>NC_045595.1:78330960-78642933 GCF_009762305.2 Zalophus californianus
AAATAAGTCAGAGCCAGGATTTTTCCTGCAGCCTTGATTTGCTGAACCCTATATGAAATTACCAATGGTATCAATATTTCCTTCATGAGTAATGATTATAATTTAGTTTATATTGCTTCAGACCTACTGGAAGAACTCAGCATTGATTATTACTTTTCTTTCCTTTTTTGAGTTAATATTGCTTAAATAGCTCAAAATCCTATGTAACTTGAAAGCTGACGGTAGAAAAGATTGAAATTGATCTGTTTACATAAGCAGCATGGAATATCAAGGCATTATCCGAATTCTCTGCATTACAAATAAGTGGTGTTTAGTATCTAAGTTAATCAGTTTGAGACTCATCAGCGACAAAATTAGAAAGAATTCTGTCCAGTTCTCCATTTTATTTGTGTAGTTGTAGTTACTGCACGATGCATGATGGTCCATTTAATGTAATGTGACTTTAAATGGTGTTGGTTTAATTTGAGTAGCTTTTTAATTAAAGCAAACCAACATTTTCTACGTCATTGCCTAACAGTGTAAATTAAGAATGAGGATAATGCAGGAATATGAAAATATGGATAATCTAAAGATGATGATTCAAGATACTTCTCCCATATATTTTCTCTTAATGAAATACAAATAGGGTTTTTACTTGTTCTGTTAAACTACAGTGTAGGGCTTCTGCTGCCTCTCTCTTTATGCCACTGTAGGTAAATATAGGTTATAATATATTTCATTTTGAGGGAAGGGGCTCACACCACCAAATGCAATCTAACTGCAGTTAAATGGTCTAGATAAATAACAAATACAGACAAGAAGGAGGCTTATAATTATTGAGGAACTATTTGTGGGTTTTTTTGTTAACAGAATTCATATGACTGAATCCAAAAATTCATTCAACAAGCACTTTTTGAAAGCCTACTGTGATTCAGACAGGCTGTAACACTAAATAACCCAGATAAGTCCTGCCCTCACAGACCTTCCAATCTAGTGGAAAAAGCCAGATAATAAACAAGCAAGCAATTAAATATTTAGTTTGCCATATGGTGATAACAGGGAGAAGGGACTATGATATGGCAAACCTACTACTTTCTATTGGGTGGTCAGGAAATAGACTGTGGAGGTGATATTTGAACATAAAGAACTAAATGAATGAGAAAGCAAGCCATATGGATATCTGGCAGAAGAGCATTCTCAAACAGAGAACGGCAAACACAAAAGCCCAGAGATGGGACTGTGCTAGGAATGTTCCAGAACAGCTAGAAGGCCAATGTAAATGGAGAAAGGCCAGGGGGAGGGTATTCCATAAAGACAGGTATTTTTCTCTGCTTTGTTCACTCTTGGATCCTCTGCATATGAGACAGTGTCTAGCACATAGCAGGTACTAAATATTTGCAGAATGAATGAATTAATAAATATATAAGAACAGAGAGAAAGAGGGGCACCTGGGTGGCTCAGTCAGATAAGTGTCTGCCATCTGCCTTCGGCTCAGGTCATGACCCCAGGGTCCTGGGGTGGAGCCCCACATCAGGCTCCCTGCTCAGCGGGAGCCTGCTTCTCCCTCTCCCTCTGCCTGTTGCTTCCCCGGCTTGTACTCTCTCTCTCTCTCTGTCAAATAAATAAAATCTTTAAAAAAAAAAAAAGAACAGAGAGAAAGAAAGGGGTGTAGATCACATAGGGCCTCATAAGTCAACTGTAACAACTTTGGATTTTACTAAAGTAGGAATAGCAGCCACTGAAGGGCTCCAAGCAGAGAAGTATCATGATCTTTTTTGGATCTTTAAAAGATCACTAGATTTACAGTAGATTAGACTGCAGGGAGGAAGGCCTGAGCAGAAGAACAGGAAGAAGGCTAATGCAATAGTAAACAGCATCTGACAGTAGAGTCAGGAGACTCTGCACAACAATTATTTAAGATCTGAATTATAGGGATGTATAAAACTGGTGGGATATTAAGTATGGTGGCAAACTCAGCTATAAGGTAATGAACTAGGGCTAGCTGTGTATTCCAGCTAGATTTCTATGGGAGTCAGTGTACAACTGATGATCTGAGCTTCAGTGTTGTAAACTTAGATTCTTTTAATCAGTTCACACATGGCAATCGGGCTCTTGAACTCATATCAACTAAATTCCCACAAAGAAGACTGTAGACATATGCTGCAGAACAATACAGGTTATTGGCATCAACAGAACCTGATGAAGGGGTAGGTCAACCAAGATGGTGTCCAAGGTGCCAATTTATGAAGGCTACAAAAGCATTACTATAATTATATCGCAACTGAAAGAACTGTTTTTATCTAGAATCCTCTCGGAGAGACTAGTCTCAAAAGATAGCCACCTAGTGAACCATGTCCTCAGGATTCATGGTCTTGTGTAATCATCTACTCTCTCCTTGTATCTGGGCTGGGCCTGTGACTTACTTCTTACCAATGGAATAAGGTGGAAGTGACTTTGAATGACTTCAGGGGCCAGGTCAGAAGAAGACATCTACTTACCATCTTCTTCTCCTGAAACATTTGTTCTGGGGAAGCCATCAGCTATGTAAAAAGTCCATCTACTCTGCTTAGAAACCACATGGAGGGGTTTTACAGACATTCTTTCAAGGCAGGAGACCTATTTTGGACCCTCTAGACCAGACTAGCTACTGGGTGAATACCACCAAGTGACGCTACTCAAGAATCACCCTACCAAATCCTCCCTAAATTCCTGAGCTGCAAAAATCATGGAAAAATAAAGTTGTTGTTTTAAGCCACTAAGTTTTGAGGTCGTTTGTTATATAGTACTGGTTAACCAGAACAGCAGTGTTTGTGATTGGTAGGAATAACTTAAAAAACCACTCAAGTAGAAGCAATATCCCTATGAGGCATAATCAAATGGTCACTGAGGATTACTAAGCCAAATTCCAATGAAAATGACTAGGTGCAGTTACATACATTTGTGGTATGCATGCTTAGAGCAAAATGTTATAGTTGCTGAGAGCAGAAGAGAGGAGACATGGCCACCAGTGGTCTTTGTTCTCACAGAGCACAAGACACCCACATACATGGATCTAACCTGGGGCATTGGCCACTGTTTCTCTGGTAAGGACACCCATTCGGAAGAAAAACAAATCATATATCAGAAGGTTGGTCTTTGAACAATGGATTGGCACATACAGAGCAGATATCTTTATTAGAATAATTCTTCATTTTGTCATTTGAGATACAAACTAGATGTTTGAGATGGAGACTCGATGTTTGAAATTCCTCAGAGGACACAATTCTGACTTCTGTTTAACAAAGGCTTATATTGTGTTTTCCTGATTGGTTTAGGATGGAAAATACTAAGAGCTATTACTGCCATGGTTCTAAAAGCTTCAAGTACTTCCATTCTTAATGCAGGAAAAGTAACACCATACAATGTGATTTGACCACTATCCTCTAAGATTTCAAGGAGCAGGCATATTCTATGAACTTTCTAAGTCTCCTTCAAGACACATCTCAGCAAAACTAGGTAAGTTTAGCTTTTTTCTCACTTATGGGATTCAGTATGTAGACAGTTAATTAGTGTGTAGTATCATTTGGCTTGGAAAATACTGTTTTAGAAGACATGACTAAAGAACTTCATTTGGTCTTTGGTGTAATACTTAACAATAGCCAACTTTTAAGGAATGTTCATTTGTGGCAAGTACTACACTAAATAAGTCTTATAAATGTCACAAACACAATGAGGTAGATATTATTGTAATTTATATTTTATGTATTAGAAAACTAAGATTCAGAAAGTTTTAATTATTCACTCAGGTAGAAGTACCTCATTCCTAAGTCTGTGTTCTTAAGACACTACATTATACATGGTTATAATAAGTCTAGGCCTGGCTGCAAGAGTTTCTAAACTTTGACTGCTAAAAGGATAATTTTTTTAGTTTAGAAGTACGTCTCAGTCTTCAAAATATAAAAGAATACATTTGTATGATTTGTTTATCATCAACACTGGAAAACTATGGAAGTATTAATCTGGCATTAGATTACCATCATATAATGCCATACGTAATTGAAAAAGAATTGTTATCAATCAAAGCAACAGAAGAGTTCACCCTCAGGAAAGCATTTAACTGAACTATTATACTCTTGAAATAAATATGAGAAAAATAATAAAGTCTTGAAAAACATCCAAACCCACTTCACATGTGATTCTAGCAGGCTTCTCTTCACTTATTTGGCCTTTAGGATTTTCATATATTGATGTTATGCCCACAAAAAAAAAAAAAAAAGAGGAAAAATAGCCATGATTGAAAATATGGATCTTATTTAAACACAGAAAAATTCTAATTGCAACACCCAGTATTCTGGGTGCTGTGTTTTTATTTATCCTTTTTTTTTTTTTTGGTGGCCAAAAAACATAAATTTATTTAATGTGAAAACTGGTAAAGTTGGGCGTTCCCATTTAAAGGGTGTTGAGCTAGCCTCTTTGCCTTCCAACTAAAATATCTTTGAAGTTAGAAAAGCTCACAACAACACTGAAAATCAACACAAATGATTTAAGGTCAGCATCAAGAAGGAGTTTCTATCAGACTGATGAAACCAGATGGAGAAAAACCAGAGTACAACCAACTGATGTTTTGCTCCATGAGATAGAGCATCCCTTCCTGCTTAAAAGAATGGAGTAAATATTTCATCCCTTTTCTATTTTCACCAACTGGATATGGGGCAATAAGGAAAATGAGCAGCTTTCTCCTGCATGATTCTGCATTTCTGGGTTTCCAGAACCCAGAACTTGTAGAACTTGTAGAACTTGAACTTGTAGCCTCCAGAACTGTAAGAAAATAAACTTTTTTTTGTTTAAGGCACCCAGCTTATATTATTGTCATGGCAGCTGAAGCAGACTAGACACACTATTATACAAGGGACTGACTTTTGTCATGTGTCTCTCACTTTAGCCCTACAGAGAACCAGGCAATTATGGGAAGAAGTAACTCCAACTTAGTGCTGTAAGTGAATCTCCTTTATGTTAAGAATTATAAAAACTTAATGAATAACATTAAAGAGTACCACAACAAATAGGGGGTAGAGCCATGTTCATGAATACGAAATGCAATATTGTCAGGATATCAATTCAAGACATTCCCAAATGGGACAATAAGATTTTCTATAGTTCAACAAGCTTTTTTGAAAACTTACACAGCACAGCAATAGACCAAGATACTCACAAAGAACACTTGGGAGGAAAAAAAAAAGTTTAGGGGAACTTGCCTTTATGATACTAAGACTTGGTACAGAACTTGTAAGTAAGACCAAGGTATTTGGTGCAAAGATAGGCAAATAGACCTGAGTACGAAGACCAGAACCTATATAACATGTCTATGGAAGCTTGTTATATAATAGTTGACATTTCAGCTCAGTAGGGGAAAAAAATATATAGAGATGGACTCTGTGGGGGAAAAAAATAAAATTTGATCCCTATCTCACACCATACATAAAAATCAATTCCAGATGGATTAATGATTTATATGTAAAAGGCAAAATTTCAAAACCATTAGAGTCAATATAGGAGAGTACCTTTATGACATCAAAATGAATAAACAATAAAGCAAACTAAATGTAGGCCTGAGTAGCTATGCTACTACTAGACAAAATAAAAATCAGGACATAAAAGATAAATAGCAACAACATATGCTGGGAAAAGGAAAAGCATATCAAAAGATGTAAGTTCATGAACACAGGCACCTAAGAATATAGACTCAAAAAATGTAGAGCAACAACTGAGAGAAATAAAGTGAAAAACAGGTACATCTACTGGAATTGAAGTTTTCAACATATCCCTCTCAGAATCAAATAAGTTAAGCATAACAAAAATAGAAAAAAGTTAAAATATCAAAACATAACATATGGATCTATATGGAAGTTGACACACAACCACAGAACACATATTTTCTTGGAATAAAGAAAATAGGCTGCATAAAGTTCCACAATGAGAATCTCAATACATTTTTTAAAAATTTTTATCATACCTATTATCTATTAGGAAAAAAATGGGAAATCAATAAGTTTAAAAGCTGGATATGTAAACCAAATAACTTGTATATGAAACTAAATAACTTATTAATAGGTAACCCCCTCTACGAAATGAGAAAAAAAATAAGGGAAATCTAAAAACACTAAAAGAAGAAAAACTGTGAAAACATTTTATAAAAAATATTAGGCCATAGCTAAAGTGATATTCAGTAGGAAATTTATAGTTTTAAATGCATACAACAGAAAGCAAAACATGTTGGAAAAAATGAGCAATGAAGGAAGATGGAAAAAGAACAATAGAACAAATCCAAAGAGACAAAAAAAAAAAAAGGAAGGTAATAACAAAGATAAACAAAATAATTAAAGAAATAAAACACATGGAAACAATAGAGAAGATTAATAAAATGGAAAGCTAGAATTTTGAAAACCTTAATGAGACAGAATGCTGACAAAAGATAATCAAATATCGCTTTCATTTATGAACCTAGATCCAAAGTTAATTAAAAGATGATAGAGCATAGAACAGAATCTTCTAGCTAATATAATCAACAATGTTTTAAAAAAATAAAGTATGAGCAAGATTAATCCCAGTAATTCAAGAAATATCAGGAAATATATCCACATGATACATCATATTAAGGAATTAAAGAAAGAAAAGTGTATGATTATTTGCATACGTGCTGAAAAAATAATGGTAAAAGTTCACCATCAATATTTTATTAAAACACTCGGAAAACTAGAAATAAAAATTTCCTAAATTTGTAAACAGCTATAGATCTAAAAGAACTCTTAACAAACATTATGCCAAAATGGAAAACCATAGACATATTCCAATTAAAATTATAATCAAAAAAAGAATGCTACTATCACCACTACCAAACATAAGACTTAAAGTCTTGTCCAGGGTTATATGCTAGGGAAAAGAAATAAGAGGTGTAAGCATTTCTTTCCAGATATGATTATCTCCATTGAAAACACAAAAGAATCGATAAACATTAAAATTAATAACAGAGTAGAGCCAACTTAGCATATATAAAGTCTTCCTCTACATCAACAATGACCAAATAGATAATAAGATACTAGTTATAGAAATATAAGGAAAAATAAGATGCCACTCAAAGCAGCAATTAAAAATATAAAATATCTATCAGGACCAAATGGGGGAGTATACACCACTTTTAGTTTTTTAAAATGGAGGGAATTAAAGTTGCGAATTGGTTTCAAAAGCGATAGAAGAGCTAAAAAGCAAGGAAGGACAGTGAGCCAACCCAGAGATCAACAACAGAAAGAACCCATTCCCACTGCTGAGTAGGAAAAAGTGTTACAGCTGGAGTCCAGTGGCCAGGCTTACCAGGGAGTAGCTGGAACTATGGTGGACCTGTCCAACAGGAACTGGAGCTGTGAAGGGGACAGAGAGGAAATCACTGTGGTTTTTCTTTTCTTCCTGCCCTCTAATCTCCCACCACTGCTTCCAATCAACCCAAACAAGCATGAAGCAGCTGACATGGAAGTGTGGAAAGCTCAGCTTATCTAACTAGGATTATAGCTCCTATCAGGTGCACCCACTTCCGCAACTCTTGCCTCCAGGTTCTACTAAGAGCTTCCTCTGATAGGTCCATCAGGCCTAGGGGTAGTATAGGCTTCTAGCTATTGCTCATACCTTGACTCCACATCTCTCGTTTTCCTCACCCTGCCTATGAGCCTATAAATTGAACTTTTCAATTCAATCCTCTGAGGCGCCATTTGCTTACTGACTTATAAATGCCAAGTAGGAAATGTTAACTAACACATGCAACAGGACAAAAAGCCAAAATAAAACAGAAATTCATTGAATTGTGTTCACAAACTGTTTTCTTCTGGGGTCATCTTCCACTGTCAGAAAAGCAAAATTTCAGACTGTAGATTAACAAGGAGAAAATTCTTTCTTAAAATTTGAAATAAGATATAATTCAGTTGATTAAAAACTCAACTGTCTTTTCAAAACTTCTTCCTCCAGTCAGGAAAGTACTTCAACACCAGTTTGACAGTTGTATTCCCCTAAGGAAAGGTCAAAGAGCTCTAAAAGCAACCAAAAAATGAAATTTAAAAAGTCCTTTGTAGAACATATTGCACCAAGTGCTTCTAATCACTGGTTTCCAATAACTGTCAGACAGGAATCCTGTTTAATTTCTTTAGCTATTTTCTTCTTTTTTATAGTCTTGATTTTGAACTTTAAAAATGAATAATTTAGAGAGAATTGAGATTGTCATCTATAAATTTTATCATCACTTCTTTGGATAACTATGGTATGATGATTTAAAGGCATTCATAATAGATATCCTCATTCATTATAGATATTTTCAATTTCTGAACAAATTCCTTGGAAGAGTAAAAAGAGTTATGTGTCAATTTCTTTTAGAAAAAGAGATTGTGAACTAAGTCATTTTTATATGCAGGAAAATAATCCAAATCTACCAATACTAATGGCATATGTCACTTTTAGGATTAGAGTTTTACTCCTATTCTTCAAATATCTCTACCTTTATTCTCAAGACCCTGCCACCAACCTAAGCAGACCCCTTTTCCAAAAACTTTTTCCTCCCTATTTAATTGGGTAATAAATAAAATGCTGTTATACTGACTGTCAATTTATAAAAGAAATGAATTTCATAAAGATTGGTGGTATATGTTCAGGCTACTTTGGGTAGAAATTTCACTGTTTCTCCTCTTGGTGAGATTTCAAGCCATTTCGGTCATAAAAAGGGACAGGAAAGGTCTTTGGATCCCTGGGGAGTCTCTATATTTCTCTGAGAGAGTACTCTTAAGGGCCTTTTACAGTGAAAAAGAGGTTGTGATTAATTTAAAAACCCACCAATGCAACAATCTACATTGCATGTTTTAAATATATCTAAACCAGAGCTCCCTCTTCATCACAAGCTGTATTTTCATTGCAGTTTGCTTTGTATGGGGGTAGTTACTGGATAGAGTTGGAAATAAAAAAAAAAAATCTATGAAAGAATATTTCAAACTTGCAAGCTACTCTTTATCATTAGGATGAATAACTTCATCCAGGGTTGTATCTTTTGATGTTTCATCATTTTTCCTCTAAGAAGGAAAATAAGAGTTCTATTTTGAGTTCAGGAATTCTAAGCAACTCCTTCAACTGGCTATGCTAGTTATAGGGTAGAGGAAGAGTTTAGGGTTATTTCCCATTTTACTAGAAATTTGTTCATTTTCTTGTGTTTAAAATATCCTATTAAATGCTCTGAAAAGAGAGAGAAGCAAATGCTTGGAGCAAGGTGTGTCCATGAATGGTGCTGCATCTGTTGATGTTTTTAAGGAACGCCGTGGCCTCCTTGTAGGAAATCACACCCACAGTAGAGCCTTAAAGATTTGGCCCCATCTGTATAAGCAACTTGACAATTTTTAATTTATTCTATAATTGCTGGCAAGTGTTCATATATTATAGAAAATTACACAATTGAATTTTAAATGTGTCTTTAAGAATATTTGTTTCATGAAGCTGTTTCCTAGTGTTTCTCAACAGAAAAGTCAGCAAGGATAATTTTTTTATCCCCCATAATAAAGCAAATGTTTAAATAAGTATCTAAGTTCAACATCATACACGTCTGTGGCTAATAATCAATTATCATGTAAGGATGAGAGAAGTATTCTCATGTGCTTCCTTCATTCCCAAGGTCATTGTGAGAAGCTCAGGGGAAAAGCTGAGTCTGTTAAAGACCTTAATAATTTCTAGTGGGTAGTAATTTTCATCATTATCATGTGTCTTTTAGAGATATGAGTGGAAATTAAGGTAATTAAGCCAGCAAGTATTGACTTCTATTCTAGAAAACTACTACTGAAAAAGTGGGAGACAAAGGAGAGAAGAACTCAAAGAGGTAAACAAAGTCATAAGAACATATTATTTAAATTTCCTGGAGAAACAAAATTTGGGTTTGAATTAGGCTTCGAACAGGGTTCTTCCACCATGGCACTAATGACATCTCGGGCTGGGTAATTTTTTCACTATGGGAGTATGCTGTTGTGCACTGTAGCATGTTGAGCTGCAAACCTGGCCTCTACTCAGTAGAAGACAATACTACCCCCTCTTACCAGCTGCGACAACCAAAAATATCTCCAGGCATTGCTAAATATCCTCTGGGAGGACAAACTGTCCCCAGTTGAGAACCACTAGCTTGGAAAAAGGAATATTTCCTTAGAGACAGGAATACGTGAGTTCAAGAAATTGACCATGTAAGAAAGGTAAGTGATGCAGTAGGGTTTAAAACTTGCAGATGTGATCAAAATCACCTATGTAAGAGCTCATACTGGAGAGAATAAAAAGAAACAATGATATAAGGGAAAGAATGGGAGGATAGATGAAGAGGTATTAGGAAGGAGAGGAGGCAAGGATGAAGCTCTTTATTTGAGAAAAGTAGACAGAGGGAACCCAGGTGGGAATTGGGAGTTGAGACTGGAATAGTTCCTGCTGGAAATAAGTAGGTGGTAAACTAATTGTCAAATGGGTCATGTTTCTATGAGGATATTGAGGCTCTATGTACAGAAGTGGCCAATCAGAAAGAAGACAACTGACTGCCTCCTGCAATATTCAGCCAATCACAATGGTCATCTGACCTTCTCCAGGAAAGCTCAATTTCCAGAAGTCACAGCTGAAAGAACTGATTTTGTTATTCACCAAAAATTGGGAATTAGCAAAGCCCACAAGCCAGAAGGTCAGATGAGGGAGTATTTTGTGTAGCTATCAAGAGCTATCAATATTAATTATAATAATTCATCAGAGAAGCAGCAAGGTGGGAAGTAAGGGAAGGAAGGTTTCTCAGTGAGAGAAACGAAAAGGTTCTGTAAGGTTAACAATGACAGAGATAAATGGAAGTTGTGGTCCAAAAGCAGAATTTGAGCTAGGAATCCATACCAGCTCCAGGTGAAATGAAGAGCCAGAGAAGTTGCTGGAAAAGGAGGAGGATGATAAAACTATGGAGTCAACATATTGGAAAATTCGTAAGCACAGACACTAAAATAACCAAAGAAAAGAGTAGAAAAAGAAGTGTAGAAAAATAGAGCAAGAAAACAGGAGTATAAATGATGTTAATAAAAACAATGTCCTTGGGGCACCTGGTGGCTCAGTTGGTTAAGCAGCCAACTCTTGATTCTGGCTCAGGTCATGATCTCAGGGTCCTGGGATCAATGCCTTCATGATCAGGCTCCACACTCAGCAGGGAGTCTGCTTCCCCTTTCCCTCTCCCTCTGCCCCTCCCCCTGCTTGTGCTGTCTCTCTCTCTCCCTTTCTCTCTCTCTCTCTCTGAAATAAATAAATCTTAAAAATAAAATAAATCTTTTAAAAATAACAAAAGTAAAAACAATGTCCTTAAATTCAAGAAACTTTTAAACTTTCAGATCATTAACTATGTTGACTTTTAAAAGAGAACACTTTAATCCATCATCTGTATCCAAAAATTTCTAAATCAAAATGTTCTATAAAGTGCACACAAAATAAATTGCTCTAACTTTAAATATACTTAACAATTTTTCTTCAAATTTGGCTTCCTTTTCATTTCTCATTAAGAGCTGAAATCCTGCCAATGTTGAAGTGTATAGTTGTACCTATTTTTAGTTAAAATTTAAAAGACATTTTTATTATCTTTTTCATTATCTCCCCAAGCAAAAACATTTTAGGAAACCTGTTCAAGTTTCCCCCAAATAGGCAAGGATTTTGCTCAAGCATGACAAATTTCACCTCACCACCATTCTTTACTTAATTTTTCCAGTAAAGATTATTTTTACTTTTTTCTGATCCTTTTCATCAGAGAGTAGATGCAATGTGGGAAAAAAAAATAGCCTTTAAATCAATTCTTTAAACTTATTTCTTTACATTTAAATTAAACTACTTTGTTTTTTAACTGCTTGTAATGCAACATCTGAAGACTAGATTACAGATGAGGCTTCACTACATAGGAAAAGACTGACCTCTGAAACTAAGCAGGTAAGAAGAGGCTGGTAGGTTCTTCCTGTTTAAGTCATGTCTATAAGTGACAACCAAATAGGTCTTTCTCACCTTTGAGAAATATTTTCAATTTTTAATTTTATGTAGTTTATTTTAGAAAAAAATCTATTGGATATGCCTTTTTAAGCTATGTATTCCCCTCCCCTTATTCCAAACATTCTTGTACCCTCCTATCTCACACCTCAATACTCATCACACTAAATCCAGTCTTTGGGATTTTTTTCCATTTCTTAATTTTGATAAATACCAATTAATCACTAATAAATAGAAATAATTGTAAATTAATTTGAACTGATGGTTGCTATACCCAAACTATGGAAACAAAAGCAAATCATCTAAACTGACTTGCAGTGTTTACTAAAGCCAATCATATGCTTACAGTATGACCCAGAAATTCCATATATATATATATATATATATATATATTTACTTCCACCAAAAAGCATGTTCAAAAATATTCATATAAATGTTATTCAGAATATCCAAAAACTGAGATGAAACTGATTGTATCTCAACATGCTAAAAATTAACAATGAAATATTATGTTACAGTAAAAAAGAACCAAAATAAACAAGTTCAGCAATGTGGCAGGATACAATATAAAGTTTTTAAAAATCAATAGTACTTCCATACAATAGCAGTGAGCAACCCAATAATGAAATTAAGAAACAATCTCATTTATAACAACAAAAGCAAAGGAATAAACTACCCAGGAATAAAATTTAACAAAAGAAGTATAGGACACATCCAGTAAAATCTATAGAAAGTTGTTGAAAGAAATGAAATAAAATCCAAATAAACGGAAAGATACTCCATATTCATGGTGCAGAAAAGTTAATCTGTTAAGATGGAAATAATCCCCAAGTTGTTCTACAGCTTCAGTGTCAACCCTATCAAAATCCCAGCTTTGTTTTTGAAAAAAAATTGACAATCTGGACTCAGAATAGCCAAAATGATCTTGAAAAGGAACAACAAAGTTGGGGGACTTATACTTTCTGGTTTCAAAACCTACTCCAGATAATGTGGTACTGACATTAAAAAAGAAATAAAGATCAATGGAACAGATTTGAGAGTCCAGGAATAAACCCTCATGTTTATGGTCAATTGATTTTTGATAAGGGTACCAAGACAATTCAATGGGAAAAGAATTGTCTTTCCAACAGATGTTGCCTGAGAATTGTGATATCTACATGCAAAAGAGAATTTGGACCTCTCCCTCATATCATATACCAAAATTAACTCATTATAGATCATATATCCTAATGTAATAGCTAAAACTGTAAAATTCCTAGAATAAAACATCAGAGTAAATATTTGACTTTGAATTAAGTAATGATTTTCTTCGATGTGATACCAAAAGCACAACAGCAAAAGAAAATAAATAGATAATTGGACTTCATTAAAATTTAAAAATTTTGTGCATCAAAGACACTATCAAGAAAGTGGAGAGACAACTCACAGAATGGGAGAAAATATTTCCAAACCATATACCCAAAGGGTCTTGTATCTTGAATACATAAAGAAACTTATAAATCAACAATAAAAAGGTAAAAAAAACTCAATTTTTAAAATAGGTAAGTGAGCCAAATAAACATTTCTCTAAAGATATATAAATGGCCAATGAATTCATGGAAGATGTCCAGCATCATTAATCTCTAGGAAAATGTAAATCAAAACCACAAAGAGATACCACCTCACACCCGCTAGGACTGCTGTAATAAAAAAGATGGACAATAACTAGTGTTGGCAAGTATGTGGAGAAATCAGAACTCATATGTTGCTGGTGGGCATGTACGATGGTGCAGCCACTATGGAAAATAGCTTGGCACTTCTTCAAAATGCTAAACATTCATAATAACTAAGCAATTGCATCCCTAGGTATAGACCCTAAGAAATGAGAATGTATGTCCACATAAAAACTTGTACAAGAATGTTCAAGCATTATTTAAAATATTAAAAAAATGAATACAACCTAAGTGCCCATCAACTGATAATAAATAAGTATGGTATAATCATAAAATGGAATCTTATTCAGCAATTAAAAAGAAAGACTGATATATACTAAAAGAAGGGTGAACCTTGAAAGTATTAAGCTAAGTAAAAAAAGCCAGTTACAAAGGACCATATATTTTATGAATCCATTTACATGAAATGTCCAGAATAGGCAAATCTGTAGAGATGGAAAATAGTTTATTTTTTTAAGATTTTATTTATTTATTTACTTATTTTAGATAGAGAGAATGAGAGAGAGATAGTATGAGAGGGGGAAGTGTCAGAGGGAGAAGCAGACTCCCTGCAGAGCAGGGAGCCCGATGAGGGACTCCATCCCAGGACCCTGGGATCATGACCTGAGTCAAAGCCAGATGCTTCACCAAATGAGACACCCAGGTGCCATGCAGGTGCCTGAAATGGAAAATAGTTTAGTGGTTCCTTGGGGCTTGGAAGGTTTGGGAGGTGAAGTGTGTTAAGCAAGAATGAGGGTGACTGCTAATGTGTGTGGGATTTCTTTTAGGGGTGTTAAAAATTTTTTTAATTGGATTTTGGTGATAGTTGTATAAGTGTTTGAATATGCAAGAAACTGAACTATGTACTTTAAATAGGTGAATTTTATCCATGTGGAATAGATGTCAATAAAACTGTTTTTTTCAAAAGAACAAGAACCAACTATAATATGCACAACATTGTAAATGAATCTCACAGACATTATAGTGAGCAAAAGAAGCCAAACACAAGAGTATATGTAATGTGAATCCATTTACATGAAGTTCGAGAACTGATAAAACTAGTCAAATAATAATAAAAGCCAGAATATTGATTATCTGTGGGAGAATAAGTGTTGACCAAGGAAAGGCATAAGAAAAACTTCTAAGCTGCTAAAAATGTTCTATATCTTGACTTGGATGATTGTTACATAGGCATATATGTATATGACTATTTCATCAGTCTCTACACTTAATTTAGTGCACTTTATGTTCTTCATATTTGTAAGTTGTACCTCAATTAGAAAGTTGAAATAAATAAAAACAACTGTGTATGTTACCACTTTCTGGGTCAACAAGACGTAGTAAAACAATAGATTGATATGCTGTTAAGAAGACAAGATTTAGGGGTGCCTAGGTGGCTCAGTCATTAAGCGTCTTCCTTCAGCTCAGGTCATGATCCCAGAGTCCTGGGATTTAGCCCTGCATTGGGTTGCCTGCTCAGTGGGGAACCTTCTTCTCCCTCTCCCTTTGCCCCTCCCCCTGCCTGTGCTCTCTCTCTCTCTCTCTCTCTGTCAAATAAATAAAATAAAATCTTAAAAAAAAAAGAAGACAAGATTTAGAGTTGAAAATCCTTTCTTCCAATATTGTTCCCCATTCCCTGGCTAGAAGATCTTCTGTAAATTATTTCATATGTATGATTCTCTCAGTGTTCAAATGAAGATGATGATAATATCTGCCTGAATGTTGCCTTGGTAGAGATTGAATACGAAAGTATTTTGTGAACTGCAAATGTTAGTAGATTTATTATAACTTCATGGAGAATGCAAAATTCATGTATTTTCAAATAAACATGTATAGGGGTATTCTAGAGTTAACTTAGACTCCTAGTATAACAACTCTTACTAAGTTAGGCTTTGTGCTAATATATTTGGACACTATGTAGTAAAGACATATAAGTAATAGTCCAGTGGAACTCGTTGTATTTTCTTTGTTCTATTTCCAAATGAAGATCCCTTCATGGAGACCCATGGGAGAAATTCTATATTTTTATATCACTTGATCATTTATTTGTCCTTTGATTTATGGAAACTGATTATTTTTTTGAGATGCCTGCAAAACAAACAAACAAAAACAAAAACAAAAATAAAACATAAAACATGTGTGGTCTTTGCCTAACAAGGAATGGGACTTTTCTACATGTATCTTGGATCTCATTGTCACTCTTCACTTTATTCTATGCTTCCACTCATATTCTCTCTCTGCTTCAGTTCTCTGACTTACTCTAACTTGATTTTATTACATTGTATATATCTTAGAGGTCCATTTCAAGTCATCTTTAGAAAGGGAGATTAAAATGAGCAAACAACAGCAACAGCAAAACAACTTAGTTAAATCAGAATCCAATTAGTTAATCATCTCTGCTCTAGAAGTCAAACACATAACAGCTCAAGAAATATCCATAGATGTAGATACAGGTGCCCAATTTCACAAAATTTGCTGAAGGAGCATTTTTGCTGTCCTTTATGCTCATTTTAATATCAGAACTCTACTGACCGGAATGGAATCCTCACAGGTCTTTGTACATTTTGTACATTTTGTTTATTTCTCTAACCCCAGCCACAGGAACAGTGCCTGCCTCATGGTAGGCACTTAATCAGGATTTCTTGAATTAATTAGTATAGTTTATAAAATGTAGTTTTTCACTTCTTCAAAGCCATGGCTACAATTACACAAATTTCTTACAAACTACCATGAAAATATCAGGTATAGACACATGGTTTATGTGAGAGGCAGAAGTCAATGAAAAGTACCTCATTGATATTAGACAAATCAGATATTCTATTAGTTTTTTTTAATGGAAAGTTTTTTCAATGGAAATAATAACACGAATTCAGTATGGAATTTTCCATGTAAGATGCTTGCTGCTCTAAATTCTACAAATAAGATTCTCAAATAAGTGTAAAGTTTTACCATAAAGTAATCTACAACTTATTTTCTTATAAAATAAGTCATCCCTTTAAATCAGGCAGTGATCTTGTTATTTAAATTTCACATGAAGCATTTATGCTACACTTTATAAGAAAGATGGTAAAGGAACTTCTTAAAAAGACATTTAAGGATGGGTAGAACAGAAGAAGGGAGAACAGCAATAAAATATTGTGAGTTGGAAAGCAGATGGGTGAGCGTAATCAAGTTAGCAGGAACTGAAGCCTGAGCTAACAACAGGGAACACTGAGAACCAACCTAATCTACACCACGGAATTCTCAAAGGACTCAGAAACTGGCAGTAACAGATATTTCTGGAAGGGGGTGAAGGAGGGAGAGGCTTAAAATAAAAATGATTGCGTAAAAGCATTGTAAGAAGTAGTTACTCTCCCAGACACTCCACCACGGCAAGGCCACTGAATGAAACTCTTCTCTCACCTTAGCAGACTATAATTTTTTTCTCTAGAGGGGAAATGGAAAGCTTTTGTAACAGGAAGGCCAGGCATTGTTGAAAGTATAACCTCTGAACCAAAAATGAGGACTAAGGGAAAATATGCCTACTGGAGCCTGATATTCCCAACCTTCAGAACACTGGCAGCCAGGCCATCATCCTCCAGGCAGAAAATCAGAAAACTCTCCTCTAGGGAATCCGACTAGGCCAAGAACAAAGATATAAAATGTTCACATTGGAGTGTCCCAGTGAAAAACAAACAGACCATGCTATCATCAAGTTAAATGTCAACTAGCCCCACTCAGGTGTCAAGAGCTTACAGTTAGCTCTTAGGATGGAAAAACACAACTGATTTTTGTATATTGACCTTTTACTCTGTAACCTCTCTAAATTAGCTTATAGTTGTAGATAATAGTGGTTTGTTGATTCCTTTAAATATTCTACCTAAGCAATCATGTATTCTATGAATAGAGATCATTTTACTTCTTCACTTATCTTTGGGCCTTTTATTTCCTTTCTTGCCTGATTGTGAAGGCTAGGCTCTCTGGTTCAATGTTGAATGTAGGGGTTTAAGTCAACATCCTTACCTTGTTCCTGATCTTTGGGAGCAATCATTTAATGGTTTAACATTGAATATGATGTGAGCAATAGGTTTTTCCTATAAGCCTCTATCAGACTGATGAAGTCCCCTTTGTTTCTAATTTGATTAAATGTGTTATCATGAATGGATATTGAATTTTTTCAAATGTTTTTCTACATCTATTGAAATGCTATATTTTCTCCTTTTTTCTGTTAATATGGTGAATTGACTGATTTTCAAATATTAAATCAACTTTGCATTCCTGGAATTTGTTCACCAACATTTTGTTGAGAACCTTTGTATTTATGGTGGTCCTAAGGGGGGAATACATAGCCATCCAAGCCTCACTCAAAAAAATAGAAAACTCCCGAACTCACCAACTAACTCTACACCTTAAAGAACTAGAGAAAAAGCAATAAACGATGCCTAAGCCACTCATTAGAAAAGAAATAATTAAGATTAGAGTAGAGATCAATGAATTAGAAACCAGAAACACCATAGATCAAATCAATGAAACTAGAAGCTGGTTCTTTGAAAGAATTAATAAGATGGATAAACCACTGGCCAGACATATCCAAAAGAGAAGAGAAAGAACCCAAATTAATAAAATTATGAATGAAAGGGAAGAGATCACAACTAACACCAAAGAAATAGAAACAATTATTAGATATTATTATCAACAACTATATACCAATAAACTGAGCAATCTGGATGAAATGGGTGCCTTCCTGAAAACCTATCAACTGCCAAGACTGAAACAGGAAGAAATTGACAACCTGAATAGGCCAATAACCAGTAAAGAGATTGAAGCAGTGATCAAAAACCTCCCAAAAAACAAGAGTCCAGGGCCTGATGGATTCCCTGGGGAATTCTCCCAAACATTCAAAGAAGAAATAATACCTATTTTCCTGAAGCTGTTTCAAAAAAGTAGAAACAGAAGGAAAGGTTCCAGACTCATTCTATGAGGCCAGCATTACCTTAATCCCCAAACCAGGCAAAGACCCCAACAAAAAGGAGAATTTCAGACTGATACCTTGATGAATATGGATTCCAAAATCCTCAACAAAATCCTAGCTAATAGGATCCAACAATACATTAAAAGGATCATCCACCACCACCAAGTGGGATTTATCCGTGGGATGCAAGGGTGGTTCAACATTTGCAAATCAGTCAGTGTGATAGAACACATTAATAAGAGGAGAGAGAAGAACCATACAGTTCTCTCAATTGATGCAGAAAAAGCATTTGACAAAATACAGCATCCTTTCCTGATTAAAACTCTTCAGAGTATAGGGATAGAGGGAATATTCCTCAATTTCACAAAATCCATCTATGAAATACCCACGGCAAATATCATCCTCAATGGGAAAAAGCTGAGAGCATTTCCCTTAAGATCAGGAACATGTCAAGAATGCCCACTCTCACCACTATTGTACAACATAGTACTAGAAGTCCTAGCAACAGCAATCAGACAACAAAAAGAAATAAAAGTATTCAAATTGGCAAAGAAGAAGTCAAACTCTCTCTTTTCACAGATGACATGATGCTTTATGTGGAAAACCCAAAAGACTCCACTCCCAAATTACTAGAACTCATATAGCAATTCAGTAATGTGGCAGGATACAAAATCAATGGACTGATTTCTTCTTATACACTAACAATGCAACTGTAGAAAGAGAAATTAGAGAAATGATTCTATTTACAATAGCACAAAAACCCATAAGACACCTTGGAATAAACCTAACCAGAGAGGTATAGGATCTATACTCTAGGAACTACAGAACACGCATGAAAGAAATTGAAAAAGACACAAAAGATGGAAAAATATTCCATGCTCATGGATCCGAAGAATAAACATTGTTAAAATATCTATGCTACCCAGAGCAATCTATACCTTCAATGCCATCCTGATCAAAATTCCAATGACATTTTTCAAAGTGCTGGAACAAACAATCCTAAAATTTGTATGGAATCAGAAAAGACCCCAAATCACCAAGGAAATGTTGAAAAAGTAAAACAAAGCTGGGGGCATCACATTGCCTGATTTCAAGCTATACTACAAAGCAGTGATCACCAAGACAGCATGGTACTGGCACAAAAACAGACATATAGACCAATGGAACAGAATAGAGAGCCCAGATATGGACCCTCAACTCTATGGTCAAATAATCTTCGACAAAGCAGGAAAAAATATGCAATGGAAAAAAGACAGTCTCTTCAATAAATGGTGCTGAGAAAATTGGACAGCCACATGCAGAAGAATGAAATTCGACCATTCGACCATATACAAAGATAAACTCAAAATGGATGAAAGACCTCAATGTGAGACGGGAATCCATCAAAATCCTAGAGAAGAACATAGGCGTTAACCTCTTTGACATTGGCCACAGCAACTTCTTTCAAGATACATCTCCAAAGGCTAGTGAAACAAAAGCAAAAATGAACTTTTGGGACTTCATCAAGATCAAAAGCTTCTACACAGCAAAAAGCAAAGGAAACAGTCAACAAAACAAAGAGGCAACCCACAGAATGGGAGAAGATATTTGCAAATGACACTACAGATAAAGGGCTGGTATCCAAGGTCTATAAAGAACTTCTCAAACTCAACATCCAAAAAACAAATAATCAAGTCAAAAAATGGGCAGAAGACATGAACACACAGTTCTCCGAAGAAGACATACAAATGGCTAACAGACACATCAAAAAATGTTCATCATCATTAGCCATCAGGGAAATTCAAATCAAAACCACATTGAGATACCACCTTACACCAGTTTGAATGGCAAAAATGGACAGGGAAAGAAACAACAAATGTTGGAGAGGTTGTGGAGAAAGGGGAACCCTCTTACACTGTTGGTGGGAATGCAAGTTGGTACAGCCACTTTGGAAAACAGTGTGGAGGTGCCTCAAAAAATTAAAAATAGAGCTACCCTATGACCCAGCAATTGCACTCCTGGGTATTTACCCCAAAGACACAGATGTAGTGAAAAGAAGGGCCATATGCACCACAGTGTTCATAGCAGCAATGTCCGCAATAGCCAAACTGTGGAAAGAGCCAAGATGCCCTTCAACAGATGAATGGATAAAGAAGATGTGGTCCATATATACAATGGAATATTACTCAGCCATCAGAAAGGATGAATACCCAACTTTTACATCAACATGGTTGGGACTGGAGGAGATGATGCTAAGTGAAATAAGTCAAGCAGAGAGAGTCAATTTTCATATGGTTTCACTTATTTGTGGAACATAAGGAATAGCCTGGAGGACATTAAGAGAAGGAAGGGAAAAGTGAAGGGGGGGGGATCGGAGGGGGAGATGAACCATGAGAGACTGTGGACTCTGAGAAACAAACTGAGGGTTCTAGAGGGGAGGGGTTGGGGGGATGGGTTAGCCCAGTGATGGGTATTAAGGAGGGCACATACTGCATGGAGGAGTGGGGGTTGTACGAAAACAATGAATCGTGGATCACTGCATCGAAAACTGGTGGTGTATTGTATGGTGACTAACATAACATAATAAAATTTTAAAAATAAGTAAATAAAATATTAGAAAAAAAGGGCTTTTGTGCTTATATTCATGAGTCATTGTGTGTGTGTGTGTGTGTGTAACTATCTTTCTTTTATATATTTTTAATGCTTTTGTTTGGCTTGGATATCAGGGTGTTATTGACCTCATAAAATGAGTTCATTAGGGCCATTGTCCTCTATTTTCTGAAAGATTTTGTATAATATTGGTATTATTTCTTCCTTAAATGTTGAATAGAACCATTTGAACCATCTCGGCCTGAGTTTACACATTTAAAACAGACATCCAGACATCCAAGGATTGTTCCTGATTTAACATTACAATCAACTAGCAAGCTTTGAAAAAATATGCCCCAATAGCAGAGATTTAGATTTGATTGGTCTGTGGTGTTCCTAAGCATCATTATTTTTTTAAGCCCCCTACGTTGTTTTGATTATACTCGGAGTGGAGAACCTCTCCTGTAACATGAAAGCTAGAGACAAAAAGCACCAGAAAAGAGCAATCTGGAAAAGAGACTGTGCAAGTAAATGACAACTCTAAAAAAAAAAAAAAAGAAAAGAAAAAGAAAAAATAACTACTACTGATATTCTCAAAGACAACAGAGAAGATACTAAGACCATGAAGAAAAGAACAGATGTTACAACTCAGAAGTTAAGCAGTACTGATTTCAAATACTGGATCTCCATATTTTCCTGGTTTTGTGACCTTGAGCTAATTACTTAAGTTCTTTGAAACTGTTTCCTCACCTACAAAACAACAATAATAATAGAATCACCTCTTGAGTAGCTGTGAATATTAAGTGAGACAACACTTGGAAAACAGTTAGGAAAGTGTCCACCACAACGTATTAATTAGTAGTATGTAGCAGTCACTCTAGCTGAAACTCCTTTCACTATGATTTGTTATATTGAATCAAGTAGGAAAAATGCCCTCAGCAGCATTAAATTAAATAAGCTAACTGGTGAAATTACTATCCAAATCTAAAAGGCACCAATGCATTAATGAAGAAGAGTGGAACAAGGGGAAAGGATGTAAATTAAAATTAATTAAATGTAGGGATGATTCACTTCTAAAATGTGTCCTCATTTATTATAAAAATTAGCTTGGAAGTTGCTCACTCACATTTCCTCAGTATTCAGTACAAGTTCAAATTTGCCACAGAAGCCTGGACACTCAATAGCATCTGTGCAAAAATCACAGAACAAACCAGAAGAATGGCTCTACGGGTGATGGTTCATTAAATATTTTCTTAAGTTTTAATCTCATTTCAATTTCAGGATTCCCTAATTCAGTAAAGAGTAAAATAAATAACAATTCAGTCTACAATTCTCTATTTCTGCTGCAGATTATTCAGACTTCTCAAGGCTAAAGGGAAGAATAAATAAAATAATGCCTGGAAAGCACATGACTTGGTACATAACCCCAGCAAATGTTCACTGACATCATCATAATTATCGTTATGACTCAGGGCAAAACTAGCTAATGATGAACTTGAAATTCTTCACATGCAATATGAGAATGTTTGCCTGGAATAGCTCTATATCCCCTATCTTAAAAAGTCCATTTAGAATAAGTATTTGGGATTCAACAGTTGTTTATTTTCAGATATATTCTGTTGGTAGACTATCTGTAATGTTTATTAATACCAAAGATATGCAGAGTGTTTGCTCAGAATCATCTGACCAGCACCATTCATTACTTACCATAACATAGACCCAGCCAAAAATGTGAAAATAACTTGTTGTTCAAGAGTTAATTAGACTAAGAGAACAGGAACATTCTTAAATTCTGACTTAAATGGCAAGATGCCATTCCCTGGGTAGTTCTTATCTATTTGAACACAAAATGAAAAAAATTACATCCTGCGAGGGAGGCCCATGTCCCATCAGCAGCACCATCTCACTTAAATTTACTGCATGAGGAGTATACACATTGGCTTTTACCCTTTTGTGGGCTATTAGACAAGGTGGACAGCAGTAAAGCTCCCTAAGTCTCAGAGAGAGACTAAAAATTACATGTGTCTTAGCTGCCCATAAGCTTTCTATGGAATTGTCATGTGTTTCAGAACCATCTTTCCCAGAAATTGCCAATAAAGGAAAGTAATAAAAGTTCTTAGGTTACAAAACACCAAGAGGAAATAGCCCACTTTTCATGCTGCATGACCTGGGAGAATATGAAAAGTCCAGTAACTGTCTGCTCCAAAAAATCTCTCCTGGCAATCAAATAAAATCATCCTTCATAACAAGACCTATTCTTAAAACTCTGCTTAGTGTCATTTGCAGAAGGGGGCACCACGTTAGCAATAGCATCTTCAAATAGGAAAAACTCAGTGAGGTCATTACACGACAGGCATCTGGGCAAATGCAGGCGGTTTTTTCCTTTTATTTATCTTTGTATTCTTAGGAGCACCTAGCCTACTTAGAGAAAGTAAAAACTAACACCAGGATAATAACAATCATATTAACATTAGGTAAAGGGCCCAAAACTATTTATTTTTAGAGCTATTCAAAAGAAACACACAATTGTACATGCTCACATCAAGAACCCTAATTCTGAGATTGCATCCCTACCTAGAAAATGTCTCTTGATGATTCAGATTCCTCTTTGTATGAGGGTGGCTTATTAGCTTTTAGATCAAAAACTTTTCACTCATGGAC
This sequence comes from Zalophus californianus, assembly GCF_009762305.2. Taxonomy (NCBI): domain Eukaryota; kingdom Metazoa; phylum Chordata; class Mammalia; order Carnivora; family Otariidae; genus Zalophus; species Zalophus californianus. The sequence goes on from NC_045595.1 coordinate 78,354,841, forward strand.
CTCCCTCAGCTGCCTGTGGAGACAAGCCATTCCTGCAAAGGTTCCCAGAAGATATATGCCCACCAAGAATTGTCCAAAGTCTTTATTACCAATGTACAACTAATATCCAGTTGGGAACTTTATACCGGAATGTCAAGGGCCATTGTTTTCATCCATAGGTTAGAAAATGTCTGACTATTTTTTCAAATGCATGTGAATATTTTTTCTTTCTATTCCTATTGATGTGGGAAACAAAGGCAAAGGAAAAAATATTAGATTTCCTTATTGCCTATGGCCCATTGACAAGTCCTTGAAACAGGTAGAGTAACTTTCCACTGGGAGCTCAGCAGGGGCCCGGATGTTAATACTTTGCTAAGGGCAGAAGGCGATCTTAGCTTAACATTATCCCAACCTCCAGGATCCTGCAAGTCTACTTTAACATATAAAAATTCCTTTTGAAACTTCCTTTATTTCTACCCCTCGAGATACATGTTGGCAATCATCCTCCAAGCATATGGTCCACTGGTATACTCTCCAAGGATCTCATGACTAGGGTTTTACTACAGTAATAAATGACCTTTTCCTAATAATAGCTAGCCCACTCAAGGCCTTGTTTCCAAAATTCCTTAGAAACTTACACTATCCCTAATCCCCTCCCAACTTGAAAGTATTATAATCAGTCACCCATCACAACCCCAGTGCAGCTCTTTCTGTCCACGGTTCCTGTCCCCCTGCTTTAATAATATTTTTTGCACCGAAGACAGTTCAAGAATTCTTTCTTGGCCATCGGTTCTGAACCCCAACATTTCCTACATCACTATGGTGTTTTACTTATTCTTACTGAGCTTGCATTTCCTAAGACAATATCTGAGAGATTTTACCAAGATGAATCCATGAGATGGTTGCACTGATGATTACAAAACACTGCCATTTGAAAGGTTCCCTCCCAAGTGAGGACAGAAGACCAAATCTCCAACAAGGACAGTACCCTTTGCTCGCATTGCTTCTCTCATCAATAGCATTTTTCTTGGAAAACACTTAGGTAGATGATTTGACTATTTGTACTGTGGATGTACCAAACGTCCACATGATTCTAATTGTCTGTCAAAAAGAAAAATCTTATTGGAAAACTCAGAAGGCATTCATTGCTTTTACATACTGGTGGTTTTGTGAAGAAGATGTAAATCATTATGTAAACTGACTCTTAATGGGTGATTCACTTAAAGAATGACTTCCTGTTTTGCTATACAAATAAATAACAACTGCATTTTACTGTCAGTATGATCATCAAGGCAAGGACTCCTTCTGGTGTTAGATTGTATTTTAATTCTTCCTTTTTTTAAAAAAAAATTTTTTATTTATTTACTTGACAGAGAGAGACACAGCGAGAGAGAGAACACAAGCAGGGGGAGTGGGAGAGGGAGAAGCAGGCTTCCCATGGAGCAGGGAGCCCGATGTGGGGCTTGATCCCAGGACCCTGGGATCAAGACCTGAGCCGAAGGCAGACGCTTAACGACTGAGCCACCCAGGCACCCCATATTGGCCACTCATTGATACCTCTGAGCCTCAGCAAAATGACAAACTAATTTCCAAAAACAGCCTTTAGTATACATACGCATATATATATTTAGTATATAAATTTTTTTAATTAATTTTTTAGAAAAGCCAAATGGCCATACTCCTGCACAAAGAGTTCAGCTGGGCCTGAAAAACAGCCAACCCTGGTTGCATAATGAAAACTGACTGTGGCTCTGAAAGCTCACTCAGAAGCTTCCAGCAGGATTTCATCACAACGCAGACTATGGTATTTATATGGATGGGCTAGCTTAATAAGATGTTTCACCAGCTTCTTAACTTTCACTGCAAATATTTCTCCAGAAGCCAAGCCCTCCAATCCTGCTAATTTTGTGGGCTTGAAGTATTAATTATAGCTTAAAATCTACAAAAACAAGCAGAAAAAGCTGTAAGCTTCTATGCCTGTTGCTTTCCACACTGTTTGGCCATGACATTTTTTTTAAACTCTGTTTTAGCCCCAGTTAGCAGGAAGTTCAGCATTTTAGAGTCAGTATGATCTATAGGTCTTGAAATCTTCCACAAATTCTAAGTCCTTAAAGAACCACTTGCCTAATTTTAAAATATATGCTGCATGAGAGGGGGCGGAGCAAGATGGCGGAGGAGTAGGAGACCTGGATTTCATCTGGTCTCAGGAATTCAGCTGAATAGGGATCAAACTATTCTGAACACCTACGAACTCAACAGGAGATCAAAGAAGAGAGTAGCAACAACTCTCTGAACAGAGAAGCGACCACTTACTGGAAGGTAGGACATGCGGAGAAGTGAATCCGAGGCGATATTCGGGAGGATAGACGGCGGGGGAGGGGGCCTCCATTGGCCGCTTCTGGCAAGTGATAGAGCTGCGGAGCACAAAATCGGAACTTTTAAAGATTGTTTTTTTTTTAATTTATTTATTTGAGAGAGAGAATGAGATAGAGAGAGAGAGAGAGCACGAGATCCAAGAGGGTCAGAGGGAGAAGCAGACTCCCCGCTGAGCAGGGAGCCCGATGCGGGACTCGATCCCGGGACTCCAGGATCATGACCCGAGCCGAAGGCAGTCGCTCAACCAACTGAGCCACCCAGGCGCCCACAAAATCGGAACTTTTAGAAGTCGGCTCCGCTGAGGGACGTCGCTCCAGTGGCTAAGCGGGGGGTGGAACCCTCACAGGACAGTGTGGTCTCAGGACCCTCGGGGTCACAGAAAGACCGGGGCTGCCTGAGTGCGGCAGAGCTCCCAGGTATCGGAGCGGGGAAGCTGGCTGCAGAGACGGAGCCGAGGCGCAGGGTCTCAGCTCGGGGTTGCCATAAACTGTGATCGGTGACAGTCGGGCCACTGCTCCTCCAGCAGGGACACAACAAGCGGCAGAGCCGGGGAGACTCCCCTTCCTCCCCTGGGAGGAGCGGCGTGGGAGCACACCGCAGGGATCTGCTGGGTTTGGAGACTCCACACGGGGTTGGGAGCCAGAGATAGAAACACTTGGTCACAGGCCGGGTGAGCGCGGAGTGCGGCCGGAGACCGGGGAGACGGGAGTGACTGCTTTTCTCTGAGGGCGCACTGAGGAGCGGGGCCCGAGTTCTCAGCTCCTCCGGGTGGAGACTGGGAGGCCACCATTTTCACCCTGGTCCTCCAAAGCTGTGCCGAGAGCTTGCAGGGAACAAAAGCTCCTGAGAGCAAACCCGAGCACATTGCTTAGCGGGGACTCACAAGGGCAGGGCAATTCCGCCTCCGGCAAAGACATTTGGGAACCACGGCAACAGGCCCCTCCCCCAGAAGATCAACACGAACAGCCAGCAAGCCAAGACCAAGTTTACTGATCAAGGAGAACGGGAGAACTCCAGTGCTAGGGGAATACTGCGCATAGAATTCATGGCTTTTTTACCATGATTCATTAGTTTTTCAAAGTTAATTTTTTTAACTGTTTTTTTTTAATTTTTCTTTTTCCGTTTTTCAACCAACACCTTATCAATCCCTTTTTTAAAAAAACATTTTTTATTTTTCATTTTTAGAGTCATATTTTATCCCTTCATAGTAGTTACCCTTATTTTTGGCATATATATATAATTTGTTCTCTCTTTAAAATTTTGATATACAGTTTCTTCTAACAGATCAAAATATACCCTAAATCACTAGTGTATGGCTTTGTTCTGGTCTCCTGCCTGATCACATTCTCTCCCTTTTTTTTCTTTTTTTTTAATCTTCTTCTTTCTTTTTCAAACAACTTCTTATCATCAATTCCTTTTATAAAATCTTTTATAATTTTTATCTTTACAGTCATCTTCCATCCCTTCATTGTATCAACCCTTATTTTGTACATATATAAGTCTTTCTTCCTTTAAAATTTTAGGAGGCACTTTTTTCTAACACACCAAATTACGCCCAAAATCTAATGTGTGGCACTGATCTATGCACTAGCCTGATCATATTTGATCATATTCGGGTTTTTTTGTATTGTTCTGTTTTTGTTTTAATCTTTTTCTTTTTGTGTGTTTTTTTCCCCCCCTCTTTCTTTTTTCTGTCTTTCTCTTTCTTTTCCCCTGGTTTCAGGTCTTTTCTGATTTGTATAGAGTATATTTGCTGGGGACGTTGTTAACCTGTTAGCATTTTGTTCTCTCATTCATCTATTCTCCTGTGGACAAAATGACAAGACGAAAAAATCACCTCAGCAAAAAGAACAAGAGGTAGTACCGTCAGCCAGGGACCTACTCAATAGGGACATTAGTATGATGTCGGACCTAGAGTTCAGAATCATGACTTTAAAGATACTAGCTGGGCTTGAAAAAAGCGTGGAAGTTATTAGAGAAACGCTTTCTGGAGAAATAAAAGAATTAAAATCTAACCAAGTCGAAATCAAAAAGGCTATTAATGAGGTGCAATAAAAAATGGGGGCACTAACTGCTAGGATAAATGAGGCAGAAGAGAGAATCAGCGATATAGAAGACCAAATGATGGAAAATAAACAGGCTGAGAAAAAGAGAAACAACTACAGGATCACGTGGGCAGAATTTGAGAGATAAGCCATACGATAAGATGAAACAACATTAGAATAATTGGGATCCCAGAAGAAGAAGAAAGAGAGAGAGGGGCAGAAGGTATATTGGAGCAAATAATAGCAGAGAACTTCCCTAATGTGTGGAAGGAAACAGTCATCAAAATCCAGGAGGCACAGAGAACCCCTCTCAAAATCAATAAAAATAGCTCAACACCCCGACATCTAATAGTAAAACTTACGAGTCTCAGAGACAAAGAGAAAATCCTGAAAGCAGCTCGGGAGAAGAGATATGTAACCTACAATGATAGAAATATTAGATTGGCAACAGACCTATCCACAGAGACCTGGCAGGCCAGAAAGGACTGGCATGAGATCTTCAGAGCACTAAACGAGAAAAATATGCAGCCAAGAATACTATATCCAGCTAGGCTCTCATTGAAAATTGAAGGAGAGATAAAAAGCTTCCAGGAAAAACAAAAACTAAAGGAATTTGCAAACACAAAACCAGCCCTCCAAGAAATGTTGAAAGGGGTCCTCTAAGCAAAGAGAGAGCCTAAAAGCAGCATAGATCAGAAAGGAACACAGACAATATACAGTAACAATCACCTACAGGCAACACAATGGCACTAAATTCATACCTTTCAATAGTTACCCTGAATGTAAATGGGCTCAATGCCCCAATCAAAAGACACAGGCTATCAGATTGGATTAAAAAACAAGACCTATCCATATGCTGTCTGCAAGAGACTCATTTGAGACCCAAAGACACCCCCAGATTGAAAGTGAGGGGGTGGAAAACAATTTACCATGCTAATGGACACCAAAAGAAAGCTGGGGTGGCAATCCTTATATCAGACAAATTAGATTTTAAAACAAAGACTGTAATAAGAGATGAAAAAGGACACTATATCCTACATAAAGGGTCTATCTAACAAGAAGATCTAACAATTGTAAATATCTATGCCCCTAACATGGGAGCAGCCAATTTTATAAGGCAATTAATAACAAAAGCAAAGAAACACATTGACAACAATACAATAATAGTGGGGGACTTTAACACCCCCCTCACTGAAGTGCACAGATCATCTAAACAAAAGATCAATAAGGAAACAAAGACTTTAAATGACACACTGGACCAAATGGACTTCACAGACATATTCAGAACATTCCATCCCAAAGCAAAGGAATACGCATTCTTCTCTAGTGCCCATGGAACATTCTCCAGAATAGATCACATCCTAGGTCACGAATCAGGTCTCAACCGGTACCAAAAGATTGGGATCATTCCCTGCATATTTTCAGACCACAATGCTTTGAAACTAGAACTCAATCACAAGAGGAAAGTTGGAAAGAACTCAAATACATGGAGGCTAAAGAGCATCCTACTAAAGAATGAATGGGTCAACCAGGAAATTAAAGAAGAATTTTAAAAAATTCATGGAAACCAATGAAGATGAAAACACAACTGTTCAAAATCTTTGGGATACTTTCTGAGAGGAAAGTATATAGCAATACAAGCCTTTCTCAAGAAACAAGAAAGGTCTCAAATACACAACATAACCCTACACCTAAAGGAGCTAGAGAAAGAACAGCAAAGAAAGCCTAAACCCAGCAGGAGAAGAGAAATAATAAAGATCAGAGCAGAAATCAATGACATAGAAACCAAAAGAACAGTAGAACAGATCAACGAAACTAGGAGCTGGTTCTTTGAAAGAATTAATAAGATTGATAAACCCCTGGCCAGACTTATCAAAAAGAAAAGAGAAAGGACCCAAATCAACAAAATCATGAATGAAAGAGGAGAGATCACAACCAACACCAAAGAAATACAAACAATTATAAGAACATATTATGAGCAACACTATGCCAGCAAATTAGATAACCTGGAAGAAATGGGTGCATTCCTAGAGATGTATCACCTACCAAAATTGAACCAGGAAGAAATAGAAAATCTGAACAGACCTATAACCACTAAGGAAATTGAAGCAGTCATCAAAAATCTCCCAAGAAACAAAAGCCCAGGGCCAGATGGCTTCCCAGGAGAATTCTATCAGACATTTAAAGAAGAATTAATACCTATTCTCCTGAAACGGTTCCAAAAAATAGAAATGGAAGGAAAACTTCCAAACCCATTTTATGAGGCCACCATTACCTTGATCCCAAAACCAGACAAAGACCCCATCAAAAAGGGGAATTACAGACTAATATCCTTGATGAACATGGATGCAAAAATTCTCACCAAAATACTAGCCAATAGGATCCAACAGTACATTAAAAGGATTTTTCACCATGACCAAGTGGGATTTATCGCTGGGCTGCAAGGTTGGTTCAACATCCGCAAATCAATCAACGTGATACAATATATTAACAAAAGAAAGAACAAGAATCATATGATCCTCTCAATAGATGCAGAGATGCTGTACAAAGTACAGCATCCTTTCTTGATCAAAACTCTTCAGAGTATAAGGATAGAGGGGACATACCTCAATATCATAAAAGCCATCTATGAAAAACCTACAGTGAATATCATTCTCAATGGGGGAAAACTGAGAGCTTTGCCCCTAAGGTCAGGAACGCGGCAGGGATGTCCACTCTCTCCACTGCTATTCAACATAGTATTAGAAGTCCTAGCCACAGCAATCAGACAACAAAAAGAAATAAAAGGCATCCAAATCGGCAAAGAGGAAGTCAAACCCTCACTCTTTGCATATGATATGATACTGTATGTGGAAAACCCAAAAGACTCCACTCTGAAACTGCTAGAACTCATACAGGAATTCAGTAAAGTAGCAGGATATAAAATCAATGCACAGAAATCAGTGGCATTCCTAGAAACCAACAACAAGACAGAAGAGAGACAAATCAAGGAGTCGGTCCCATTTACAATTGCACCCAAAACCATAAGATACCTAGGAATAAATTTAACCAAAGAGGCAAAGGATCTGTACTCAGAAAACTATAAAATACTCATGAAAGAAATTGAAGAAGACACAAAGAAATGGAAAAACATTCCATGCTCATGGATTGGAAGAACAAACATTGTGAAGATGTCAATGCTACCTAGAGCAATCTACACATTCAATGCAATCCCCATCAAAATACCATCCACTTTTTTCAAAGAAATGGAACAAATAATCCTAAAATTTGTATGGAACCAGAAGAGAGCCCGAATTGCCAGAGGAATCTTGAAAAAGAAAAGCAAAGCTGGCGGCATCACAATTCCGAACTTCCAGCTCTATTACAAAGCTGTCATCATCAAGACAGTATGGTACTGGCACAAAAACAGACACATCAATCAATGGAACAGAATAGAGAGCCCAGAAATGGACCCTCAACTCTATGGTCAACTCATCTTTGACAAAGCAGGAAAGAAGGTCCAATGGGAAAAAGACAGTCTCTTCAACAAATGGTGTTGGGAAAATTGGACAGCCAACATGCAGAAGAATGAAACTGGACCATTTCCTTACACCACACACAAAAATAGACTCCAAATGGTTGAAAGACCTAAATGTGAGACAGGAGTCCATCAAAATCCTAAAGGAGACCACAGACAGCAACCTCTTCGACCTCAGCCGCAGCAACTTCTTCCTAGAAACATCGCCAAAGGCAAGGGAAGCCAGGGCAAAAATGAACTATTGGGATTTCATCAAGATAAAAAGCTTTTGCACAGCAAAAGAAACAGTCCACAAAACCAAAAGACAACCGACAAAATGGGAGAAGATATTTGCAAATGACATATCAGATAAAGGGCTAGTATCCAAAATCTATAAAGAACTTATCAAACTCAACCTCCAAAGAACAAATAATCCAATCAAGAAATGGGCAGAAGACATGAACAGACATTTCTCCAAAGAAGACATCCAAATGGCCAACAGACACATGAAAAAGTGCTCAACATCGCTCGGCATCAGGGAAATCCAAATCAAAACCTCAATGAGATACCACCTCACACCAGTCAGAATGGCTAAAATTAACAAGTCAGGAAATGACAGATGTTGGCGGGGATGCGGAGAAAGGGGAACCCTCCTATACTATTGGTGGGAATGCAAGCTGGTGCAACCCCTCTGGAAAACAGTATAGAGGTTCCTCAAAAGGTGAAAATAGAGCTACCCTACAATCCGGCAATTGCACTACTGGGTATTTACCCCAAAGATACAAATGTAGGGATCCGAAGGGGTACGTGCACCTCAGTGTTTATAGCAGCAATGTCCACAATAGCCAAACTGTGGAAAGAGCCAGGATGTCCATCAACAGATGAATGGATAAAGAAGAAGTGGTATATATACACAATGGAATATTATGCAGCCATCAAAAGGAATGAGATCTTGCCATTTGCAACGACGTGGATGGAACTGGAGGGTGTTATGCTTAGTGAAATAAGTCAATCAGAGAAAGGCATGTATCATATGACCTCACTGATATGAGGAATTCTTAATCTCAGGAACAAACTGAGGGTTGCTGGAGTGGTGGGGGGTGGGAGGGAGGGGGTGGCTGGGTGATAGTGGGGAGGGTATGTGCTATGGTGAGCGCTGTGAATTGTGCAAGACTGTTGAATCACAGATCTGTACCTCTGAAACAAATAATGCAACATATGTTAAGAAAAAAGAAAAAGAAGAAGATAGCAGAAGGGGAAGAATGAAGGGGAGTGAGTCAGAGGGGGAGACGAACCATGAGAGATGATGGACTCTGAAAAAACTGAGGGTTCTAGAGGGGAGGAGGGTGGGGGGATGGGTTAGCCCGGTGATGGGTATTAAAGAGGGCACGTTCTGCATGAAGCACTGGGTGTTATGCACAAACAATGAATCATGGAACACTACATCAAAAACTAATGATGCAATGTATGGTGATTAACACAACAATAAAAAATTAAAAAATAAAATATATGCTGCATTATCAGGCTTTAAAACAACAACAAAGAGAAAAAATTCATTAAGCTAATGCATGAATCATATTTGGTTGAAATCTCAACTTAAACAAAAGTGACTTTTATTTTAAACTATTTTTGTGACTTATTTTTAAAATGTTTTTATATCAAATGTCTATTCCTTTTATTAAAAGAAACAACCTTTTACTGTATTCTACCAATTATATAATAAAGATGTTTCTAAACCTCTATTGTTATACATATGTGGTTCTTATATGATTGTAATCATTGTGTACATACCGTATGATTGCTATTTATTATTTAGCAGAGTTCTCTGTATATCTCCAAAGTTCACACATTTGTCAGATGTATAGGCTATAAAATATTTTACTGATATACCACAGTGAACTAACTCATTTCCCCATATTTGGGCATTTGTGGTGACTTTTACAATATATGCATTATGATTTAGTGGTGTAGTAGTTTCCTAGGGATGCCAGAACAAAGTACCACAAACTGGGATAGTTTAAAGCAGTAGAAATTCATTCTCTCACAGTTCTGGAGAGTAGAAGTCTAAAATCAAGCTGTTGGCAGAGCCGCACTCCTTTTAAACCCTTAAGGGGAAGATCCTTCCTTGCCTCTTCCAGCTTCTGGTATCCCCAAGCTTTCCTTGGCTTGTGGCAGCTTAACTCCAATCTCCATTTGTGTCCTCACGTGGCCATCATCCATCTGAGCCTCTTCTTTTCTTTTTATAAGGACACCAATCATATGAATTAAGGATCGCCCTGCTCCAGTATAACCCCCAAATTAACTTAGCATACATCTGCAACAACCCTATTTTCATATAATGTTCCTGGAAGGATATGAAATTTTAGGGGACATTTTCCTTCCCAGGGCATGTACCCTGAACCATTATTTATACAGGAAAATAAAATGCCTTCACATTTTAATGACATGATTTCCAAAAATATATATGTATGTTATTTGTCTTATCTAACCAGTCGGCAGTTTCTATAAGAAAAAAAATTCTGTTTTTCATATTATTTTTTAAATCCTGATTATCCCACGGACATAAAATCCAACTACTATCCACTATATATGTAAGGGAATAAAAAGGTTTTATAGCCATCATATATTTAGTTTCATGTCCTCTAATCAATTCTCTTTAACTCCAAAGATAAAAAAATTTCCCCACAGATTCTTATTTTTGACAGAGGTTTCAAATGGTATAAATAGCTATTTATTCCTCAAAGTCTATAGAGGGATCCCATATCTCAGAAGAGAAGGGAAGCTTATAAACAGAAAAAAAAATTTTTATTTCACCCTTCACCATCATCAACATTCTACAAATATTTCTTGATCTTTTTTTAAAATTTTTTATTGTTATGTTAATCACCATACATTACATCATTAGTTTTTGATGTAGTGTTCCATGATTCATTGTTTGTGTATAACACCCAGTGCTCCACGCAGAACGTGCCCTCTTTAATACCCATCACCAGGCTAACCCATCCCCCCCACCCCCCTCCCCTCTAGAACCCTCAGTTTGTTTCTCAGAGTCCATCGTCTCTCATGGTTCGTCTCCCCTCCGATTTCCCCCCTTCATTCTTCCCCTCCTGCTATCTTCTTTTTTTTTTCCTTAACATATATTGCATTATTTGTTTCAGAGGTACAGATCTGTGATTCAACAGTCTTGCACAATTCACAGCGCTCACCATAGCACATACCCTCCCCAATGTCTATCGCCCAGCCACCCCATCCCTCCCACCCCCCACCACTCCAGCAACCCTCCGTTTGTTTCCTGAGATTGAGAATTCCTCATATCAGTGAGGTCATATGATACATGCCTTTCTCTGATTGACTTATTTCACTCAGCATAACACCCTCCAGTTCCATCCATGTCGTTGCAAATGGCAAGATCTCATTCCTTTTGAAGGCTGCATAATATTCCATTGTGTATATATACCACTTCTTCTTTATCCATTCATCTGTCGATGGACATCTTGGCTCTTTCCACAGCTTGGCTATTGTGGACGTTGCTGCTATAAAACATCGGGGTGCATGTACCCCTTCAGATCCCTACATTTGTATCTTTGGGGTAAATACCCGGTAGTGCAATTGCTGGATCATATGGTAGCTCTATTTTCAACTGTTTGAGGAAACTCCATACTGAATATTTCTTGATCTTTAAGAAACTCCAGTATACTCTTTCAAAAAAGGGAACACCCAAAATGTACGATGAGGATATAGTCTATTCAATGGGGGAAGAGTCTGAAAAGGAAAAGTGCCAAAGTGCATCCATCAGCTTTGTAAACATCCTATGAGAAAGGGGTATCTGACATATATATTTCCTTCTACCAACTTTTTAAAAAGGAGTAGACTTTGAACACCCTTATCCCTTTCCCCTCAATTCATTCTCTGTGAATATGTCAGAACATGTTTTCAAGGGTCTTGAAATAGCACAAAACTCTTTGCTAGGGGAAATGAAGAGTGACACCATATTTATTCTGAAGACTGAGATCACTAGTAAAATATTATAATCTGTTGTTTTTTCATTAAGACTATTTTTAGAGCAGTTTAAGGTCATAGCAAAATTGGAGGGAAGGTACAGACATTTTCCATGTTCCCTGTGTACCCCTTGCCTGTACACATGCACAACTTTCCCCACCGGGTGGTACATTTGTTAACAGTTGAATCTACAATGACATAGCATAATCAAAGTTCACAGTTTACATTATGGTTCACTTATGGTGGTGTACATTCTACGACTTTGGACGAATGTATAATGACATATATCCATCATTATGGTATCATACAGGCTATTTTCCACCCTAGAAATCCTTTGTGCTCTGCCTGTTCATCCCTTCACCTGCTCTCCAATCCCTGGCAACCACTGACCCTTTTATTATCTCCATAAGTTTGCCTTTTCCAGAATGTCACATAGTTGGGAATCAAATAGTATATCACCTTTCAAATTGACTTCTTTCACTTAGGAATATACGTTTAAGTTTCCTGTATGTCTTTTCATGGCTTGAGAGTTCACTTCTTTTTAGCACCGAGTAATATTCCATTCTCTGGATGTACTGCAGTGGATTTATCCCTTCACCTACTGAAGGGTATTGGATTGTTTCCAAGTTTTGGCAATTATGAATAAAGTTGCTCTAAACAATTATGTGCTGGTTTTTGTGGAGATATAAGTTCTCAATTCCTTTGGGTAAATGCCAGGGTGTGATTGCTGGATCATGTGGTAATAATATGTTTAGTTTTATAAGAACTCACCAAACTGTCTTCCCAGAAGCCATTGGCTTGCTTTGACAACAACTGGGAAAAGAACGACCCTTCACTGGAGTAGTATCAGACCTTCACAAACACCAGCAGCTGTTCTCTGGATAATGCTAATTATGTTCTGTAGATGATTATATTCCATAGTTTTACATTGCTATCCCCCTCCCCCCTCCCATAAGGTGATCCTGAAGTCCTACATAACTGCTGTGAACCTATTATGCTTGTACTACATATCTTACCTCCAGTAAGTCTCAGATGTGAAAATATATACTGGTAGCCTTTTCTATTTCAAAATGACATAATCACTTTCACTGGAAAACATGATTAGGAATGCAAGGTCAGTGACCAAGGCTGCACTTCCCCAAATGACAGCCATGTCACTTCCAGAGACAGGACACTTTCAGAATGAGAGGCCAAGATGAGTCCTGCCATTTGATGAGGAATTGGCAAAATGAGCCTTGGCACAGTTGCCAGGGAGCTTGGCTCTCCAGAAACAAAACACTTGTCCCTTTTTTTTGTTTTCCTTTCTCAATAAGGCAAGTGAATTCTCAACTTCAAGGTATGCAGATAGTATTCTATTTGTTTTGGAGGAGTTAGCGTTAACTTTCCACTGTTGGGACTGCTAAGAAGAAAACAGGGAAACAGAAATAAAGAGTTCCCCAGGAAATAGACTGCCTACAATCAGAATTCTAAAAAGTTCATAAATAGCTGTTTCCCTGATATTTCAGACCAATATGGAAATCTTTTCTTAGATCATGGGGGGTGGAAATATTTCTGAGTTATTCTGGTCAGTTTACTAATTCAGCTGGATCCAATGTAAGAAGCGAAATAATTTTATTTTTTAATTGGCGATTCTAGGGGCCAAAGTAACCTAAAGCAACAGCAAGCTAGTCTACTTAGCCAAGACGACAGGGTCACAATTTCCCTGTTCCACCATTCCTTCCCTGTCTGAAAAACCTTCTCTCTACTCTGATGCTACTTAAGTTGCGTGTACGGCTCTTGTTCCCTTCACTTGATCTGTTCCCCCCTCCCATCTACTCATGGTTTGATTCCCCACCATAACATGGCTCTCTCAGAAGATGCCAATGACCTGCGAATCCTAAAATATCTCCGTGCAGCCTTTCTCTTGATGACCAATCTCCTCTTTCCAGAACCTCCCTTCTGTCCTGGCTTAGGTCGCTTTTCTTCCAACTTCATCTCCGATGATTTCCTCCAGTGTACTGTGCTGAGAGCTGAGCTTCTAGGCACATATTACTTATGTTAATTTCCTCATACATCCACATATAACGGTTGAGTGCCTTTTAAGTGCTTGAACTGCCCTGGGTTCTGACTTCACCTCTCTTTTCTCTCTTATCTCTATAATTTCTCCCTCTGTTATTTCATCCAGACGCAGCTCTGCTCATCTCCTCCTTTTTGGCCATGGCTTTAATACATATATCCTTAGCATTTCTTTCCTGGGCTTGTACAATAGTTTCTTCAATGAGCTTCCTGCTGACAGTTTCACTAACTTCCTTCATCCCATAGAAAGTTATCTTCCCCTTTCCCTTTTTCCCTTCCTTTCTCTCCTTTATTTCTCTACTATTTAGTATAAAATGAGTTTCAAAAATCCCCCCAATTTCTACAAAGAAGAAAAAAAATTGCAAAGCCCACACCCAAGGTCAACCATTTCACCTTCAGTGGGCTTTCTGCCAGAGTTTTTCCAGGTATAGATTTTTTTAAAAGGAGTCAGGGGAAGTGAACTTTTTCAGCCTTCAAAGATCAGATAAATCCCATCTGTTTAAACTCTTCCAAAACATAAGGAAGAAACCTTTCAAATACTTTTTTGCAGTCAGCAAAATTCTGATAAGAAACCTGATACAGATAACCCACCAAAATAAAACAAAACACAAAAGAACAATATATCAATCTCACTTGTGGAAACTAGAAACACTAAATAAAATATGAGCAAATACAGTCAAAAAATTAAAATGACCAAAGAGTGAAAAAATTATATCATATACAGAACTTTATTGATTTTAAGTAGGATATTTATAGGACAAGGAGACATTCTAATCATTGACTCAAATAATGCCAAATAAGACCTTTGATATAACTCAAATTATATTCCTACCGAAAAAAGAACTCTGAGCAAAAATAGGAGTGAATGATACTTCCTTGACATGATACTGATGTTCATGTGATCATCATGCTTAATAATGAAAAATGAGAAAAGTTTCCCTTGATATCAGGAACAAGAAAAGAAATTTTAGTTTACTATTGTTTGCAAACACCAAACAATGCATATTTGCAGGTAATATGCCAGTATGTGTGCAAAATTTGAGATTATCAACAGAAGGAAAAACCTAGAAACAGTAAGATTTTATTCAGTAGTTTTGGATAATTTTCACAAATAAGACTGACCTGCAGTTTCCTTTGGAGGAACTATCTATGGAATAGTGTTTCACAAATGGAATTTCATAGTGTTTCTTCTTTTTGTTTTTAAACATTTAAATAGACTGAATATATCTGATTTTTGAGGGTTGAACAATTCACGTGTTAAAAAACAACAACAAAAAAGCAAAACCCTATGCCTGAAGAAAACCTGCTAGGAACCCAATAAAATAGTTACAAAGTAATTATATATAGTCAATAGTTTTTTTATACAAACAATAACCAAGCACACAATACAGTGGATTTAAAAGTATTATCTATAATAGCAAAAGTCTATGGATAAATCTCAAAAGACACATGTAGAACACATACACACGCCCCCCCAAAAAAAAAACAAAAAACTTCAAGCTTCTGCTGAGGGCCATACAGGTGATAAATAAGTAGAAAGATATATCGTGATATTTTATAGGACATGTCAATAATGTAAAAGAACATTAAAAGTTGAATTTCTAAATTTAATGAGATCCCAATGAGAAATAAAGAAGTTTAAGATTGAAGGAAGCAGGGCTTTAAAAATCATGGCTATGGGCACCTGGGTGGCTCAGTTGGTTAGGCGACTGCCTTTGGCTCAGGTCATGATCCTGGAGTCCCTGGATCGAGTCCCGCATCGGGCTCCCTGCTCGGCAGGGAGTCTGCTTCTCCCTCTGACCCTCCCCCCTCTCATGTGCTCTCTCTCTCTCATTCTCTCTGTCTCAAATAAATAAATAAAATCTTAAAAAAATAAAAATAAATAAAAATCATGGCTATGCACACCATATATCTGATAATGTGTTAATATCTACAATATATAAGGAACTTCATATATATAACTATATAGATATAGATATAGAAATATACATATCATACAACTCAAGAGCAAAAAAGTCAAATAATTCAATTAAGAAATTGGCAAAGGATCTGAATAGACATTGTTCCAAAGAAGGCATATAAATGGCCAACAAGTACATAAAAAGTTGCTCAACATCACTAATCATCAGGGAAATGCAAGTCAAAACCACAATGAGATATCATCTCACAACTATTATCAAAAAGACTAGAGATAACAAATGTTGGCAAGGATGTGGAGAAAAAGGAATCCTTATGCACTATTAGTGGGAATGTAAATTGGTGCAACCACTCTAGAAAACATAATAGAGAATTCTCAAAAAATTAAAGATAGTACTACTCTACGATCCAGCAATTCCACTTCTAGGTATATATCCAAAGGGAACAAAAACAGTATCTTGAAGAGATATCTGCACACCCATGTTCATTGCAGCATTTTTACAAGATATGGAAACAACTTCAGTATCCACTGATGGATGAATAGATAAAGAAAATGTAGTGTGTATACACACACACACACACACACACACACACACACACACACACACACACACACAATGGAATATCATTTAGCCTTAAAAAGGAAAGAAATCCTGCCATTTGTTACAACATGGCTAAACCCAGAAGGCATTATCCTAAGTGAAATAAGCCAGACACAGAAAGACAAGTACTGTTTGATCTCATTTATATGTGGAAAAAAAGATTAACTCATAGAAACAGAGTAGAAAAAAAAAATAGAAAAAATAGAAAGAAAAAAGAAACAGAGTAGGATGGTGGTTACCTGGGAAGTGGGGAGACGTTGGTCAGAGTACAAACTTTTGGTTATAAGATGAGTAAGTTCTGAGGATCTAATGTACAAAATGGTGACTATAATTAATAATATTAAACTGTCTACTTGAAATCTTCTGAGTAAATCTAACAGGTTCTCATCACAACAAAAATAAGTAAAAGGTAATTATGTGGGGTGATGGGTATGTTAATTAACTTAATTGTGGTAAATATTTTATAATTTATATGTATATAAAATCATCACATTGTGCACTTTAAATTATACAATTTTCTTTGTCAATATACCCTCAAAGAAGCTGGATAGAAGGAGAAAAATTTTTAAATAAAAATTAAAATACTTCATAACTCTGAAGTTCACCTGGAAAAATATATATGTGAAAATAGCTACAAGAACCCAAAAAGAGAGAAGTAACAAGCACTGTCAGCATTTTAAAATATTTAACATTATAGTATTTAAAACAGTATCATATTGGTAGAAGAATGAACAGACATAGCAATGAAACAGAATCCAGAAACAGACCCAAATACCTATGGGGATTTAGTCTGTAATAAGGATGGAATTTTTAAATAATGGAGTAAAGATGGATTATTTCATAAAAGGTATTTGAAAGTAGAGTAACAGCTGGAAAAGTTAGCTGGATTACTACTTAATTACTTACAACAAAACTAATTCCAGAACAATAAAAGGCTTAAATTTTTTTTAATGAGACTTTAAAGTAACTAGAAGAAAGCAAGTGAAAATTCAGAAGACATAAAGGCAAAATTTGTTCTACTTGATAGAATAATACACTTTATCACTTTTTCAGGCAAAGATGCACTAAACAAAGTGAAACGACAAACAAAGGAGTAAAAGTGCATGTGTATGGAATACCTGTGACAAAGTGCTAATTCTAAATATGTAATATACTTGACAAAGTGCCAGTTTAATAGGAAAATACACTATCTTTGTTTTAATTTTCAGTTCTGTAATTATAAAGGAAGTCGAGCTTCTTTCCATGTGTTTATTGGCCATTTATATTTCTGAGCTGTTTTTAGGGATAGGGAAGGGAAAGGAACAAAGCAAGGATGTGGTCTCAGTTGGAGTCTGGCTTCAGCCCGGTCCCACCGGTTGCCATAAAGCATGAGCTGCACCAGTTACCTCACCTTGAGACAAAGGGGGCTTGTTCTTTTGTACTCCCATGCCAGTCAGTCACTGACTAGGGGCTAAACTATCTCTTGAGATGGCTCCCATTCACTGAGGACACTTCTTGAAAAAGGGTACAGTTGTTATCTCATTGCAGCTAAACCACACTCAGCTGGGAGGAGGATGCATGCCCTCCTAATGGGAATCTGGGAACGGCAGCAACAGCGTCTCCCACCATCACCAGAATAATCTCACCCTGTTGCCCTGAGCTCCAACCACTCAAGAACACTTGAGTGTTCTGAGAATCTGAATAGATATTGTTCCAAAGAAGGCATATAAATGGCCAACAAGTACATAAAAAGTTGCTCAACTTTTTTCAAATATGCCTGGCACATCTGTTATTCCATGCCTTTTCCAGAATAACTTTTCTACCCTGTCCAACTATCTAAGTCCCACACAACCTTTGATATAGCCCAAACCCTTTAGCATCTGTGAAAGTTCTGTCTCCTCAATTCAGAATGTATTAGCCCTATGTCTCCCATTGGAGTTTCTTCGTACCTCTCTTGTGGCATTTATTTTGTGTGCTTTTTAATACAGTTAAATGTTCACATTTTCTTGCTCCCAAATCAAGATGGAAGTCATTCATTTCATCCTGCAGTTTGTAACAAATAATTAGAAGCTTGGTCTTCCTCAAAAGTTTATAAATGCCTTTGGTGTGAAAACGGAGTCTTAGTCACCATCTTTCATTTCCTTAGTACCTAGCATGAAACCCAATCAATGTTTGTTGAATTGAGTTGAATCAAGTATACTACCAAAAAAAATAAAAAGGAACTGTTTTTCTATCTGGCCCATCTGGCATGGAAATAATTAAAAAAAAAAACACGTGATTTCTCATTTGCTGGCTTTCTTTTTAGTTTATTCCTCTCTTTCTTTTGTGATCCTACTAACCCTTCAGTATAAACATTTTATTCACTCTGTTTGGATTTTTTTCAGGTACTAACAAATAGCATAATTCAATTGACACCCTCTTTATAATTCAATCTTTTACATCTTTTAATGGTGATGATTAAGAAAACAAAAGCTTTGTGTTCTGTTTTTAGAGCTTCCCCAACAATTTTCTTTATTATGTTGAGGTCATTTTACCTCTCAGAAAATATGTGACCCACAAATTTGTTTGAAAAGCATTATCTTTTCAAGGACCTCCCCTTTTTTTTAAAGGACTTCTTATATTAGGCATTTGACATTCCCTTTTGATGTGGATACAGAACTTGAACACTGCATAAAAAGTGGACTCATTTATAAAAGAAACAATCGATGCCATTATTTCTAACATGCTCGATTTCATAGACATGGGGTATGGAGAGTCAGAGGTTATGATCAAGTTTAATACTTGCTTAAAATCCTTTAATGGTTCTCCAAGGCTCACAGGACAAAGTGCAAACCTCTCAATATGGCTTGCAAGGGCCTCCACGACTTGTTCTCTGCTTTATCATACAATATCACCGCAGCTATAAAAAGCTACTTCTATTCTGCCAAACTCACTCTGTGCTCTGACACCTCTCCCTGAATCTTTAAAATACTCTGTTTCCGGTACCTTAGAAAACATGCCAACACTCTCATATCCTACCTCCTTGTACAGTTAGCTCCTACTAATCCTTCAGGTCTTAGACGAGATATAACTTCCTGTGCTCAAACTTCCCAGATACCCCCAATTGTTTAGGTGTCCCTTCTTCAGGCATCTAAAGTACTCTACTTGAACTTAGCAGGCTAAATTGTCACACCTATTTCCTGATCTGGAATTTCAAATCATACCTCCCTCAGCCAGCATTATCCATCCCTTTACTCCAGATCTATTGTTTGTTCTTCATAACATTTGTCACTTTCTGACACACCATAGAATTTACTCAAGGTTTACTCCTGGCCATGACAGAGTTACTGGTATGAAATTAGCACTACTGACAATGAACACCTATAAAACTAGAAAAAATATATAGGAAACCAATATTTCCAGAAACTGGACAACGAGCAGCATGCATTATGATCCCTACATGGAGGGAAATTTCAAGGTGAACTCCACAATTGCCTTGGCTTTCTGCCTGGAGGCACCTTCCAGACTGTAGTGCTGGCAGGTGCAGCCCAAGCAGAGCATGGTGTGGTCTTGCTGAACTGAGAAGACTGGACTTCCAAGCTGCTAAGGTGACTGGAATTTGCAGGAAAGAGTCTTGGAGAGGAGAAGTTTGCACAGAGAAAGAGCTCCAGACATGTTCACAGAGGTTCCCATTAGTCATCAACTGAAAGCTAACCTGGCTGTGCACCTGAGGGCAAGACTCCATGAAGCCTGGAAGAAAACAAGTGTCAGAGAATAATGAGCTGAACATAGATTCCAGAGTGGCACACAGCTGGGAGCTCACTGGAATTCTGACCAGCCAGTGACTTGTGGGAAAATATCAAGCAGGCTAGTGTCCCTGCAAATCGGGTTGCAGAAGGAGGATGCGAAAGGGACATAAAAAAATATTTTTTTTTGAAAAAAAGAATGGCTAAGAAAAAAATACAAAACCACCAATCAAAAAGGCTCAGTTAACCTTAAGCAATATTTTAAAAATCAAGAAGAAACAAAGAAAAAAAAAAAGACTACATCTAGGCACGTTCTAATCCGATGCAAAAATAAAAAATCTAAAAGGCACCAAAAGAAAGAAGAGAAAAGAAAAGACACATTCCAGTGGACCAGTGGTAAGAATAACCAGTGACTTCTCACCAGAAACAACGCAAGCCAGAAGACAATGCTACATCGACAAAGTGCTGAAAGGAAACCTTGTCACCCGTGAATTACATATCTAGCAAAAAATATCCTTCAGAAATGAAAGCAGGCTAAAAATATTTCCAGATGAACAGATGCTGAGAGAATTTCCACAATCAGATCTGCTCTACAAGAAATGTTAACAGAGTTTCAGGCTGTGGGGAAATGATACTGTGTGGAAAGTCAGATCTACATAAAGGGATGAAGAGCACTGGAAATTGAAAATATGTGAGTAACTATGAAAGTCAGGCGAGGAGCACTCCCCACAGGAGAAGGGCACAGCCTGAAATCAGAGGCTAAGAGGAGCAAAGAAGGCTTCTACTACAAGAAAAGAGAGAAATGACTAATTCCAAGACTGGCCCAGAAAATAGATGAACCTAGAGCTTTTGTTGTTCCAGAAAACAAGGAAGTGGTCAAAGGAATAGGAGCATATGTCAAAAGGACTCAGAAGCTAACTTGAAAGCCAGCAAAATAATTTCAAGCAGCAAATGACAATCATTGATTATAACTTGTTGATTAAAATGAGAAACCATGAGTCTATACAGTATAAATAAATGAAATTCAAAGTTTATGAGGAAATGGAGATTTGCTTAACTACAAAGTACATCCCCATAGAGTACTTATTAATTATGAAGAAGAAAAAAGCAACTTAACAGTCGCTTGGCAAGTTAACCAAGTAACCAATGTGAACATCATCAGTCATGGGACAAACTGAAATTGTGTGTCACCTTATACAATACAATAAGAAGAACACAGCATCACTACTATGAAATTGCTGCCAATGAACCATAAGAGAAAACATCGGAGGAAAAAAAACAAAGTAGAATTCCACAAAATAATGACCTTTATTTTCAAAAGTGTCAGGGTCATGGAAATCAAGGAAGAACTAAAGAAGTCTTCCAGACTGAAGAGATGTAAAAACCAAAGGCAACAGATGATATTGAAGTGGACCCTTTTGCTCTATAGAGAGGATATTTTTGGGACAACTAGCAAAACTTGATTGAGGTATGGACATTAGGTGACAATAATAAATCAATGTTAATTTCCTGATTTTGATGGTGGTATTGTGAGTGTGTAGGAGAATGTCTTGGCTTGTAGGAAATGTGTACTGAAGGGGAGTATAATATAAAATATATATACATATATAATATAAAAAACTCCAGTGAAAAGGCAGAGATTGTCAGACCAGATAAAAGTCAAGATCCTAGTATACGCTGTCTACCAGAAACACACTTTAAAAAAAAAAAGATTTTATTTATTTGACAGAGAGAGACACAGCGAGAGAGGGAACACAAGCACGGGGAGTGGGAGAGGGAGAAGCAGGCTCCCCGCTGAGCAGGGAGCCCGATGCGGAGCTCGATCCCAGGACCCTGGGATCATGACCTGAGCCGAAGGCAGACGCTTAAGGACTGAGCCACCCAGCTGCCCCAGAAACACACTTTAAATATAGAGAAATTATTCAAATATTATGTTCATTGTTTGTCTTCCCCCAGCAGAATGTAAACCCATGAAGACAAGGATTTTTATGATGTTGCTCTCTCTTTCTCAAGATGCTCAGAACTTAGAATAGAGCTTAGCACAGAGTAGCCACTTAAAATTGTTTGTCGAATGAATAATTAAATATTCCTTTTAGACCATAAGCTCAAGGCAGGGCCCATGTTTCCTACATCACTGTTTCCCCATGGCCTTTCTGTTAGAAATTCCTCAATAAACATTGGTAAAATGAATTAAAAAATTAAGAACAAAGGCATTTGCCTCGCCACTATGGAATGAGGCTAAATTCACATGGAATTTCTTGGTGTTGTCCAAAAAGAAATTAAAACAAATAAAAAATCAAGTTAAGCCATTATCTATTAAACACTGAAATGGCTGCTGGACTATGGAGACATACATTTTAAGTTATCTATTATCTGCTCCCACCTCTACCAAAAAAAAAAAAAAAAAGAAAGAAAGAAAGGAAGAAAAGAAAAGGGAAAAAAAAGAACTATAAATGGAAACATTTTACCAGGTTTTTTATTTCTACTGGAGCAGATATCCCAGGTATTGATTACCAGATGGTCATGCTAATGGCCATGAAACTTCATTAGCACTAAAAATGCTGGGCCCAGCAAAACGTTGCTTACAAGGTTTTAGGTTTCTTCTACGATATACTGATAACATGAATTAAAATATCCTTTTAAGTATTCCCTGCCCCGATTTTATTCTTGCCTGTAGTTCCATGCATGAGAAAAAAGAATTCACCTTCCCATTGCAATCCAATATAGATTAAACCAATTTTCTTTTTCCATAGAAAATGGAATTATTTTTAAAAACTAAAAAATGGGAAGTAATCTCAATTTCTTTTAAAAAAATCTTTGACTAGCTCTGTATTTTGTGACTACAAAGCTAATATTTGGCTCAAAGTTGCCACATCCATGCTCATACTCATTAATCCCTTCCTTCTTCAGACACTAATGTAACATTGTAGAAATTAACATTTTTAACACTTTGAATTGGCTTATTACACACATACCAAAAAGGACACAAATCATAAATGCACAGCTCAATGAATTATCACAAAATGAACAATGGACACAGCTGTGTAACCAGAACCCAGGTCAAGGAATAAAACATTATTAGCATCCCAAAGGATAACCTGGTCTCCCAACCACGAGGCCTTCCTCTGTCCCCAAAGATATTCCCTTTCCTGATCCCAAAGAAGATAGATAAATTTGTGCCTGCCTTTGTATTTCATATAAACGGTATCATGGAGTATGTGCAATTTTGGTATTTGGCTTCTTTCACTCAATATTATGTTTTTGTAGAGATTAACTTTTTATCTTAAATTGAAATCCTTATTGAATTTTGGGTGATAAAATATAATCAAATATCATCCCTGACCTCAGTCTCTTACAAACATAAATTTTAGCAAAATATAATTTTACCAAACATTATAAAGTCACTAAAATAGTTAGACATTGAGACTAAGAGTAGCTAAATCAGATTTCACGAAAGGTAATAAAAGCATCCAAACTAGAGCTCAGCTCAGTGACTGCAATGCATTGCTGACTTTGTTTCTCTTTGTAAATCATTCTATCTAAAAATTACTGTGGGCATATTAGCAAGATTTTTTTTCCCCAGGGTTGTTCTTTGGTGTTAGATTTGAAGCGGCTTATTTGTAGAGGGAACCGTGCATCTGTGTATCACTCAAGTAACATATATACTCTATTGGTCCTTCCCTGTCATTAGGCTGTCACTGATACTATAGAGTTTTACAGATTACAGGTTTTGCCTAAAGCTACAGTCAGCTCTCTCACCCAGTAGTAATTGGATAGACAGATTTGGCTCAGCTCAGCAAGTCTGTACTTCTGTATGCAAAAGAAGGTCTGCATCAAAAAGCAGTAGCCTGGCCAGGTCAGGATAAACAGAGCTCCGTGGGGAAGTTTAGAAAACCGCTTTAAAGAACGTTTTTGGTCCTGTGCCTGCATCTTTACCAATGGAATTTCATAGTTTATGGATACATATGCATCATTATAGATTAAATATAATAACCAAAAATATAGGCTACATTTAAAAGGATTTCTAAATTCTAAATTTCAAAAAGTTGGCTTCATTAAAAATGGATGTTTTCTAGCTTTCCGCATCCAGGTACATACAAAACTTGCAGCTGATATTCAGACCGTGATTTTTATTTGTTTTCAGGACATACCATTGCCAGAAAAGAAAAAGAAATTACATGGATGCTACAAGCTGCTGTTTAATTTCAAAAACTCTAAAATCTAAAGTTAATTTGTTCATAACAAACTTGTTCTATAATAAAACTTAAATCTGGAGTAGTCTAAGTAATAAATTTATGTTCAGTGTGGGAGAGCTTATGACACCATGAAAACCTCCACTTTTTCACTTCATAAATTTACTGCTATATTGGCCCAAATATAAGGCTTAGTTAGGCTGCCTTAATTTTCAAAAGAGAGGAAAATTTCAAGTTGCAAAAATAAACTCTGTCACACAAAAGTTTCCATTTCTAGCCCCTAGGGCAGTGGAAGGAGTGGAAATGTGCCCTTATACCCCTTCCTTCCTTTTGCTTTAGGTGGTTCCAGCTAGTGTTACTGATACTGAAATTTAAATACAATTGCTACCTTAGCAAGCCAGCCAGTCTGTTAGAAGTTGCATTCTGTTACTCAGCGGGCTCCAAAAAGGGGCTAGTGTCTCTCTCACAGAGTCAAGCATTGTTAGAAACAAAACAGCTTTTGAAAAGGGAGATTTTAAAACAGATTTAAGGTGATTCAATCACCTCCCTTCTCCAATTCTTCCATAGCCTCTCTCCTCCCAGCAGCTCCGAAGGGAGGCTTGGCAAAGGAGGAACAGATAGCAATTCTTTACAAAAGTGGTGAAGGTTCTTGGGAGCTGTTGCCTACCCTCATCCATGCCAGTTCTCTAGCTGGGAGAGGTATCCTGGCCCTCTAGACAAACAGCGCTTCACCTGTGAATCCTAGCTTTCCATTTGCCGATCCGTTTCACGCAAGTATTTGTTTGTTTTTGTTTGTTTGTTTGTTTTTAACCTCTCCAAAAGACAGTGTCATCATCTGTAAAATGGGAATGCTTTTTCTTACCTCCCAGGGTTTTTGTGAGGATTAAGTGAAAAATGTAACTGGAGCCCTCAGCACATAAAAAAAGCACTAATAAATATTAACTATTATGACTAGAGCCTTTGGAACAGCAGGATGTAGCCCAGGCTGCTACTGTCCACCACAGATCCATTGTCTTTGTTTTCTGCCATACACCTAGAACTGTACGGGTTCTCGAAGGGAGGTGGGGTCACATGGCTGAGCTCTAGCCAGCAGAAGGTAAAAATTATGTGTGCCACTTGCAGCTCAAAGCTTTTAAGAAGTTAGTGCTCTCTCCACCTTGTTTTTCTCCTTACATTTAGATGCAAAAGATGACAAGTCCCTATGGAATGGAGGAGCCACAGAGGGGAAAAGCCAGAGTCCCAGAATAACTGCATGAAGGAAGACAGCCATTGTCACACCCCAGCCAAGAACAACTTCCCTGGATTGTTCTTTGTGTCATTATTTATTTGGGGGTCTATTTGTTACCTCAACCTACCCTGACTAATTAAAACAGCTATAGAGAACCAGTATTCACATCTTAAAGTACTCTCCACCTGGTGGGTCGGGAGTTCTCAACTATAAAACAAATGAGAAATTTTCAGTTGATTAAAGGTCTAGCTTAAACTTGCACCTTCATATTTCTGTGTCGTTTCTCCCTGGAGCTGAATTTTCTTCCATTATTGTTCACTCTGTCCAGCTCCCAGATATATGTGCTCCCCTTCTGTCTCCGTGACCTAATTTTCCTTAAGACAGCCAAAATGAGGTGCCATTTTTGTGTGCTTTATTTAAATCCAAAGTGCATATGAAAGCAAAATAAGGAGAATCCTAGGAATTTCAATAAAAATGCGTGCGAATTTTATTAAGCTTAAAAGCCCTGTGGATACTTAACCTGGATTCTTTCCTGTTGAGTAAGGGACAGGCAGGGCTAGGTAGGGAGAGCTAGGTAGAGGGCCATGGGATCAGGCTCACAAAATTCAAAACGCGGAGGTGTAAGGAGACCAGAGATAAGGGAACAAACCAGACCACCCTGTCCTAGGGGTCAGAGGCGGGGTCTGGTTCAACAGCGACTTGTGACCAACCAAGAATTACCGGACCCTAAAAAAGGAAGTAAGCCATTGAAGGTGTTATCACTAGTCCTTACTCAATGGTGCTATCAACAGAGATGGTAAAAAGATTTAAGTTCCCTGGTTTGCTTTCTATAAAACACCATCCCTAAAAGCCCTCAGTGGCAACCCTGTCAGCACCCCTCTGACTCCTGAGAACTTTCTGTATCCTTGCTTAATAAACTTCCATCGCTTTACTCACTCTCCTTTGTCCACGAGATTCATTCTTCGACTCCGTGAGACAAGAACCTCGCTCTCCTGCATCACTGTTTGGTTCCTGGTCTTGAGTGGTGAGTGCCATCTTGTTTCGCTTGCCAAAGAGCAGATGATACCTAAATACACAGCTCTGTCTGGAGAAAAACACGTTTCCTGTTTCCCATGGAATACATTTCCTGATTCAACCCCGCCCCCCACCTTGCTTGTCTGGGTACCTAGGACCTGCCTCCACTTTGCAGGATAGACCAAGTTTACAGTCCATGGGTAAGTCAACAGTGATTGAATGCCCTGAGCCCCAGTGAACGATGTCACCATTCCCAGCTCCAATAATAAGCTTCGTTTATTTTCTGAGGTACTCTATTCCTAAAGTCAGAGATTATTAATATCACAAATATACAGTGTTAAAAAAGGTCGTGCCACAGGAGTGAGTCGATCCAGCTAAAGGGCACACCTAAAAATGCCCTCACAGTATAGGTAGGGCACAGCTACCTAAGCTTCACCTAAAACGTATAGGAATCCATAAAGGAACCACTCTTTCTCTCCAGCTCCATGAAAATTTCAGAACTTCTTGGCCATAAAACAAAAACTATCAGTGGTGGAATTATTCAATTTACTGCAGATTAATTAATAACCTAAAAGTATCAACTTTAAATAAAATAAAATCAGCTTTAAATAAAATATAGGAACACAAACTGTGTCCTATTTCTATAGCCTGTTATCAGTGGCAATGCTAAATCAGGGTTACTTTATCAGTATGAAATACTTTGGAATGAAAACAACAGCAAAATCTGATTTTCATTATCTAAGGCAACTTCTGCTGTCTTTAGTCTTTTAAAAATAGTTATGATTTCTCAAGTGCCATATATAGTAGATTCAAAGAACCTCCAAGCCAGTGTATATCTATGCCAATGATTTGGAGATAGCAGAGGGGACTTGGTCAGCTATGACCAGAAAATGCAAATTGGAAGGAAGGTTTGGATGATTACGTAACTGCTCAAGACCAACCTGAAAGCACATTTACATTTTAGTGCATTCCTAGCAATGACAACTACGATCACAACCTGCTTTGCTAAACAGAGTAGCTTGATGATGTTCTATTCACATCCAGGAACGAAAACTCTGACATCTCATAACTAATACAGAAGAAGCCATTATCGGAGCTTTAAGCAACTGCTTAGTGCTATGTTAATTATGCATTGCAGGCAAACTGTGATTGTGTCTTTGCCAGTATTTTATTAGAATGTCAATTCAATTGAATTACATCCCATGGGAAAGATTAGCATGGATTTTGGTACGGATGTGTGAAAGTGTTGTTGTGCCTAGGCCAACTTTTAAAAGTTGTGTGCTAATTGGAGTGAAAATGGAAAGAGAAGTGTGAGATCGTCAGGTCCAAGAAATCCTGTAGCCATTCTTCCTTCCACTCCACCATAATCCTGTGTTTGCAAATGGTACAAACTGAACACAAAGCCTCCCAGACATCAGCACTGCACTTTGAGCATTATGAGAGGATGAAAGGGATTTGGATGAGAAAATGTATGTTCAGACATCTTCTCCCCAGCTTAAAATAGGAAGGGTATTCGATATGAAGCCATACACTTGATGGGAATTTATTTACAACAATTTTTTTAGTCTTCTCCCAAAGAAACTTAAGAGGAGCAGACTTTGAGATCGGGGGTCACCTGTGATAACACCTATATTTTATTGAAGAAACAGAGGCAGAAAATAAAGGTCCCCTGACTAGCATATTAGCGGCAGAGAAAGGTCCCAGGTCTCCCAAAAGTCAGTCCAGTACCCTTTTTTTATACTTTTATTGTTTAGTTTCTAGTTTCTAGACAGTTTCTAGTTTCCAACACTTTCCATTTTTGTCTTTTTTTTTTTTGAAACTTGTAATTAAGGGGAAAATCTGAGTGTATAGTACAGGCAGATGATTGCTTTTCTTTGGCCAAGTAAAAATAGGACCTAGTAAAGGAGATGGGTAAAAATAGAGGAGAGATGTATTGGTAAAAATCCCCCCTCCGCCCCCACACCCAGAGCAAACAAAACCTATAGGTTACAGGTCTTTGAAACAAGCGCCTGAGAAAAAGCTGTGAGCTACTTTTTCTCTGGCCCTCCAGTTCCTGCAGCCTCCTTTGTTTTAGGGTGTTTTCAGGAGTTATCACTGGCTGCCCAGATGAAAATTACAATCACTACAGAAAAACTCAAAATAGGATTGGCTCCTTTGTGATGACTGGGAAATTAAGGGGCCATCTGATGATACTTCCAGAATTAAGCTGCCAAGCAGAATCAGCTACCCTTGTTGACTATATGGGTCTACTCTCTCCCCTCACACTGATGGGGGTGGTGGCGGTAATTTTGGGGAGGGAGGGCAGCAGTGGACTAGGGCCAAAGAAAGAGAAACTTTTATGTTTCCAAAGAAACTTTGGGTGTGCTACTGTTGCAGCCACTTGCTCAGGCAACTCCTCCCCATCACCACCAAACTCCCCACCCCTGACTGACGAGCACAGATGAGGGGTGAATCAGAAGGTGAGAGCGCTCTCTTCATGGAGCCTGTAAGCCTTTTTGGCCAGATCTGGGCGTCTCCTCCAGCCCTGGCGGGTACAGGGGAGTTCTCGCGGATTTAGGAGCTGCCGGCCACTGAGGCGGGCCATGCACATAGGTCAAGTCAGGCCCATGAAAATATCACAACGCCTGCGCGGGTATAGATGGCGCTCAAGCACAGGCAGGTGCTGATTTTCAAAGCCCAGGGTCATTAAAGAGAAACCTGGAGACTCAGAAAGTCATCCCGTGACTGTTGTTGACTCCTTTCTAATACCCCTCCCCCACTTCCCCACTTCTGTCTCCCCCCACCCATCTACCCCCACACCCCGCCCACCCCCGTCCTGGCTCTGGGTTCCAGAGCTCACAGGGCCACTTCTTTCCCCCATCCTCAGGTCTTGAGCTCGCGGGGTCTCCCATTCCCTCATCTCCCCGAGTTTTGGCATTGGGGAAGAGGAGCTCTCTCTCTCTCTCTCTCTCTCTCTCCTTTTCCAACAATGTCGGGCTTTGGCTTTAGAGGTCCCCACTCCATACCCCACTTCTAGGCTCGGGCTCTCAGGGGACCCCCACTCTTTCTCCCTGTCCCAGATGCTGT
Source organism: Zalophus californianus (assembly GCF_009762305.2). NCBI lineage: Eukaryota > Metazoa > Chordata > Mammalia > Carnivora > Otariidae > Zalophus > Zalophus californianus. Next base: position 78,384,515 of record NC_045595.1, read on the forward strand.
ACTCGTGGGGGAATCTCCCACTGTCTTCCCCCCCGCCAGACGCCCGACTCGTGGGCCCCCCCCTAGCCTGTCGTACCCTCCGCCCCTCCCTCCTCCTGGCCGTCCCCAGGGCAGGCCGCCCGCGGCCCGCCCTTCCTCCCGGCGGGGTCACTCCGGGACAGGCGCCCTCCCCCGCCCTCCCGCGGCGGGAGCCCAAGCCTCTGGCGGCGACGGTGGCAAAGCCCGGTGCCAGAGCCGAGCCTTGAACTTCCTCGCGACATTGGAATCCTCCCCGAGCCCCTGCGTCCAGGACCCCCGCCCCCGCGACGGCCGACCTGGGCGGCCGCGACCACCTAGGAGGGGGAGCGCCTCGAACTCGTCGGGTGCCCGCGGGCTCCAAGAGGTGCCCTTAGGCTCCAGGACCCAGAACAGCCCGGGTCGTTTGGTCTTCGCCTCCCTGGTGTTTCCAGCGCTAAAGCTCCCGGAGCCCTGCTCCCGCCCTGCCGACGGACTTAGCGCTGGACGGCCACTCCCGGGTCTTGAACTGGACCGTCCTGGGCTGAACTTCAGGCGTCCCCCTAAGGCCTAGCAACGTCGCTGACCTGGCACTGCGCGGGGCGAACCGGCAGGTGCGACTGATCTCCCCTAAGTGAGCGCCTAACTCCAGAGCTCCAAACCCCCGGTACATTTTTATTTTTAAGGTAAATGTTATTGAGAGCTCCTACACCCTTCTGAGCAAAACCCCATGCAATTGTTTTAATGTAAATTCTATTGCAGTATGAAGTACACATAAAAGTTGCACATAAAAGGTGCACAGTGCAGAGCTGGATGAATGTTCACAAGGTGCATATACCTGTGTAAGCGGCAGCCAAACCAGGAAACAGACCAGGACCAGCATCTTCGATGCCCAGCTCAGCTCCTTCCAGCCACTACCCGCATCCACCCACCCACAACCACTATCCTGATTTCTCACACCAAGATTGGGTTTGCCTGTTTTTATACTTTATATAAATGTGATCACGGAGAATGTGCTTTTCGTGTGTCTGGTTTCTTTCACTCAACATCATGTCATCGTGTTAGTGAGATTCATTCATGTTTCGGCCTCTGGTAGAAGGTTCTCATTTCTATATAATATTTCCTTGTATGGATATACCACAAATTGTTCTGTTTTCATGGAAATTTGGGTAGCTTCGAGTTTTGTGGCTATTACAGGAAGTGCTGGTGTGAACATTCTAATACATGTCTTTTAGTGGACACCTTTGTGTTTCTGTGGATAAATAACTAGACATGGTATTGCTGGGTCATAGGAAGGCATATGTCCAGTGTTACTGAATACCGCCAGAGAGATTTCTAAAGTGCTATGCCCATTTACCTCTCACTAGCAATTTATGAGAATTCCCATGGCTCCAAAACCAAGTTTTAATGAGGACCTACTATGTACAATGAACAGGACACACTGAGTTCCCATGCTCTAGGAGTTCCAGCAGGAGAGACAGAGTATGCACAATGACAAATACCTAGGCAAGCTAATGCGCGGAGGTGGTAAGTGCTGGGGAATGAATAAATGGGCCATGGGATGGGGGAGGGCATTTAAAGAAGGCCCCTATGAGGAGGTGACAATGGAGTTCAGACCTCCAAGACAAGAAGGAATTCTGGATAAAGACAGGCCAGGGACATGAAGCTGGTCCAACTCTCTCCCACCTTTTTCTGCCTCCCAGTTTGTGGGCTCCCTGGACCTGGAGAGACCAGATTTATAGATCCAAATACTCACGTTCACAGTGCTGCTTGCTTAGGTGAGAAAGTCCCAGGAAGGCTTCTGGCTGGACCACCCCCATCTCTCCTGGCCTCTGAACTCCCAGACACTTCTCGCCCAGGGCATTTCCACTCTCAGTTGTATAATTAGTGCTCCTTATGCTTTATGGCTGGGCTCCACATTTTGCCAAGTACCTTACCACTTGAAAAAATATTTCTGACTCCCAGTTATTGATGAGGTAGCCTGGTGTTAGACACACACAGAGTTCCCACAGAGGAAACAGCATGAAAACATTAACATGCCCAAAGCCAAAGGACAAGTCAGGAAAAGATCAAAGGCAGCTCTGGACAGTTCACACCACCCTCCTCCAGGCGCTGTGCTAAGGGCTTTTACACAGTGTCCCTTTAATTCTGACAACAAACCCTCCAAGTGGGCATCATTAGCTCCAGTCAACACATAGTCACATAGTTAATTGGGGGAATTCAGATACAAATCCAGAATTGTCTGACTTTAAAATTAAGTGTCTCAGGTCAAGTTCCCTAGAAGTAGAGTCTATAACCAAGATTCTTGTTGAAACCATTTTCGAATAAAGTGCTTGCAGGAAGAGAGGGAAGCAGGGTAGGGCAGGTGGGAAAGCTGAACTAGAATGTGGTCTCAGCTGGAGACTGGCTTCAGTCTCTTCCTCAAAGAACATGAATTCCATCACAGTGTTAGTCCCACTTTGAAACAAAGGAAGAAGTTTTGTACCCAACTGCCAGCTAGTCCTTGGCATTAGTCCAGGGAAGGGGATATCTATGAGCCATTACCAGCCAAGACAACAGTGGCCAAGAGATTGCACCAGCCCAGTGAAGGGGCTCTGGCTGGGGAACCAACAGCATCCACTATACCCAGTAGCAGTTTATCTTTTGCCCCAGCCTCGTGTGGGACATCCAGGATGTTCAGGAATCACTGTGCTCCAAATACTACAGTCTTCCTAGCTCCCATGGCCCCCAAACTTCCCCAACACCAGGGGATCTCAAACTTCAAAGCACGTGTAGAATTTCCTGAAGGATTTGCAAAAACACATTGCTGGGCCCCACTCTCAGAGTTTACAATACCCAGGGTTGGATGGGGTCTGACAATTTGCATTTCTAACATGTTCCAAGAAGGTACGATGCTGATGGTCTGGGACCCCCTTTGAGATCCACTTCCCTGCAGCATCATTTCATGTCATTACACCTGTTCCCATCTAAAATACTCAATGATCTATCATTTTAACCAGGTTCTCCATGGGCAATATGTCTCCACAAATGGTTATTCTATTCATGGAATTATGAAAGTCTGTGGCAGATAATTTGGATATGCAAATCTATATGGTACCCTCTTGGTGACCCCCAGGATTCAATTCCATTCAAAAAGAGAAGTGGGAATCCTGGATTGACTCAAGGCAAAATATTGGATTAGCATAAATTTTCCCCCAGGATCCCAGACTCCCTTTCTGCCTTATGTATTTCCTCCCTATTCCCATAAAAGCCCCGGAACATTTTATGCTGAAGCTGGCTCACAAGAGCTGATTTGAGCCTGTCTCTTCCCAACTGACACAGAATTCAGCAAATGCTAAAAAGCAGGGCTTCCTCCCTGCCCCAGAGAGTTATCAAACTTTTACCACACACCACTGCATCTCTCCCTCCCCACCTTTAAAAGCTGTCTGAAACAGATTTGAAATGTCACACAATGTATAGTTGACAATAAGATTTAATATTTTTGTGTTCCAAACACTACCTGTTATGTGCCACACTATGCTAAGTGTTTTCCCATGTTTTTCTTAATTCTCCAAATAATCCGTTGAGGTGTTTTCATCCTGAGACTCGGGAGAGCTAAGACTCTCACAAGTTAGCTGCCTTGCCCAAGTTCATATAAACAGAGGTAGCCCCTGGCTTACCAGCCCACATCCACTAACTAATCTCCAAAACCTAGGCTCTTTCTGCTACTGTAGTCCTACTTACTTGCACTTTGAAAAAAGATCAAGTCTAAAACCAAAGAAATGGTTCTTTCCTGCAACAGTTCATAAACGTTTTGATCTCAGGATCCCTTAACATTCTCAAATATATTGGGGTCCCTAAAGAGCTTTGGTTCTGTGAATTATGTCTATCAATATTTATAGTATTAGAATCGAAACTGAGAAATATTTAAGACTTTTAAAAATTCATTTAAAAATAGTAATGGTAGGGGCGCCTGGGTGACTCAGTCCATTCTGCATTGGGTTCCCTGCTCAACTGGGAGCCTGCCTCTCCGCTCTCCCTCTGTCGCGCCTCCTGCTTGTGCTCTCTACCTCCTTCTCTCTCTCTGTCAAAATAAATAAATAAAATCTTTTAAAATAAATAAATAAAATAGTAATGGTAAACCATTACAGGTTAATGTAAAGACTACATTTTTATTAAAAATAACTATATTTTCCAAAACAAGAAAGTATTTAGTGAAAAGCATGTCATTATTTTGCATTTTGTGCATTTCTTTAATGTCTAGTTTAATGGAAGACAACTGGACTCTCATAACTATTTCTGCATCCAGGGGCTCCTGGGTGGCTCGGTCGTTAAGCCTCTGCCTTTGGCTCAGGTCCTGATCCCAGGGTCCTGGAATCGAGTCCCGCATCGGGCTCCCTGCTCTGCGGGAGGCCTGCTTCTCCCTCTCCCACTCCCCCTGCTTGTGTTCCCTCTCTCGCTGTGTCTCTCTCTCTCTCTTTCTCTCTCAAATAAATAAATAAATAAATAAATAAATAAAATAACCGTTTCTGCGTCCAATCTGCTACATTATGTTGTTAGGGTTGAAGAAAATGAAGAAATTCCGGCCTCACCCACATAGGGAAAGGGAAGACCTCACAGACCCCTAGAAATATTCTCAGATACTCCCAGGCACCTTTGAATCACTTTGCGAACTGCTGTTCTAATTATTAAATTTCAGGCTTAGAACAGAGATCAGGAAACAATGGCTTCAAATCCTTAGTCCATCCAATTGTATAAATATAACTATTTTAGAATTTGATTAATCCAAGGAGTTAAACAGCCATAATATAAAGTAAATATAAAAACTATATTGTGGCATTTCAAATATTCTCTCTCTCTCTGTCTTTTAAATCGCAGTCACTGCCAGCCCACTGATTTTCCAAATCCCAACAATGGATTTTTCAATACCATGTATTCATTTTGCAAACACATTATTGAGCTTCTACTATGTACCAGGCGCCATGCTAGACATTGGAGACATAGCATGGAAAATACCCAAGCCACTGCCTTCATGGAGCTGACAGTTTAGTGGGAGAGACAGGCTGTGCTAAGTATGCGGAGACAAAAGTATGCGGTGCTGTAGAGAATCCTGGGAGATTTTCTACAGAGTCAGGGGGTGTCTTTCCCAGGGAAGTGCTGAGGAGAGGCCTGAAGGAGTCCTAGAGGATAATTTAGTAAAACTGGGATGGGATGGGAAGCACAGAAAGCAAGGCTGAAAATGTGTGAAACTGGACCAGAGGTAATGAGGCTCATTGGCCATGTCAAAGATTTGGGTCTTTCTCTTAAAAGAAACAAAAGGCCAAGTTTTAAGTGGAAAGAGATGTGTTGTGGGTGAGACCATTCAGAAGAATTTAGAATAGTCTAGGTCAGACAAGGTAAGAGCTTCAGCTCCTATGGGTGGGGGTTGGTGAAGACAAGTACACAGATTAGAGAGATGTCAGGAGGTGAAACTGTAAGGACCCAGTGCTGGTTCGGATGTGAGGGAAGGAGAAGCCGGTGTCAGAGATGCCTCCCAAGTTGCTGCAAACATCTACGGAATATCACCTACCTGCTGGCCACTGCACCAGGCTCTGATGGCACAGCACAACAGGAATTAGGATTGGGCTTGACTAGGAGTAATAGAAATGAAAACTAAGCATTGCTTAAACAAGACACAAAGATGGTTTTCTTCCCCCCCCCCCTTTTTTTTATCTTTTCTCATTGAAAAGTTTCGAAACTTGAGGCTCAAGACTCTCCTCCATGAAATCCTTAGGATTCAAGATCCTTTGACCTTATTGCTACTCTAGCCCAGGTCTCCATTCCCAAGGTCCCCCACGACAGCTGCTCCAGCTCTGGCCATTATACTATACTGGCATTATACGTGCAGGGAGAGAAGGATGAGAGAAGGCACAAAGCACAAGAAAACTTCCCGAATGCAACCACACGACACTTGTGTTATTTACGTCCGCTACCCAGATTTATTCACCTGTTCCAGAGAAGGTGCTAAGGGATGCTAGGAAACATAGTTTCCATTCCAGATAGCTGTGTGTGCGGGTAGAAATTCTAGTACTTGGAGTAAGGAGAAAAGGATATTGAGGGACAGCCCACATTTCCACAAACACAGAATTAGACACAGGTGTAATTTTGCACTTGTAAAGGCTTGCAACAGTTTGAGGTCAGTGGTTTCCACCTTTTAAATCTGCTTCCCTCATCTGTCAAACAAGAGGGTTCCTCCCAGGTGACTTCTATAATGTCTTCTAGTTCTAGAGTACTACGACTCAATGTACACTGGGGAAGTGGTGCAATGAGGGCTTTTCTAACCGCTCATTTGTCAAAAGACTTGATTATATTTGTTTTGCTACAAACAAATGCATTTCGCTAAAGACACGTACAGTTCTTTCCTACAGTGATTCTCTTTGCTAAAGCTGGATTAACTGCAGTCAGTGTGATGTTTTGCTGGCTCTTTACTTGATGCATTTGTTTTGCGGAAAATAAAAAATATTAGAAGAGTGGAAAAATGTAAACTTCTTATGGTTGTTTGAATTAACAACGTGGTTTGGAAAACATTGGGATTAAGTATACTTTCTTTTTAAAAGAATACAAAAAACCACTTCTTCAATTAAAAATAATTCTTAATAGCAAACATTATTAATGGTGAGTAGAACAATCAGGAATTATTCAGCAGTATGATCACCCTCCCCCCTAATCCGTCTGATTTTAGACAGTTGGGGTGAAGGGAAGGTCCCCTATTCTGGTTTTGTTTGTCTGTTGGATAAAATAGGACTTATTGTTCAATGTTTTTCAGGTTCACTCCAAAGTTTAGGCTGAATTTCTTGAAGTGATGGTAAGAAGATAACCTATAAAAGCATTGGTTACTCCCAGGAAAAGAACTTGGATCTACAATTTGCCAAGGTTACACCACAAAATAGATAATTTATAACCAGGTTATCCAGTCCTGACTTTTGTCCGTAGGCTCTTCATAAATCTAGCCAGCCATTAAAAAAAAAAAAAAAAAAGGCCAAATGATAACTTTGACTATACTTCCAATTTTCTGTTGAATTAATGAGTTAGTATGAGAGTCCAGTGATTTTTCTGTAAAACCTTCCTGATTTGATTTATTATAACTGAATAGTTCAAAGAACTGTTGGCGTGAGAAGATTCTACCTGTTTTCCGTGAATAAGTGGTTAATTGTGTTAAAGGCCTCCTAAAAAATATTAAAGACAAGGCATTGAAAATATAAATTTAATGAAAGCACCACTTAAATCATGAAACATGTTTCTTGTTAAATTAATTTAAATAACAAATTTAGCAAACAGGGTGACTATTTTTTAGAAGTATCTTTTGTCCTCACATAAGGACGGTTTGAAAATTAGCAATAAATTATATTTTAAAATTTATCTTTCTTCCTTGCTTTTCTTTTTTTTTAAGATTTTATTTATTTATTTGACAGAGAGAGAGCAGGAGAGCACAAGCAGGGGGAGCGGCAGAGGGAGAAGGAGTGGCAGAGGGCGAGGGAGAGGCAGGCTTCCCGCAGAGCAGGGAGCCCGATGCTGGACTCAATCCTGGGACCCTGGGATCATGACCTGAGCCAAAGGCAGTCCCTTAACCACCTGATCCACCCAGATGCCCCTCTTCCTTACTTTCCAACCTAAAATTCAGGCACAAATTTTTCAGTATGAATGCGTGTGTGTGTTTATGTGTGTGCATATGTAAATAAATTTCCATCTACTTTCCTGTGTGGGTCTACCTGCCTTACAAAAAAAAGTAGGATTTATATCAATTTGTCTGAACTTTGAAATAACTTTTACAAAGAAATTATTTAAATATAAACTGTTTCAAAGCTATTAACCTTCTGGTAACTTCAGAAATGCAGCACCCAATGACATGCCATAAAGTACAATTTGTCAGTTGATAAGCTAGGAGCTAAACTTGCTTGCTCAGATTTGGGCATATATAAGAAACCTGAATGTTTAAGCAAGCCATACTCTAGTTCTACAGTTGCCCAGAGATTTAAATAAGGCGGGCTGATTGTCTATCGCAGCTCATAATAATGCTCTTAAATTTAGAGCTCTGAATACCCCCACTCACCAGTCGGCATGCTTCTCGAAGCCTTCAGACTGAAAAACTGCAGCTGTGTTTATGCGGTAATTTAGAACTCCTATTACATATGCAAGCAACTGGGCTCCATGGCTCAATCACAATTCATTCATTTTGCTTTTTGTACCAAAGAAATAAAATCAGAGAACTATACAGCATTATGGCCAGCTCTTGAAAATCACAAAAATCAGGAGATTGAAAATTATAGTCCCACAAAAAATACAAATCTTTTCCATTCCCCATTAAATAAAGTTCACAACAAAAATTCTAGATATCTGTGGTTAAGGTGTGGTATTCAGCTCAGTGAACATTTATTAGGACAAAAAGTGTTATCATAATAAGAGCAATTAAAGCATGAATAAGGCAGCCCTCCTACCGTATGGATCTTAGAGTCTGATGGAAGATACTTGGAATCAAATACTCTGTGTGTGTGTGTATATGTGAATGTATAAGTAATATTCTTTATGGAGAACATGGATAAACAGATTGAGTTTATTTCCAGATATAAATAAAATTCTAGACTATTTTCCTTTGGAGATATTACAAATCTGTGCAATTGTATTACTGGTGACAGACCTAGCAACAATTTCTAAGTATTTGCTTTCTGTCTAGATCCACAGTAATCCTTACAAAACAAAAATAAATGCAGTTCATCTTACTATATATAGTAGCCAGATTCTGAAAAGCTGTGTAAAAATTTGCTTTTGTGTAAATGGAATACTACTTTAGTAATACTTAATGGTTAACTCAAATTTAAGTTTTTAAAAATTATAGCATGTTCACCTGTAGGTGTTTTTATAAATCTGGGCTTTTCTCATATGACTGTTGCTTGTCAAATATATGTATGCATAGGGCGAGGAGACTATACTGGCTTATTGCAAGAAAAAATTTATTGTGAACCATTGACTTTTAAAGGTGCTATAGAGAAGTGAGACTTTTATAATTATATTGGAACATAACAAAGGCTGTATTCATTTTACTCTCAGGTTGCATTTCAGATGTTATGTTGAATAGAATGCAAAAGTTTCTACTGGAAACAATCTCTTAAATGCTAAGTTTTCAAGAAAGCACACAAACAACTCATTTATCTAAGGTATGGTTCTATAGTAACTGTTCTTAAACACATTTTTTTCTTTAACACTTGAGTGCTTCAGGGGAGAGAGATCAACAGCCTTCTTGCCATTCCACCTCAATAGTCAGGCATTTCATATCTCTGAGTTGCAGTGATTGCTAAGCCAGACTCCTGAGGTGATGGGGGAGGTGACTGGGAAGAAAGACCTGAAGCGTAGGACACCTGAGCTGTAAGGGATGAGAAGGTGGGGTAAATAGTAAGGGACCTTTTGCTTCCTTTTCTATACAGCTTTGAACAGAATTGTTATTGCCAAGATGAAAGAAAGGAAAAGAGACATCAAGCACAATGACTCCATCTTACACACTCTTTGATCGCCAAACACAGATAGATAGATGATAGATAGATAGATGATAGATAGATAGATAGATAGATAGATAGATAGATAGATAGATGACAGAAGCTTTTAGAGTCATAGAGTCAGAGGAAAAGATAAAGGTATACTTTCAGGCCAGTAGCTACAAGCCTGATTTCAAAGACCGCTTGGGTTCTAATCTCTGATTCACTACTTGGAAGTTGCATGATTTGGGGCGAGTACTTAAACCTCTCTAGTTCTGGGGTGCCCTGCCAGAAAAAAAAATAGAGGTAATGATATTACTGAACTCACAGAATGTGGTAAAGGAGTAGATGAGGTCACCCATGTAGAGCGATCCTTAGCACAAGTGCACAACGTAAGAAACTCAGTGATTGCAACTGGCAACCGCAGCATTAGTTTTATGGCACATAGTTGAAAGCTGCAAGCATTTTCAACGGGGGATCAGTTCCAGATTAACTAAATTTGTGACCTTGGCTAGACCATTCAATTTCCCGGGGGCTTAGTTTTCTCAGGTAATACGAGGGGGGGAAGGTCTAGATAAAGTAATGCCTCTTAAATTCAATGTGAATGCAATCACCTAAGAATCTTGTTAGAATGCAGATTTTGATTCAGCAGACTGGGTGGTGAGCGAGATTCTGCGCTTCCAACAAGCATCTGGAATGAGGCTGATGCTGCTGGTCTAAGTACTACACTCTGAGTCGCCCAGATGTAGGCCATATCCAGTAAAGTCTCTTCCAGCCCCCAAACCGTAGTTTATAATTATGATAGTGGCCCATTTTTGTACATAAGGAAAGGATGAAGAATTGAAGTACACCTAAGAAGAAAACTAGTTTCAATTGTCCTGGGGAGTATGTCTGTAGGGCTCCAGTGGGTCTTGGAAGGGAGGACAGGACACTTCTGAAGAGTCAGAAGATAATGGGCTGCCGAGAAGGTGGGCCATCGGGAGTATTTCCTGATGTGGTCCTTGGGGCAGAGGCAGTTTGAAGAAGTGGTGGTGAAAAGGGAGGGAGGCTTGAGGAGATTTAAATTGGAAGATTTTGTTTCTCCTTGAGTCTGGAAGGCAGCATGGCACACACGATAGTGAAGAGTGAGGGCTTTTGTTTGGGCTGTGTAAGTGTGTGTGTTATCAACTAGACATGAGCAGTTATCCCAACTTGGCAACTTAATGGCTGACCCTAGGCAGATGGCTTAATTTTCCTTAATTCCATTCTCTCATCTATAAAATGGGAATAACAGTACCTCCTTGGGCACTTGTGAGAGAGAGTCAAGTAAATCAGTGCCTAAAGTATGATGCACAGGGTTTAAGGGCACAGTAAGTGTTCCTAGAGGCTTATCCATTAAATTTATCATTGTCACCATCATCATTATTATTAAGTTAGGAGCCCTGGCAGGGTGAGCATTGTAATCCCAGCTCTATTTTAGTTTCTACAGCGGTGGTTCTCAAATTTCAATGAGCACCAGGATTACCTAGGGGGCTGTTACACCACAGATTGCTGGGCCCCACCCTCCAGAAACTCTGATTTAGTATGGAGGTCTTGAGTGGGGCCCAAGATTCCACATTTCTAGTAGGTCTGGGGACTGTCCGTTGAAAACCACTGTTCTACAAAATTACTTCCTATAAATGGCATGGTGAGGGGATGAGGCAGCCCTGGTAAGTGAATTTTCCACACAGGTGAGGCTGACCTCGTGGGACACTTTCTCACTTCAATTTTTGATGAAAGCTTTTCTAAAATGTATCATTTTTTATTCTTGATTTCAGAAGAGATTGAAGAAAGTGACCTCTGATTTGTGAACTTAAAATCAACCTGGAAATTTCCAGAAGGTATTCCTAAAGAGACAGTCATGGATCCCTAAAAGAGATAGTGGGAAACTTACAGTCAGCATGAGTTCCCTGAGAGTAAGTATCTCATGTTAACCTTATTTTCTTTATTGTTATGGTTGCTAAACTGGTACATTGGAGAAATGGTGCAGCCGGGAGTATCAGACAATATAATGTGTGTTAAGTTGACTAATGGAGGGGGGTGTCATCCTGAGGAGCTATTTCTTGTAGTGTGCCATCAGATTCTATCCGCAGGCTTATCTTACTCTTTCTCAATTTAGATGAAAACGCAGAAGGCAAGGCAAGCCAGAATATAACACATCACCATTCCCCATGGGTGTTAAAACATAGACAAGCACTTGATGGGAATAATAGGTAAAGGGGCTGGAAGTCTGGAAGGAGGGCTAGGGTGGACTTTGAGGGACCACCCAATCCAGAACTCTATGGATAGTTATAATCACCTATTATGGTACCATGGCATAATATCCAGCATAGACAGGCAACTACCTTGGAGATTTTGGTCTTTGTTCCCAGCACGACAGCAAATTAACTCTTATTCCCAACAACACACTTCCTTCTGCTCACCCAACTTTTACCTCTTCATGTATGCCTTCTTCCTTCAACCTGTTCCTAGATTGCTCTTTCAACTCGACAAAGGTATGCGAAATCAGATAACCAAACTTGATAAGAACTATGAACATCACAAGAGTATGCAGACCAGTGGAGAACCTAAGGGACCATTTGTAGGGTTTGGTTTTGGGGGGTCCCAGAAGGTGTTTTGTGTTTTGCTTTACATTTATGTTCCAGAGGAATGAAATCATCCAACTTTTGACCTCCAGAGCTGCCGTGTGTTACTATAATAAGACCAAACGTCTCTTCAGTTATCATTCACATTTCAGAGCAAACAGTGTTCATATTAAATGGTGACTTACTAATGTATACAGGGTGAAATAGCATAATGCTCTATATTCTGCCTGAATCTGTTTGTTGTTTGACTAAATATGGTTGCAAGCTCCATGTTCTGGATACATATATGTATACAGCTCTCATTCAGTATGACCAGGGGATAACTCCTAAGGACAAGTGAGGAAATGTTTTAAATAGAAAGGTGTTCAGAGGAAACTTAAAGAAAGAATTCTCATTTTTACTTCACTACTTTGTTCCACATCTTGTTTCCCTAGGTGGCACCATATTAGTGAGAACCCTCTAAACTACACACCTGTTTTATGTGATAGACTGTCTGATAACGCACTTATATCCCATAGTCAATGAGTGTCTTCAGTCAAGGCTAGGTAGGAGTCAGGCAGGTTTTTCATTTATCATTCCTAATGACCTGTAAATGTAAATGTTCCACTGACTTGGGCTTTTATTTCTGAAGTAAACACTTTGCTAACTAGTCATGGGTCATGTAGGCACATTAACAGCTCACTGCTAATTTATCATCACTGAGCAGCTAAACTCCATTAAGTAAAGCAGATCGTTTTTGCTCTCCTGATTTCATGATGTTGGCAGTAGCGGTCCACAACCTGGGAAGATAAACCTTTTTAGAGTCCTTTCAACGTGATTAGGTTATTTAACTGCTGCTCTATTCCAGAAACACGAATTGTTTTATGTTGTAACATTTCCACTGAGTAACAGAATATTAGATGGGCAAGGCAGGAGAACGTATAGAATTACAAATTCAAATACATTGGCTCTGTACTCAGAGATATCCATTAAAGGCAACAAATGTTACAAGATATTCAGATACATTCTCAGCGACCTGTGTATCCTTATTTTTCCTTTGCTACATTTTTGGGGATTTATGCCAAACAAAAGAATTGTAGGTGGCTGACAATTAGTAAGTGTGCTTTTTTTTTTCTTTGCAGCAACTTTTGTAAAAAATCCTCTTATTTCTTGGTATGTTCATTTCTGTCTCTCTTGGACAGTTTGTGAGAAGTCTGTTACTTGAGATGTCGTGCTTGAAGAATTTTTTTTTCTGCATTTTGAAGAAAACAATTTTTCATTCAATTAAATTGCTTAGGGTAGAAGTGGATTAAACATCATTTGTTATGAATAATCTCCACATTTTTCTCTATTCTCTATTAAGGTGCTAAAACATGCCAGTAAGAAGTTTCTAAATCTAGAAAATCATTTTAGCAGCGAAGTTCAAATTTTCTGACAATGGGAGGTAGCACACAGTAAGTTCTCAACTGGGGATGAGTTTGCCCCCTAGGGGACATTTGGCAAAGTCTGGAGATATTTTTGGTTGTCACAACCTGGGAAGGGGCAAGGGCAGGATGAGGTAGATATAGGTGCTACTGGCATCTAGTGGGTAGAAGTCAGGGATGCTGTTCAACTTCCTACGATGCAGAACACAACAAAGATTTACCCAGCCCAGAACATTAATAGTGTTGACACTGAGAAACCCTGGAATCTTATTTTATTTATCTATTTAAAAAAATTTTTTTAAAGATTTTATTTTTAAGTAATCTCTACACCCAACGTGGGGCTCGAACTTACAACCCTGAGATCAAGCCTCGCGTGCTCTTCTGACTGAACCAGCCAGGTGATCCTAGAATCTTATTTTAACTATAAATGAAATGAAAGTGATTGAGACAGCCTGAACTTTACATACTAGATCATAATCCTTTTCAAAGGTAAGAAGTAGTAACCCTAAAAGAGGAACTCAGCCTAGGATATAAGAAGAAAGGACATTTTCTTCCTTTCTTCCTAAGAAATACAAGTGCAGGAATCATTCCATTACAGTGAATCTTGACCACTTGTTCATTAGTTCCCCAAAACTGTTGTATTTGTTATTCTTAATTTTAATGCACTGTAAAATCAGGATATGGCATCACCACACACCATGAAACTTGTTCTTCCCCTTTCTGATAGTTCATAAGCTGATGATGTGGTCTTGAACTTGTGAAAGTATATGCTCTCCTTCTTCTGCTTTTTATTCTACTTTTAGAACACACTCTTTGAAACAGGGTGATGATTTAAGTAGATGTTCTTTGAAACTATTTTTTGTTCAAATCCAGCAATATGACAAAAGAAAAACACAGGTAAGCCTTGAGGGAGTTTTAGGGCAAAGGGTGTTATATATTTCACAATGATCTGATTATTCTGTTATTATGTATCTATGTATATATATACTACTAAGCCTATAATAGTCTTTCCTTAACATTTCTTTCCACTGACCACTGCAGTGTACTATAAAACCATTTCTTATAGCTTAGAGGCTAAGCAAATTATCTTGAATAATTTGCTTCATTTCTTACAAGTCTGTTTTCTCATCTCTAAAGTGGGAATGCTACCATTATCTGTCTGAGAGGATTTTTGTGTATAATAAGTGAAAGCTTAGAAGGTGTCTGGCACATAATAGATGCTGATTAATGATAGCTATTATTTCTTTGGAAAAAAATCAGAGCAGGATTTTGAAACCATATATTCATCAAATATTTATGAGGCATCTTCTCTGTGTTTGGTACTATTCTAGGGGCTGGGGTTGGCTCAGGGAACAAAACCAACAACAAAAAAAAACCCTTCTTCATGGAACTTACACACACAGCAACAGACATGCAAAGGCAAACACACACACACAGGTAAAAACACATGCATGCACAATGAAAATATAAACATTTGGTGTCTCTTCTCTTACTTATTTCAGAATTTAAATGAAAGTAAGCACTCCTCCAATTGGCCAAAATGGCACAGTGAAGAACAATTATAGAATTCTGAAGGAATGCTTTTTTTTAACATTTCTTTCAGATTTTGCGGGAAAAAAAATTATAAAGTTTGTCTCTTTGAAATGAAAATCGCACAAAATGGCAATTGAGGAAATGAAAGGAACAGGTTTTTTAGGTAATATTTTAATAGCTCGAAGAGTCATTGAAGGAGACCCACAGAGGATGTATTTATTACTTTTGAACATGTAAATAAATAATTCATGGACTGCAAACAAATCAAGTGAATGACAGTGCAGTACAAATGCTAAAAATTATATGAAAAAGAAGTATGAACACATGAGCCTTCCATGATTCCTTGGTTGGAAATCTTTTGTGTCTCAGAAGCTTTGTTACCCTTTTCTTGAAATGCTTCCCCCCTCCCTTTCACCTAGCTGGCACACACTCATCCCTTAGCACATGGCTGAAATGTCCCTTTCAGAGAGGCCTCCCCTGGCCACCCCGTCTGCTTTAGGTGCCTTCGCTCATCATCGTTCTTCATGCATCCTTCTCTTCTTCTTTGTCTATCTATCATCTATCTATCTGTCATCTATCATCTCTATCTACCAATCATTTGGTTATATTTTTAAATGTCTTTCTACTTTGCTTGACAAAGTCACAAAGGGAGGGATCATTTTACTCTGTCCACCATAATCTCTCAAGAGCCTCGCACCTGATCCCAACTTTGCCCTCAACAAATGTTCATGGATGAAATAAAAGCTACCCACTCAATGTGAACTGCCTGCCAAGTGCACTGAGACTATCAAAGCATGCTTCCTTCCATTTTCTGTGATAGGGTGAATACACCCTGCCCCATCGTGCTGTGTACAAATACATTGGATTATTTGGCCTCGGTCTGTATTTCTCTGTACATGTGGCATAAAATGAGGGTGAGCTCAAACCTGTCATTACCCGACATAGTTCTGCTAAGACCAGTTCATACGCCACATACACAGTGACCTTTCCTCTTGGCTTTGGGTATCAACCTCTGAAGCACTGTGGAAAAGTTTGGCCAGTCTTGACACAGAAAAATTATTTTTAAGCTGAGCAAAGAATCAGAAAAGGTAAGGCCCCATTAAGATGTTGCTCAATTCTGAGAAGAGAATGAAAGGGACCTATGATTGTTCTTACTTAGAACTTCTCAAGTCAGATGTTTAGCTTTGTGCCTCTAAACATCAGCCATATGCATCAGTCACATTTTAGCAAGCTGATATTGCTGATGCTGCCCTTCCTTTGAGAGGTAGAGCTGTTTTTCCTCCCTCCAATCTGGTTTGAACATGGGGCTTGCTTTGGTCAATAGAACTTTAACAAACATGATGTAAGCAGAGATGTTGAAAGTGCTTTGCTTTGTTCGGGGCTTGCTCTCTTGCTGGCCTTTGGGCTCCAAGATGACCACATGAAGTCCAGATTGGCCCACTGGAAGATGGAAGACCACAAGGTGCAAAGCTGATCTATCATAGCTGAGGGGCCCCAGGCAAACCAGGCTGCCAACTGCCAGACACGTGAGTGAGATGACCATAGATTATCGGACCCCAAATTAAAGAACTGCCCAGATAACCGACAGACCCTGAAAAATACTAAATGACTTCCACTTTAAGTCATTAATTTTGTGGGTGGCTTATTAGGCAGCAAAGTGTAACTGATCCAGTGAAGGCACAGATAATGTATTACTATGTGACTGGTCAAGGAGGCATGCCAGATGGTCAGAAACTATAAGTTTGGCAGAGTTTGTCAAACTCAGTAGTCCCCTAAGATTGTTCAAGGTATAAAAAGGGACTTACTGATCCAAAATTTGGGAATCACTGCATTGTAAATCATTTTCTATTTAGAGACTGGCAACACAAATTAACACATTAAAGATTTTGAGGAACCATGCAGTAAAACAAAATAAGCCTGCTAAAAAATTTTAAAGCCCTTCCTGCTTCCCAAACTTTTATGACCTCTTGGCATTATAGTCTGGACATTATCATCATTGCTGAAACCCTAGTCCAAATATAATGGTAAGGTGACTGGACAAGAACCGTGAGATTTGGATTCTGGTCCAAGATGTAGCATTTATAAACTCTAAGAAACTAACTTTGTAGAATTAGGTAAAATGAGAGACATTATCCTTGCACCAAGTCTCTTCGAGGTCATAGTCAACCCATTCATGTCACTTGGGTTGGAAATTTAGATGATGCATTGACACTTTGTGCTCAGTCCTGTGTCCTGGTTTTGATGAGTTGTGCCAACCTTGAAGTGGCAAATCATTCACTCATCTCAAAATCTTTTTTTGAGAGCCTGCTGTGTGTCAGCTACTATTCTGAGTGCTGGGGATACATTAGTGACCAAGTCTCTCCTTGAGAGTTGGATTCTAGTAGGAGAGGTGGATGATAAATCTGCAAAGAAATAGTAATATAATGTCAGATGGTAATAAGGACTGTGAGGCAAACACAGTAAAGGGCTGGAACAGTGTTCTTCAACTTCTGCATGTGTCAGAATCACCTAGCTGATTTGTGAAAATCTAGATTTATAGGTCCCATCCCCCAGGGTTTCTGAATCAGTAGGACTCAAGTGCGGATTAAGAATTTGATTCTAATAAATTCCCAGGTGATGTTGATGCTGTTTGGTGGGAGGTCCACGCTTGAAAACTGGGGAGCTAGAGAATGACAGAAAGTTGCTCTATGAGATGACCTCTAGGATCATCAGAAAACTTGCTGAATGAGGGAGGAAGCTGCGGGAAGATCTGGAAAGAGAATTTTATGTAGAGGGCAGAGCACAGCACGTGCAGAGACCCTGAGGCAGAATCAAGCTTGTTCTGCTGGAGGAATAGTGGGAGGACTAATTTTCCTAATAGTCATTGATGTGGTAGCAGACCAGGGTCCTTGTCACCTATCACAGCATGAATTATTGGGGGGGGAGCAATCTTCATAGGCCATGGCCTGCATGGTTCACTGGCTGGAGTTGAGCTTTCAGCTGAATGACTTCCTGATAATACTCAGATTTAGAAAGAGTTAAGAAGAAAAATGGAACTTTAAGAGCTGCGAAGTTTGAGTCAAATTATGTGCCAAGACAAGAAAAGGAAACTGCTCATGTGTCATGTTTCATTTGTAAAGGTCCACTGGTTTCAGTTCTGACACCAGAACTGGGTATCACTCAAATACATAGTCCCCAAGTCTCAGGCTTGTAGAGAGTTTGTGATTTCTCTGGTCACAGCATATCATTTCAACATGGCTCCTTGTGCATCTGTGGATTTCCCCAGACAACAGCACATTGTGTTTGTAGACTGCTGTACACATGGGAGATATTTTTCATATCTCTTATCACATCAGATCCTTACAATTTAATTTCATGATGCAGGAGGGGCAGAAACTATTGCTCCCATGCTGCAGATGAGAATACTGGGGCTAGGAGAACCCAACACTGAGAACCATTTCTTTCTTTTCTCTTCATATGGTCCTTTTTTTGAAAGACAAACTGATTTTCCAAGCTGTGACAAATGTGCAGTCAATAGTGGAGCAGGGTGGTGGGGGCCAAGCCCATCATCTTCCCACCACTGCCTCTCCTGAGGATATTTGGTCTCAGTCGCTGCTGAGAATGGTGGATTCACTCAGAAGAAAGATCATTTGTGAGAAGAAAAGAAAGCTAAATTTTATTTAGCACCCAAGATCCAGCCATGGTTCAACAACTTGATTCAGCATTTCAAAGTGTGATTTTAGTGAATCCCCTTGTCAGTGGGGCTTTTCTCCATTTTGTAGGTGAAAAAACTGGGGCTGAGCGAATTTAATTAATGGCTTGAGGGCAATAATGTGAGTGACTTGTCATTCCTCGCTACTGGTATTCTCTCCGACTTCAGTGACCACAAAGCCTTCTTTCCAATATGGCATTGAAGCCTAGAGGAAGAACCAAGAGGTGGGCACATACATGATAAGAATGAAACAATGCCTGGTAGAACAGTTTCATGTCAGTCAAGCCAACAGTTTGAATGAGCAACACTTTTTTTATACTTAGAGATAAAAGCAGCTAAAAAATTAAGCTAGAGGAAATGGCCATTATATCCTTTAAAAAACTCAAACATCCTCATATGGAGGACCACCCTTCATCACCATCATCATCATCATCATCATCATAAACTGTTTATTAATACTTTATTTTTAGAGCAGTTTTACCTTCACAGCAAAATTGAGGGGAAGCTACAGACATTTCCCCTAAACCTCCTGTCCTTATACATGCACACAGCCTTCCTCATTATCAATACCCCTCACCAGAGTGGTACATTTGTTACCTTTCATGAACCTACCCTGACACATCATTATCACTCAAAGTCCATAGTTTACATTATGGTTCACTCTTGGTAGTGTACATTCTGTAGATTTGGACAAATGCCTAATGACATGTATTCAGCATACAGAGTTTGTGATAATCATTGCACAATATATGTAAATCAGAACATCATGCTATAAGCCTTAAATTTATACAGTGATGTATTCAGTTATTTCTCAATAAAAATGGAAAAAACACAAACAAACAAACAAATCTAAAAAATATAAAAATCACTGGTGCAGGGGCACCTGGGTGGCTCAGTCATTAAGCGTCTGCCTTCAGCTCCGGTCATGATCCCAGGGTCCTGGGATGGAGCCCCGCATCGGGCTCCCCACTCCGCGGGAAGTCTGCTTCTCCCTCTCCCACTCCCCCTGCTGTATTCCCCCTCTCGCTGTGTCTCTCTCTGTCAAATAAATAAATAAAATCTTTAAAAATAAAATCATTGGTGCCTGTTCGTCCTGTCCCACTCCAACCTGCCAGCAACCACTGATCTTTTTTTTTTTTTTTTGTCTTCATAGTTTTGCCTTTTTCAGAATGCCACATAGTCGGAGTCATAAGGTATGTAGCCTTTTCAGATGGGCTTCTTTCATTTAGTAATGCATATTACTAAGTGAAATTTAGTAATTTCACTGTTTCTTTTCACAGCTTGAGAACTTACTTTTTAGCACTGACTAATATTCTATTATCTGGAGGTACCACCGTTTTTTTATCCTTTCGCCTACTGAGGGACATCTGTGTTGCTTCCAAGTTTTGGCAATTATGAACAAAGCTGCTGTGAACAATTGGGTGCTGGTTTTGTGCAGGTTCTTCCTCTAAGTTTTCAACTCCTTTGCCTAAATACCAAGGAGCACTATTGTTGGATCATATGATAAGAATATGTTTAGTTTTATAAAATCTGCCAAACTGTCTTCCAAAGTGGCCATCCCATTTTGTATTCTCACCAGGAAGTGAATGAGAGTTCCTCTTGCTCTACATCCTGGCCAGCATTTGGTGTTGTTAGTGTTCTGAATTTTGGCCATTCTAGTAGGTGTGTAGTGGTATCTTATTGTTTCAATTTGCATTTCCTTGATGATATAAGACATGGAGCATCTTTTCCTATGCTTACTTGTCATCTATGTATCTTCTTCAGCAAGTTGTCTGTTAAGGTCTTTGGCTCATTTTTCAATTGGATTGTTTGTTTCCTTACTATTGACTTTTAAGAGTTCTTTGTGTATTGTGAATAACAGTCTTTTATCATATATGTCCTTGCAGAGATTTTCTCCGAGTCTGTTGCTTGTCTTCTCGTTCTCTTAACATTTTCTTTGGCAGAGCAGAAGTTTTTCATTTGAATGAAGTCCAGCTTATTAATGCTGTCTTCATGGACTGTGCCTTTGGTGTTATATCTAAAAAGTTATTTCTGTACCAAGGTCACCTAGGTTTTCTCCTATGTTATCTCATAAGAGTTTCAGAATTTTGCATTCATTCTAAATTTAGATCTAAGATTCAGTTTGAGTTAATTTTTGTGAAGGACATTTGTGAAGGTTCATTTTTTTGCACATGGATGTCCAATTGTTCTAGCATCATTTGTTGAAGGGACTATCTTTGCTCCATTCTACTTTGTCAAAGGTCAGTTGACTATATTTATGGGGCTCTATTTCTGAGCTCTCTATTCTGTTCCATTGATCTATGTGGCTATTTTTTTAAAATTATTATCACATTGTCCTGATTACTGTAGTGTTATGGTAAGCCTTGATGTCAGGTAGTGTCAGTTCTCCAACTTTGTTTTGTTCCTTTAATATGTGTTGTCTATTCTGGGTCTTTTGACTGTCCATCTAAACTTTAGCATAAACTTTCAGATGTTGGTATCTGCAAAGTACTGCTGCAGTTTCGACTGAGATTGCTTTGAACCTACAGATCAGTCTGGGAAGGACTGATATCTTGACAATTCCTATTCATGAGCACGGAATATCTCTCCATTTCTTTAGCTCTTTTCTGACTTTGTTCATCATCATCATTTTTTAATTTCATGAATGAGTGCAAGAATGAGTAGGAATCATTGAAACACCAGAAAAGAATATTTGATGGCCTGAATTGATCAATTCTCTTGCCATTAATTAATTAAATCCAAAAGTGATGGCAAATTTAATCTATAGTTTATCCAAACAAGCAAATAAAAGCTTCCTGACATTTGACTTATGTATCTAATGGAAAATGCTATTAAAATAATCAGGAGGAAAAAAAGAAGCTGCTTTCCAGTCTTTCCAAAAGAAGCTGCCATCATGGAGGGAACTTGAGCCCATTTCATTTTTACCCCATGAAGTGGAGAAGAATACCAGATCCAGCTTTAAAAAATTGTATTTCCCAGGTTCTTAGTTTATTTAATAAACTCAAAAATATTGTTAAGAAAAGTAAAGAGCTCTCCACAAAATAAAGGTAATTTCTCTGGTCACTGAATGGAGATAAAATCGTATATACTTTTGAAATGTAAGAACTCAGAGAGATTTTAGGAATCAAACCAATCCCTTGCATTTATTCATATGAATGGGAGGACTAGGAAAGAAATGATTAGGCCAAGGAAATTAAGAGCATGGCTCAGATCTGATAAGCTCAGTGCCAAATCCAAATTGGAGCTTTCTGGATGACTTTACTTTCACCTGTATTAGAAAAAAAATTCCAGGTATTCTAGAAACTGAATATTAGAGAAAGGTATTCTCACTTAAGAAGTTTGTAGCAGTTAGGAAATGCTACAGAAAAAATATGAAAATATTTTTCTAAAAACGCAGTCATTTCTTCCAAAAGATCATCATTAAAGCTGGAACTTGTTGATCAGCAAAGGAGTCTTTTGCCAGAAGATATTATTTTTGCAAATCTGAATTCAGCCATGTATCTGAGTTTGTGCTCAATCTTTGCCAAGATAGGAGTGTCCCTTCTCTTTCAGAGAATTGAAATCCTGTTCAAAGACATGTAAGCCCCACCGGGGAGGGATTTTGATTGCTTTGCTCACTGTTCTCTCTCCAGAGCCTATAATAGTGCCAGCCCAGGAATAGGCAGTTTGTAAATACTGTTACAAATACTTGTAAATATTTGTTGAGTTAATTAATTTAGAAGACATTATCTTTCAAGAAAAGATGTTGGCCTTTGCCATTTTTCTGCATTTTCAAGTAGCATAAATTATTTTTTCAAGAATAGCAGATAATATTCATTGAGCACCTGCTATGTGCCAAACACTGTGTACTGCATTATCTTTTTATGATCACAGGTATTTCTCACAACATCCCTATCAAGCAGGCATGATTGTTTTCTCCATTTTTTACAAATGAGGAAACGGAGGTGTAGAGAAGCCAGGTGACATGCACAAAATGATCAGCAAAGACACAACACTCAAATCTTTAACCAGCCCATTATTTGATATGAACCACAGTGGGAGGTTTTGCTCTGAGTCTGCATAAATGGAAACTCAGGCCTTCCTTGTTTTTTTCTGCCGGTTCTAAATTTGATTGCCTCAAATGTATCATTTATAGATATTCAAAATGTGTTCTGCAGTTGCATCTGAAGGAGATCTGTAATATTTTATGCAGTGCTTTGTAAACTTAGGATGAGGCAAGTTTATTGTAAAAGAGAGCCATAATATATGAAAATAGAAAGGGTGAATAAACTTCTATTGCCCTCAAATTGAGAATCTCATTTAAGCCAACAAGAACAAGTAAATTTGAAGTTATGACTATCACTCCAGATATGACTCATTCAGGGTTTTTAAGGATCTGAAAATAACCCGTAATCATAAGCATCATATATGTATTATTGTATCTAGATAAATTAGAATTCATTCTATGAAAATGAGTAAGATTCACCTTTATTCCCTTTCTAAACAGAAAGGATATTTTCATAGAATTTTTTAAAATTACATTTCCACTTTTGTTGCATATAAACATAACTAAAAAAAAGGAAGTACACTTAATTGACATGTTTTGGGGAGGTATGTCATGAACCACTAGATTTCTTCTATGATTGGCAAAGAATTTAACAATGCGCTATACTTTGTGTGCTCACAATGAACATAGCTTATTACAGTCCAATTAGCAATTACTCAGCTCATCTTAAACCTATCCTTCAGAGAGCTAAAAATCAAGATTGAATTTAAAAGGGTTTTGGTATTCCTAATTCCTTTCTTCATTCACCTTTTTCCAGATGCATTTTAATTCATCAGCATCTTCATTTTTGCATAGGCTTTTAGTCTGTGGCTTAGTTCATAGGAAATAATTTGTGGCTCCTAGCAGAGCTTGTAATTGCTACATAGGGCCATCATAGATTTGAATATTGATTGTTTTGAAGATTTTTATACTGAGAATATTGGATAATATTTATTCACTCAAGTTCAACTCCACATAACTTTGTTGAATATTTTATTTGTGATAATTGAAGAATAAACAGAAGCCAGCAAATGCTAATTGCTTATCTTCTAGGTCTCTCATAATTGTGCTGGTACCTCAGAGAGCTTTACTAGAATAATTAGGAAATAATATATGCCAGCAATTCCACTCCTAAGCATATGCCCAAAAGATATGAATGCATGTATCCACAAAAAGAATTATTAAAGAATTGTCATAGCTACTTTATTTGTAATGGTCCCAAACTGGAAATAACCCAAATATCCCTTAGTTGGAGAATGACTAACAAATTGTAGTCTATTTATATGATTGAATATCAGATAGAAATGAAAAACAGAACAACTTTCTAATCCACAAAATAATGTGGATTTATCTAAAAATCATACACTGAGTAAAAGAAACCAGAGAGAAGAGAGAACACATGGTATGGTTCTATTTATATGATGTTCAAGAACTGGTGAAGCTAATAAATGATGACAGAAGTCAAAATAGCATTTACATCTACAAAGGGAGTGGTTATCAACAAAGAAGACATACAGAGAAACTTTCTGGGTTGCTGGAAATGCCTATCTCGTTCTGGGTGGTCATTACACATAGGTATAAAAATGTAAAAATTACTAAACACTTAAAATTTGCCAATTTTACTGTAAATAAATTACACTTCAATTTAAAAATTATTGCTCTGA
Organism: Zalophus californianus; assembly: GCF_009762305.2. Lineage (NCBI taxonomy): Eukaryota > Metazoa > Chordata > Mammalia > Carnivora > Otariidae > Zalophus > Zalophus californianus. The sequence goes on from NC_045595.1 coordinate 78,408,912, forward strand.
CCTTTTTTTTTTAACATAGCCTTTTGTTTTGGAGCTATATTCTTTTTGACATACATAGGCCTATTTTATTATTTTAACTGCAACTATTTAAAGAAAAAAATTATGCTCTGGTGGAGTTTGGCTTGGCTGATGGGTGTGTTGGGATGACATGAACTACCACAACAAATAAACTTGCACATTTCAGTGGCTTATTATGCCAGAAGTTGATTACTCAATCACTGTAACAGTTGAATATGAGTGTTCTCGTTCTTTTCCATAGTGTGATCAAGGGACCCAGGCTCCTTCCGGCTTATGGCTTGCCAGTTCCTGCCCTGGGGCCTCAGAATCTTCTACCTCCAGCTGGAAAACAAAGAGAATGTAATTGGGGAATTTTTGAAGTTTCTAGCTGGTGACATGCTTGTTTTACTTAGGCCTTTTCTGATCCTCCCAGTGAACAGCAGTCCCTTAATCGAGGAGCTAGGGACATGTCCCATGACTCCCAGACATGCTCATATTATCCATCTCCATATGCCTGCCCCATAACTCCCTCTCCTACATAAAGGTAGGCTGATGGGCTGGTTAAGAGCATCGCCTCTGCCGCCAATACCTGGGCCTGAGCTTAAGCAAATTATTTGGTCTTCCTATGTTTTAGCTTCCCTATCTGGAAAATGCAGTGCATTATGATACAGCTTCAGAGAGTTCACGGGCAATTTCTTAAAAATGTGTAAAGTATTTAGGACAGTATCTGGAAATAATACATATTTTAAAAATGTTAGCTATAGTACATACGTCTATCAGCAACCATACCAGACTGTCTACTGCATCTCCAACATGCCCTAGGCTTCTACCACAACAAAGGATCAAGTTCTTTTGCCAGGCCAGTTTCATGGGCATGCAATCTGTGCAGTTGCACAGGGTCCAAAGCTCAGAAGGTCCCCATGCTTTCAGCCTGGCACTTAGTTTAATACTCTGTTTTCACCATCTTGAAATTCCCACTAATTTTATCTTTGAATTTGTGTCCACTGCCGTTCTTTGCTGCTCCACTCACTGTTAGGGGAGGTCACTGAGAAGCTGTGACTACCTGTTGACTCATGAGCTGAACCCCGGCAACTAGGGGCTCCTCACCCTTTCCCCTGTCCTTGAAATATGGGTTCCTCTTGCCTTCCCTGCTCCCAGAAGCCACCCCAAGGATACACCCTTGAGAGAGTGATGAGGTCTTGAGACCTGGGTGGTATAGGTGACTGAATACCATCAAGGCCTCTATATAAACATTTAAGATTTGGCAGGTAGGTGTGGAGATCTACTTGTCTTGCAGCTGCCCAAGACCAGCCTCATGTGTAAGTTCCCTTGCTCATTAAACCTACCACCTACCAACCTGGAGTGGCTTGACTCTTTGATCTTTCCCTGCCTTCTGTGTATGGGGACCAGTTTCAGATTATACCTGGTAGCTCCCAAGGATCTTGTGAATCAACACTCACATATAACATTCTTGATGCTCCATGAGCACAGAATTCCAATGGCCCCACAATGTGTGAGAGGTCAACAAAACTCAAATTGAGTACAAGACAAGCATGTTACATCTATGACTGAGTAACTGGGGGGGGGGGCACGGACAACCCCTAGAGGCCATGCTTTCCTTTCCACTCCATTCCATTTCATTCCATTCCATTGTTGCCTTGAATGCAGAAAGAAAACAACCACCACAAAACTCTATCGTTTTCTATCTTACTCATCTTACTTCCCAGCATTAGTTAACCATTTACTCTGAAAGTGAAGACATAGAAGGAAAGGGCAACCCATAGTTCCTTTTCCTTTCAGTTCTTCCTTACTCATCAATAAGTAAGTCAAAGATAGAATCTTGGTAGAATGGGCACATTATCAAGAAGTAAAAATAACAGTTCAGTTAGTTTTGTGCTGTGTCTCCACTGTTCTGATAAGAACAAAACACATATGCATACACAAACTACAAAATACGTGAACTAGCCACAAAAATACAAATTGTGTAATTCTGTTGATTTCACAAAAGAGTTCAATGCTCTTATTTTTGCATTTAAAACTAGTATTGTATAATATAAAGATGAACAGTAAAATTAATGCTAATAATTTAAAATGCTTATTTTTCTTTACTTAGAGTGATATTAAATTACTTAGAGTGATATATAAAAATTACCATGACAATTTCAAAAAGAGAACATGGAAAAAAGGAGATAGCTTTATGTTTTGTTCCTGCAAGGGCACTTTTTTCCTGCCTTTTGAATTAAGGGCCCCCCATTTTCATTTTGTACTAGGCCTTGCAAATACTATGACCAGCTGTGTCTTTCCCTCTCTATGACCTCTCCCACAAGATCTATCTGGCCATCTTCTACAGGAAGTCTTAACCCCACCCCCCACCCACCACAATTCCTAGGCTATCATGGCCTCCTCACCAGCAATCACCTAGCAAGTTATATTTATATATTTCTCATTGCACCTTCACTCTTAAAGTAGAGTTAATTTTGAACATGTCATCTCCCCAATAGTCTGTCTTCCCTGAAGGGCAGGGACAGGCTTGGCATTCTTATCTGTCTAGTCATGGACCAGAATCACTTCTGGGGCCTTCATAACCAAAATAAATTCCAGGAACTAACAATAAACAGGCAGAATGAGAATCTCCAGGGCTGGGTCATTTGACTGCACAACTAGACTAAGGAGTTGTTGAGTGAATGAAAGAATATCAGTGGTTCCAGTGCCTGGAATAGCACTTCTTCTGGTTTGAATACTCCCTAGTAAAATCTGGTCCATCCTTGATGGACTGGTTCAAGGGCCATGTTTGCATTCAGTGATATCTCCCCTGATTTCTTCCATTCTCTCCTAATGCCCCGCCAGCTCTAATTCCCTGACCTAAAGTTCCTTACCGTATATTGATTACCTTTGACACTGAGGAAATTCTACTTGAGTTTTACTTTACTGATTAGACTTTGTTAGTATTGAAGGCACAGCAGAATGAGGACCTGCATGAGGCAAGTGAGGCAATTGCCTTGAGTGCAAAATTTAAGGTGAATCAAAAACTCAGTAATCAATTGGGTGCCTGGGTGGCTCAGTCGGTTAAGTGACTGCCTTCGGCTCAGGTCATGATCCCAAGGTCTTGGGATTGAGCCCTGCATCGGGCTCCCCGCTCAGCGGGAAGCCTGCTTCTCCCTCTCCCACCTGTGTTCCCTCTCTCGCTGTCTCTCTCTCTCTCTCTCTCTCTCTGTCAATTAAATAAAGAAAATCTTAAAAAAAAAGAAGCAATGTGATAAAAAAAAACTCAGTAATCAAGAGAAACTATATTTTAATGCAATATAATTAAATATTATTTAATGCAATATATTGTTCAACTTTCTTGAACAATATACCAAGAGTTTAAATAAAGACAGGCGCAGACCCTGTATTTATATCACTGACCTCACTGGCTTCAGTGTAATCCCAGTCCTATTGGACTTTAGGTTTTATTTATCTTCTTACCCCAGCAGTGGATGGATGAATGAATATAAAAACAAATTGTTTCTTTGAACCAAGGCAGCAACTTGGAATTTGTAGATCCTGGTAATGAGGATGTCTTACAGGTGGCTCTGATGTGCCCTCTCAAACCAGCTAGATTGGAACACGGGGCCATATGCTCTAAAGTTTGAATATTATTTTTGCCTTCAGCCAGGTCCCCATAAGACTATTCCTCCATTGTCTGCCTTTGTGAAAACTAAGAAAAAGCAATGACGTGTTCTGTTGTCAATCCTTGTTTGCCATCATGGAATCAGCCCTCAGAGGGCCAATTCATGGAATCCTTAGTAGTTCATGTTGTTTCAATAATGTTGCATTAAAATTGCCTTCCCCCATTGTTATATAACATTGTTACAGTCATAGTCTCATGAATTGTTTGAATAATACCATGCTATTTATTTCATGTTGTAATTTACTCTTTATTTCAGAAGTTTCCAGGCAAAATGAGATCAGAAAAACAAAGCCATTTAGACAAAGGGAAGCAACAGTGTTTGTTATACTTCATTCTCTGTATGATGTTTCCTTCTTAAGAAGGAATTTAGCTCCAAGTTGTACTCAGGAAGAGAAAAAAAAATTCCAAGTTCCACCAGGGTTTAGGGCCTATTATCCACCTTTGTGAAGGAAGGTTGGCATCACTCTCCTCCCACTCTCCCCCCTTATTAGGAAGTTGTTCACATGGCTCCAAAGCCCCTGGGAAGACCAGGCTGTCAACTGTTGTGGCCTGGCGGAGCCAAGCTTTTTCCTCATTGGCCAGAGTTTTCACCCACAGTTAGCCACCAGGGGGCCACCTATTTGGAACAAACGGTGCAGACTCCACAGCTTTCCTCCAAACCAACCAAAACATCCCGGGGCCGCTTTGGAGCAAAGCCCAGGAACTTCCCTGCAAGGGAGGACAACTTCTCTCCAGCTACAAAACCTGCAAGTCCTATATGGTATAGCCTTATTACGAGTGAAAAATAAAACAAAGCATGGATTTGTCGCCAAGACCGAGGGGATTTAAGGTCCACGGAGTCTGACCAGGAGGCCCCTCCCTCTCGCCAGGGAGCCTGGAGGTCTGCGACTTTTCCTCGCTTGAAGCACCTGAAACACTGTGCATCCAGGCGTAGGCAACAGTTTCGGAATTCCTGACAGTTGTGGTTGTTAATGCTGTTAGCTAGGGTGGTGGCTTCTCGCCCCTTTCCGTGGGATGCTCACAAGAAACTGGAATAAATCACACGTCACCGGCTGGAAATCTGTAAAACTCTCCAATAAATCATCTATACATTGCTCAGACAGTTGAGGATACAAATCGTCATAGCTCTATCACATTTCTGTACGAATAAATGTGTATATTGAATAATGAAGTAGGAATTGTTGTAATATTATCCATAAGAAAATAATTGTACTATGTCGTCAAAATAGTTTTGTTGCAACTATAACTTCGTACCGACTGCAGTTTAGCTTTTTGGGGACTCAGTATTTTTACAAGCATTCTTCCAGACCAGAATGCAGCTGCCCGCTTTATTTTCTCCCAGCCTAAACCCTTCGCTTTCAAGACTTGAGGTGGGGGTGGGGGAGGGCATTTTAGAAATTCATATTTGCCTGGGGCAGAACTCTTCAAGAGTATAAACGATTTTTGTCTTCCGGGTTTTATTTGTACATATCCAGGGCAAAGACTAATACGGCAGCCCTTCTGGAACCTGTGGAGTGTCTCCACTCTGCACACATCTCCCAGGATGTGCATAATTTTGCGGAGGGGTGTCTCGCTCAAAGGCAAGCCAGGTATTTTCCAAACTATCATAGGGGGTGGAGGGGACGGGGGCCGGGTGACGGTAAGGGAACTCCAGACCGCCGGGCCCATGGGAGGCCCCAGGAGGAGCCAGAGCGCTCTGTCGGCCCGACACGCGCCACAAGTGGTTTGGAGAAAGAGGGAGGAGCGCGGTGGCAGGGGCCGCGCTGGTCTTGCCGGGCGAAGAAAAGCCCGAGCTTCTGGAAGGTCCTCCGCCTCCTTGTCACTCGTCCCCCATTTCTTCCTTTTCTCCTACCAGAGGAATGACGCCCAAACCCGAACCTCGGTGCGCACGCCGCCGGGTGGGTGGACGCGCGGCCACCCAACCCACCGCAACACTGCCACCCTGGGAAGGGCACCCTGGGTGGAGGGCACGGCCGGGACTGGGAGGAGAGCGAGCGCCCGAACCTGGGGAGGCAGGTGCGGAGGCGGCCGGCCCGGGGCGGTGTGCGCGTGGGCCGCGGGGTAGGGGTCCGCGAGCACCGAGGGGCGGACACCTCTGGGCGCCGGCCCGGGGCCGAGCTGGGGGTGTCGGGTGCCAGCCGGGCGGCTCGGGGCGGTCGCGGCGGCGGGGCGAGCGGCAGGGAGGCCATTTCCTCGCTGCGCCCCTGGCGGAGCCGGCTTTGCTTGCTCTTGGCCGCCGCCGGCGCCGCCGGGGCCGCGCGAGTAGGACCGCCGAGAGGGTTGAAGGGGAAACCAGGTCACCGGTTCGCAGACGCGGCGCGGAGCCGGCGCCCCGGGCCCGGAGTAAGGCAGCGCCCGGGGAGCTGGCCGGGGCGGGCCGGGCGCGCGGGGGGCCCGGAGAGGCGGGGACACCGGTGCCCGGACCACACTCGCTTCCTACGCCTATAAAAGTGGAGTGGCCGGGGAGGGCCGGCGCGGCCGTGGCGGCGGCCGCCTCTCTTCGCCCAAGGAGTTGACATTTTGCAGGACTCGCGCGACGTCCCGTCGCCTGCGCTCCCCGGGACCCCGCCGCCGGGAGGAGGGGGCGGAGGAGGGTGGAGACTGCGGGGCTTGGCCAAGGAAGGCGCACATCCTCGGGCGGGCGGCCGTGACGCGGCGGGGATTAACTTTGCATGAATAATGTGAGTGCGCTTGGAAAGGAGACCTTCGGTTCCCCAGGCTCGGGGCAAGCGCCCGCAGGCTACCTTCCCCGGGCAGGGGTGCTCAACCCAACCGTCTCGAGGGCACTGGTAATTTGGCGAGAGGACTGCGTGGAGGCGGGGGCGTGTGGGGGAGGGGGGAAAGGAGGATGGGGCGGCAGTTCCAGCTGTCCAGAAGGGTGGGCAGGCTGGCGGCGGGGGTGTCGCGGAAACCTGAGAGGTGTGGGCGGCGAAGCCGGGCGCGCGGGCGGGCGGGCAGGAGGGTGTGGGTGGGTGGGTGGGGGGTGTCAGCCGCCGTGTTACCTGCCTCCGCCGGGTTTCTGCACCCCGGGTCCGGGAGGAGGTGCCCCTCGTGCTCCGGCACCGCGCGGCCGCAGTCCGGGAGCCCCAGCGTGGGCAGTGGTGGAGCCGGGTGGCTGGGGGCACCCTCCAATCGTAGAAGCTCTGTTCCTCAAACCCCCAAGCCCAGCTGTTGACAGGCTCCTTATGAAATGGAGTTTGGCATCCTCAGCGCCGAACCGAGTGGAAGTTTCCATGATGAGGAAGTTCTGTGACACGGGGGTTCGGAAAAGGTTGGCAGACACCGGGGGGCGGGGAGCGGGGAGGCGGTTTAAAGGGACTGTGGGTCCCCCATCCCCCTTTTTCTTCCTGCTCCGGAACTCCGGGGTTTGGAAAGGAGAATAATCCTGAATGTTGGCGTGCGCTGCTGCGGGTGCCTGGCGACTTGGCTTCTCCCCGCCTTCTCAGGGACTCGGTGGCGATTTCGCTCGCCTCCTGGGTCGCGCTTCTCTGCCTTGCTCTTCTTTTGACGCAGCATCTTCCTCTGGGTCGCCTCGAGTTGGTTCTGGCAACCAGGAGTTGAGCCAGCTGTGTTCTCCCCCGCCCCGGCCTCCCGGCTCCCCGACCTCCTACGGAGGACTAAATTGGGGGAGGGTTTTTTTTTTTTTTTTCCCCCTTAATAGATCTCGTCCTTCTTAGCTGCGGTTGTCATTTTGGAGGAGGATTTCCCATTGACCACTGTTGGATTAATATTAGCGCTAATTCTTAAGCCTTCCTATTTGTTGGGGAGGGGGGGAGCATGGGGTGTTTTTCAATTTATTAAAGGTTAAACGTATAATTTTCCCCAAATAGGAAATTTTACAGAGAGGGTCTAGAAGCTTAACAGTTCATAAACTGAGTCAAAGAAAAAGGAAAGAGTTTACCTGAACAAACAAGTTCATACTCTCCACCCTCCCCTCTCCACGCACATTTAGAATTTGTGAAGATTCAAACATTGTGCCTAATCGTCAGTAAATAAATTTGAAACTGAGTCTTTTCTGTTAGCCTGATACTGGTCTTGGGTGCTAGTGAGATGCAGTTTTAAAGACCAGTTTTGAAGTTCAAAAAATTAAGCATTCCTTGGACAGTGTCTTAATCTCAGAGCACAGCAGTCTTTATAATGGTAAATATATTGAATCATGTAGACCTGTTGAGCAATATCTTTACATCATTTGGCTTTATTTTAGTTTAGTATGCTTATTGACATTTTAATAATATGTAGCACGCACTAGATTACAAAGTAATAAAAATTGCATTTTAGTCAAAATATTCCATGATTCATTCTGAAAATTCACAGTGACTGATCTGCTCCCTAATTCACTTCTGCTTACCTTTCTTATTCTGAAACAAGTCAGGAACTAAGAAACATTAAAGAGAAAGGTATTTTGATGAAAAGTATTTTGAGCAGTGGATGTTTTCATGCCAGTTGGCTAAGGGTTTTAATCGAGTCTAACAGAAATTCAATAGTAAGTGATTTGTTTTGGGTATTATATGGGAAGGCATTGATGAACAACCATTTATTATTTGTACATGTTAAACTGATACTATCAGAATCTTATTTTTAATGAATTTCAAAGTTTTATATATATTGGAAGTGGGACCATCTGGTAGTAGATATGATTTGTTTTTCTTTTTTAGTGAGTGAGAGTAAGTGCTGCTAAATATAGCCAAAGAACTATTTTTTTAAATGAAGCAATTCCTGTTGGCATTATAATGCAAAGGCATAGTTTTATTGACATTGGAATATTGTTTTATGGAGTAACTGACCTTACAAGAGGAATAAACATTCCATTTCTCCCCTTTTAGATTCTTTATTCTGCTATCATAATGAATTAAGACAACTTCTTTTTAATCTAGCATTTTGGGGAAAAGGTGATTTCTTAAAATTTCCTTAAGAGAAGTGAAAGTTGTGGATTTCTTTTCTTTCCTGAGATTTTTGCAATTGTTTGAAGGAGGGCGTGTGTGGAGCCACAAATGGGATTGAAAGTTTGTTTTTTGTTTTTTGGAGTTTTTTAGTAAGCTCATCTTTTTGATGGAAATCCGAGTAAAGGTGATTGGTTTCTTTAGCTCCTTTTTATCATTCCAGTGTAAGATTATGTGTCACCTTCTTAAAAAGCCCTTCCATGACCACATGAGCCGAGGCAGTCCCTCATTCCTTCTTAGCACCCTCATACTGTTTTTAGTTTCTTTTTTTTTTTCCTCTGTCCTTGGTCTTATTTGCAGTCTGAATTGTCATTTCAGTTGGTACTTGAATACCTGTCTCCCCTGTCTACAATATAGAGTCCATGAGAAAAAGAGGCTTGACCACCTCTTTAACTCTTGATTCTCCAGCATCTTACACAGTGCTTGGCACACAGTTGGAGCTGGAGAAATCTTTGTTAAATAAATGAATGGTTGTGCCCAAACATTGTGTTCCTAAAAATACCTGACTAAGCATCCTAAGTGGGTACCAACTGGGTATGTCAAGACCTGTGTCTGTGTATGTCTGTGTGCCATGTATATATGGTTCAGTCTTTATCTCTGTCTCCCCCCACACACTTTTTTTTTTTTTTCTGAGAAGAAAGCTAGTCCCATTCCATATAGTGACAATGCTGAGAGTTATTTCTGCAAGTTCTTCCTGGGAGCATTTGCCTGGAGTACACAGAAATCCTCAGCAGCAGTTTGTCTTACACCTTACCTTGATTCCCTGAAGACATTGACCTTCAACTCCCTGGGTATCAGCAGAATCTTTATGAGTTCCAGAGGCATTGTCAGTGCTAAAAGCGAAATTCCAGGGAACAGACATCACTGGATGATAGCAGTGCCTTCTCACTCAGCAGGTTCTGGCAGTGCCTCTGGCCTTGACAGCCCTAAGGGGACCAAGGGCCTGTGGTGGTATAGCTGGTCTACAAAAGTAGCAGTTGGGGGGGGGCAAAATGGGACTGTCAGGATATAATACAAGATTGAAAGGGCCCTTGGGGGTAGATTTGAAAATAACCTGCTGGTCACCCTGTGTTGTAAGTTAAGTCATTCAACTTTCCCCTTTGCGTCTTTTCACATTTCGATAAACAGATTCTAAACCAGATGATTGTGGGAAATACTGCCTTTTCTGAGTTTTCAAGTGACCAAAGTGTGATACCCAAAGGGTCATCTCCAAATTAGCTATTCATGGAAACTCTTTTGACAATTGAGACAAAAAGGAAATCACAGTGGGTGATTATAGTGATTTGTTTTTGTTTACAGAGTATGGACTTTCAGAAATGTGTCTGCAAAAATGCATAGTAAAAATCCCACAAAATGATGACATTGGTAAAAACGGTAGGGGAAGGAAGATCAAAATTTTATAGAGGGGTAAAGATAGTTAAACTGAAATCCTAAGTGTTTATTGCTTTGGACTATTTAATTTAGCTCTGAGCTTCTCAGTGGCCAAGTTAACAGAAAAAAAACAGGGTCTGGAGATGGCAGGTATGCATTAAAGTTGTAAGGATACATCACTAACGTTTGTAGAGGGCTTACCAGGTTGTCTGGCAACTAGTATATAATTCTATGAAATATCAAATCATGTAATGGCCAGTACTTGAACTTCAGTTCTACAGAAAATGAAGTAAAGTTCTTTATTTGGTCATCTTTTATGAGAATAACAAATGCAGAAGGGATAATGATGAAAAGAAGCTCAGTGAGAGTTTGTCTTTAGGAGCCTGAGCTGCTGTGGTGCAGCAGTGGAAATTCTGGAATTGTCCCCAGTGCAAAAACAGAGCTCAGAAAACCTAGAGGAATGAATGGTTAACATGTTCTTCAGGCCGACTTTCTCAAATATCCAGCGTCTCAGCCAGGCTTTTGACTAGAGCAATCTGAGAGGACAGGACAGCCAGGTACTTGAAAATGACCCTATGGCCATAAACCCTCTGAACAGGTGATCTTGACACTTTGCTTTAGTCTGTATAGCTCTTATCACCCTGCAGGGCAGTTTGGGTTTTGGTTCCATTTGTCTCCCCCGCTAAACAGGGTTGAAGGACTATGGGTTTATTCATCCTTGACTCCCCAGCACTTAGCAAAGATTTGGACACATGGGCATAGGGAAACACTTGTTGGAAGACGGAATGGGAGAGGGAAAGGGGGTGGTGCTTCTCTTGCTCTTCTGATATTGGTATTAAGTGTCATCTTTGGACTTCATTTTGCCCAAAGTGAATATTTGTTGCCTGGCTTAAATTTTATGTCTATATCACAGCTAGAAGGGCTTGTTCTAGTGTCTGAACTGTTTGAGCAATGGATGGCAAATTAACTTCTTGCTTTATTTACAGTAATTTTGATTATTTGACTTGATTTCTCATTCAGTCTACAAAAATTTGTGTACCTACTAGGTGCCTCATTCTGGTAGTCATTTTGCAGCTCAGTGTGCAGCCTAGTGACCTGTAAGACAATATGCATATATTAACACAAAGGGATCATGAAATGGTCTTCACTGTGATGGAACAGATATGCCTATTGGGCTCCTTCATATGGCCCCCTAGAGGAAATAAAGTTATTTTCATCTGAGGAAGTAATTGTTTTGTGGTTTCTATAGCCTGTGTGTATTCGTGTAAATTGCAGTAGGATTCTCTTGGTATCCAAGTGGTGTGAGATTGAATATATTTAGGCCAGTGAGTCTCTGATTAACGATGTTCACTCTTCACCCTAAGTTCCTAAATTTGTGAGTCGATTATGATGTTTAAGTAAGTTGGGGGGGAATATCCAAATCACTGAGTCACAAATAATGTATTTCCATATGCTTCTCTTAGCAATCCAGCCGACTGACAACTAGACTAATGCTCATGTTGCTTGGTCCATACTGTCCTAATTTCAAGGGACTTTGGAGACTTTATGTGCTAGCGTTGTTCCTGGGCAGTACTATTTTTGTTGAGTGAGAACCTGAGCTCTGCTGTGAACTTAGGTATCTTTTCCAAATGGCAAGTTAGGAGAGCCTGGAATTAGGACCCAGGAACCTTAACTCTGTGTCCCCAGGAGCTTATTGTAGCCTTCCCATTATGATGGTCAGATACTCTAACATATACATATCTGCATATAACACATAACAACACGTATTATAACGTGTAATGTGTATACAGCATTATAACAGTGTAACGCATATACAGGTGTGTGTGCTGAGTGAGAGTAACATATAACAACTAGGAAAGGATTGATCCGAACTAAATTCCTCATTCGACTTCCTAGTTCCAAATGAGAGGCTTCATGGATCATGGTTTCTCTTCCATGGGCTTTATTCAGAAACTCATGAGTGATAAGCTGATTAAAGTAAAAGCTTGGACAAAGGAATGCAAATTGACAGCAGGTATGTCTTCTTAATTCGGGAAATACACTTTTGTGACTCTTCCAGAGGTTTCGGGAATGCTTGTGATGAGAAGAGTAGATAAGATAGTCATGGTTTTAGTGGCATGATGCATGCTCATGACATTCAGGAACCCATTGAATATTCTGACTCATGATGCACACTGTTCAGTGGTTCTCAAGATGGTTCAGATATACTTTTCCCCTTTACACTCTGTTTTCTCAGATTTCAACAATGCTTGCACAGAATAGGTGCTCGAAAAATAATGATTGACGACAACAATTATGACATTCCTGGGTTTGGGTCAACTTTTTCATATTTCTCTCCCATATGCATAAATGTGTCAGCAACTTTCATGTCTGTGCATGCAGAATCTGCCTCTGTGACAAGTGTGTATCATGTTCTTACATACAGTGAAAAAGACAGTGCTTGTCTCTGGCTTCAACTGTGGTTCCCAGGCCCAGCTTCCAAATCATAGTGAGAAATGCCACAGCCACACTAATGTCCCAGGCTAAAAACCCTGTCATCACTTTGAGTTCTCGTCCATACTCCTGAATATTTTGGCAGATCTTCATCTTATTTTACGTTTTACTTATTTAAATGGTTACTTATGCTACTCTGTGGTCAATTCTGTTTGGGAAATTCTGAGTTTAACAACTTAATGCAAGAGTTTTTCAGAGACTGTGTTTATGCTAGCGTGCATTATGAATTCCAAGAGGGAGACCAGGTAACAAAACTTATTTGGTCACCATATTCTTTGTGTGTGTGTGTGGTGGGGGGGTGTGTGTAAAAACTCAAACGGCTAAATTTCAGAGCAAGAGGTTGCAAGGAACAGTTCATGGCATTACACTTAAAAAAATTAGTCTCATTTGTTTTAAGCTCTGGCTACATTTTATAATAAGTGATAACTCCTAGAAACAGTATCAGTCTCCACAGCAGAACCCTGTTGCTTCTACACACAAAAAAGCCTATCAGTTTGTATTCAACACTAATTCATGTACCACTGTTGAAATGTTTTGCAATGATGCAAACATGCTAAATTGCTGTTACTTTTTAAATACTATAATCATAAAATGTATCTTTTCTTGACTTTATTTCTGATATTTAGATATTAATTTACATAAGCCAGAGAATGGTTTATTTCTGCCATATGTGTTTTTGTTTACTTTTTTGAGTTTTCACCTAAGCTTCAATGTAATTTCTACTCTAGATCTAGAGATCTAGAATAATGTGTTTGTATCTTAATTGTAGCTACAGTAAGGGGAAGTATAAGGTTGTATATTCTTGTATTACTTGTCCTTTAATTTAAAAAAAGGAACCAGGGAAACCTTACACAGAAAAATCTTTTTAAAAACAATTTCAATTATGGCCTATGTGGATGATGAACATATCAATTTATCCTGTAGTGTGGTAGTTGGAAGGGATTTGAAAAACATCTTGTCCCTCTGAGGCATCTCAAAAACAAAGCAAACAAAACAAAACTCTTAGGCATTTGGCTTATTAGTTTGATCTCACACTCCATAGCTTCATAAACATAAATATTGTTAAGGTGAAGGCATCCTCTGGAATGTACACTACATGCATTCATTTGCTGTTAGTTAAGAATATATGTTTGGATTTATCTTTATCGAGGTTGCCACAAAAATCAAGCCTTAAAATGAGTAAACTTTTTTTTTTTGTCCTGGAATCTGTCCATCCTTCCATCCCTCCATTTTTCCATCTCTCCATCTGACCTCTATCCCACTACCCATCATCCATCAATCTCCATCACATATGCATTGGACATCTGCTGGGTGCCAAACTCTGTTGTAGGTGTGAAGATACCATGGTGAACATTTAAAAATCCTTGCTGTGGAGATGCTCAGAGACTCCTGGGGCAATCCACAAAAGTTAATTTAGTATGTAACAGTGTTTCTCCACCTCAACCATTGGCATTTGGGGCCAGATAATTCTTTGCTATAGAGGCCTACCCTGTGTATTGTAGGATGCCAAGTAGCATCACTGGCCTCTACCCGCTAGATATCAATAGTTCCCCCCATACTCCAGTTGCAGTAATCAAAAATGTCTCCAGATATTGCCAAATGTCTTGTGGAAGGCAAAATCACCCCTCCTACAACCCACTGGTGTAAAGACCCAGGTCTATGAAGTGAGAATGTGTGGATTTATAGCCTGACTTTACCTGGCTTTGTTGCATGTACTCAGTTTCTTCATTACATGGGATCATGTAGCATTTGACCCACAGTTAAATGTTCCTAAATATTAGCTATTGTAGTGGTGGTAGAATTAATACTTCAACAGGCAATTACAATATTGATAAGTTCTATGATGGAGTAAGTACCATGTGCAGTGGGTACCCAGAGTTGGGAGTGGGGTGAGTTCAGTAAGAACTAGGCAGTAAGAACACCATATACCAACGTACGAAGTGGGGTAAAAGTATGAAACCTTTGGGAAACTGCAGACAGTTGGATCTAATTCATGTTCAATGGACAATAAATGAGGTTGTTGGAACAGGTTAGAGTCACATGGTGAAGACTTTTCTGGCCACAGTAAAGAAGATAGACTTTGTCTTAATAACATGAAGAAACTAAAGAATGCTCAGCGAGTCAGATTTTCATTTTAGAAGAGGTCTTTGGGATAAGTTTTGAATGGGAAAGAGATTGGAAATGATGAGCCCAGTTAGAGACTCTTGGAATAATCCATTGAGAGATGAAGGCTGTTGGAACTGAGGCAGTTATATGTTGCCGCGATGTCTTTGGGAACAAATTTCACTTTTTCCAAGATGTGGCAAAATTTTTCTAAGTTAATTCCAATAATGAATATTTTTAGCAAGATGGCTCTACATTTGGGAGAATTTCAAGTTTAATTTGAAAGCAGATTACATGATAGATTCTCTTTAGAATGTTTTCAAATAAAGCTTAATTTAAAGACCATCTCACAGCCTATTCATAGCTGAATATTACTCACGGGTTTCGCTGCTATTGTATACATATGTCTACAGTTCCCAGTCAGACAGAAACATCCTTCTGCACAGCTACATTGAATTATCATTGACATTGCTGTGTTCAGATTCATTATTTAGGATTAAGTATTGATTTTCTGACTGATAGGGATTTTATTTTTTTAATGATCAAAATTAGAGGTGGATGGTGAAGATGAATGAGTGAATGGAACATTATGGAAATACCACCACATTGAGAATAAAAACATTTTGGACAAGTCTCTTGATTTATCTGAGTTTTAATTTCCTTAGTCATAAAACAGTAAGATTTATCTAGACAAATTAGGGAATCTCAAAGTTATCCTTAGTGTAGGGGCTGGCAAAAATTTTCTGTAGTAGGCCATATAGTATTTTCAGCTTTTCAGGACATACAGTCTTCACTGAGACTGCTCAACTGTGCTGTTGTAGTGTGAAAGCAGTCAGAGATGCTACGTGAATAAATAGTCATGGCTGTGTACCAACAACTTTATTTATAAAAACAGAAGGTGGGTTGTAGTTTGCTAACCCTACTAGCCTGGCAGGAGTACAATAGAAATATAATGTGAGCCACACGTGTAGTTTGAAATTTTATTGTAGCCACATTACAAATAAATAAAAAGCAACCAGTGAGTTCAGTTTCAATAATATATTTTATTTCACCCAATATGTTCAAATTATTACTAACCTGTAATCAATATAAAAATATTAATGAGATGTTTTACTTTTTCACATTAAATCTTCAATATCTGGTATGTATTTTACACTTGCAACACATTTCAACTTTGACTAGTTACATTTCAAGTTGGCTAGTAGCTGCTGTAATTGGACAATATGACTTTAGGCCTTAAAATGTATTTTATCAAATTCCATGCAAAAATAAGTTATATGCATTATTTCAAGTGATTGAGAAAATTTCCTTTTTTTTTTTTGCCACATATGTAGGTTAGGAAAACACTTCACTTTGAGATAAAGAATGGCGGCACCTGGGTAGCTCAGTCAGTTAAGCGTCTGCCTTCAGCTCATGTCATGATCTTGGGGTCCTGGGATCGAGCCCCGCATTGGGCTCCTTGCTCAGAGGGGAGTCTGCTTCTCCCTCTGCCCCTCCCCCTGCTCATGCTCTCTTTTGCTCTCTCTCTCAAATGAATAAATAAAGCTTTAAAAAAAGAAATAAAGAACACACAGTGGCTAAAACAGTTTATTTTTCACTCATGTGCAGTTGAAAACTCTTGTTCCTGATTGATGAGTGGCTATGCTCGGTAGCCATTCAGGGGAGTCTCAGTTCCTTTGGTCTTGGGCTCCTCCATCTTCCATTCATGGCTGCCAAGATCATGTCTTCATTGCATCAGACCACTGGGAGGGAATGAGAGAGTGGAGAAGCACACTGGCTTCTTCACTACCTTGGCTTGACAGTAACACAAAACCATTTTGCTCAGATTCTTTACTGATGAGAACAAATTGCGTGTCCCCTCCTACACGAAGCGGGATGGGAACAGTAGTCCCAACTTTACAGCCGCTGTCCAGTGATGAATCTCTGCTGGGGAAAGGGGAGCAAGAATTATTTGGTGGTCAGGGAGCTGTCTTTTCCATACCGTGCTACTCTGTTTTTTTAATTCTCATGTGGCCTTCATCACATCACATCCCATCACTGTCTTGTTACTTTTGGAGGCATTGACAAGTGATGAAAACATCTTGACAGCCATGAGGTAACCCATTTCTATTTTTTGGTGCAGGACCACCCTCCTGTCTGACCTAATTCTCTTTCCTCATTTCCTTCTTTTTCGTAGGGGGTCATCTTCAATCTTGCTGGACCTGACTTTTCCTTGTAGTCTTTGACCACCATTTTTATGTCCTTGATACATTTATGTGGATCATAATATGCACATAACATTGGGAGTTTGCCGATCACTCCTGATATTTCTGGCACATGATTAGAGTGCTAATTTTTTAAAGGAAACTAAAATTTAGAGTAGAAATATCAGGGAGCAGGGGCCAGAGCTGATTCTTGACAGAGAATTGACAGTGTTGACAGAGGTACTGAAGCCATTTTCCTGTAATCATTTTACAGAACTTCAGTCTGTTTAAATAAATGACTCATTATCTAATATCTTGACTAATAACATCAATTTTCCTATTATTTATCCTACTTGTCGTTGCTTACTGCAATGGGACCCCTCTTTTTTTTAGACAAAAAGAGTGTTTGCTTGTTTTCTCCCCAAATTAAAAATGTGCTTTATCAAATATTCAGCGTGTTCTATAGAAGTGCCTCCTGTGAAGGAAATGTAAGAGGGGCATGAATAATAAAGGTGAGGTAAGTGAAGAGAACAAAGAAGCCTTTTCCTTCCAACTAGGCATATTTTACCTTTCTGAAAACCTTATTATTTAATTATTATTAAAATGTCTAATTCTATGAAGTAAGGAAATGCAAAGCACACATACATTTTGGATTATTAAGAAATAAGGTCAACCAGTGGTAAGAAGTATCATGTTGAGGACATGTAAAAGAAAAAGAATTGTATCCCTTTAAATTAGCCTGGGTAAGGCTGTCTTCGACTCCACAAGCGTCTTCTAATAAAATATTTTGCAGTGCTTTTGAAAATTAAATTTTGCAATATTAAGAAGTTAATCCTGATAAATGCCTCTCAGGTACAGAATCCAGGTAATTAATTCTTGATGTTCCATAATAGGGAAGAAATAATTCTCTGAATAATCCCTTACTTGTTACTGGCCCATCACTGGGGTCTCTGGGGCTCAGGGTGACTCACAGTGTGGGTGCCAGTAATGTCTTATTTTAAAGTCCTGTCACAGGGCAGGGAGAAGAAACCCTCTCCCTCCCACCCACACACACCGCTTATTGGCCAAGTGTGTTGTGAAGAGGAGAAAGCTGAGGGTTCTGGGTCCTGGATTGGTTGAGAGATGAGGCACTGGCGAGAGAGACCAGGATGTGGGGTGCTGGACATCCATACAGGTGTTGAGTTGGATATCTGGCTTTGCCCCTTCTTAGCTGATGGTCTCTCCTGCAAGCTACTTAACTGCTTTGAACTTCAGTCACGCCATCTGTGCAGTGGAAAGAATCCTGGTTACTTACACCACAGCATTGTGGAAGAGATCATGAGAGAGCATGATTATTAACTGCTTTGCCAGTACATGTTGCCTTGTGAGTGCTTAATACGTGGAAAATAATTTTTGTTATCATTTTATTATTGCAAAAATTATAACATCAATTGTGTTCAGTACACCTACATCCTGGAGATCTAGAGCATTATTATCCAAAAGGCAAGAAATAAAGAAAGAGACCCAGGAGTTACCGTCCGAATTTCCAGAATCATTTTGCATCATTAGTTATTCTTTATTTAGTTTTATGATGTGTTTATTGGTAACATTCTCCTTTTTATAGATGACCTAGCATTTTTCAATCTCAAGAGATATGTTCTATGGTCAATTGTTGAAGTTAGTGAACCCTCAGTTTTTGAGGAAAATAAGAATAATAGATGTTTAGTTACCTGCCCAGGACTCCAGCCTCTTGAACACAAATTTGACTCTCCTGCTTGTAATGAATATAATGCATACGCTGAGTATCTCACTTCCTTTTTTACCTAGCTGCTATGCCCCTCTCTTATTCTGATACGTTTCTAGTGTCCACATTCAAACTTCTTCACTTAAAATCCATTCTGTATTTTTCCCTGCTTCTGTTTTAACCCAGCTTCCCAAAATCCTTCATTCAAGGAGCTCCCGAAATCCTGCCCTGATTAATTAGGATTGAGATCTAAATTCTCTCTAGTTCTGCCTTGCTGACACATGCCATTTCAATGACAGGTTTTCTCACCCCCTTGTCCAAGGTAATATTACATAGTTAGTCACTTACTATATATATTTCTTCACTGTCCAGTGTCCAAACCTCATATCAGTCAGTGAAATAGACATTTCTCTGCTAGATTTCAAGTTCCAAGAGGGCAGGGACTGTGTGTTGAAAAAGTTTAGTGGAGTCTACAAAGTAGGCCCAGAAAGTAGGTGCTGAGTAATGCTTTCCTGCTATTTTGACCAACCACACGTAGGCTGTTTTCATATAATCAGGATGAATCTAATTTTAAAATGAACAACCGTGTGTCCTCAGATGAACCAGAATATACACTTACAAGGCCCTGCTGTCCTGCATTATAAATAAGGGAATAGGTTGTCGGGCAGGAAAAAGCTCTGCTGTCCCTTTTCACTTAAAAAAAAAAAAGCTACCCGCACATAAGAACTGAGATAGAAGATCTTTCCATTTCCTCAACTAAGCTGACAAGAAATCAGGGCCACAAAGTAGATGCTCTTGCAAAGGTGAAACCCAGCAAAAACCCATAATCCAAGAAGAGTGACTTCTGAGGATTTGTAAAGAGTGGCTTCTGAGGATGTAAACATCCGTAAAAATGGCTTACTGTAGATAGACCCAGAGCTTGGCGGCCTGATTCCTTAACTTGTGTAACAACAAGGAGTTCCTTAGGTGATGGGTTCAAGTTTCTGCAGGGACAACATTCTGAGACGTGACCCTGGCACGTGTTGCTGCTGTGGCATCTTTCACAACACCTAGCTTTTGTGTGGACTTTTTCTGTTCCTCAAGATCATAGTGTCTGAGTTCCCAATGCATGGAAGATAAGTGATTTAAATTGCCCTGAGCAGGTTTACAATTCTTTTCTCTTCTTTGTCTAGCAGGGTTTTGAAATAACTGTCTCATTTTTGCTCTTTTGTGATTGTAAATCCCAACTGGTGATTCATTAAATTTTCATTTGAACCATGGCAGTGGTTGCTGTCCATCTTTGCCTCTTCCCAGTGCTAGAGTAAGACCCCCTCTCAGAATCAGGTGTTGCTACCTAGTTGAGTTCTTGCAGAAGTTTGACTGTAAGGGCATTTGAAACTAACAGGGATTATGTTTGCATTTCCCTCCATCCTTAAGCAAAAGATATGGTTTTGTTTATTCTCTCAGTAGGAGAGAAAGGAATGTGCCTGGAGTTGTGTTTCTGATGGTCTGAAAGAAGTGGGACCAGAGCCTGCAGCTCAGAGGAACCCAGTGATTCTGTGCTCAGGACCTTAAGGATGGAAAAATCGGTCCCTCTAAAACAGAGGACTCTTTTATCAGAGGCACCTGAGGCTCAAGTGGCTGCCAGCCGGATATTCCTTCAAAAGACTTGCCATAAGAGTTCTATTCCCAAAAGCAGATCCTAAGACAAAAATTCATGTGCAAATTATTTTAGGAGGAAGATCAAGAAAACACCAATAGGAGATGGGTAAGTCAGCCAGGTCAGGGACAGTAGCCAATAAGGTGGCGTGATCAGGGGCGCCTGGGTGGCTCAGTCAGTTAAGCAACTGCCTTTGGCTCACATCATGATCCTGTGGTCCTGGGATGGAGTCCCACATCGGGCTCCCCCTGCTCAGTGGGGGGGCCTGCTTCTCCCCCTCCCTCTGCCTGCCACTCCCCCTGCTGGTGCTCTCTCTCTCTCTCTCTCTCTCTCTCTGTCAAATAAGTAAATAAAATTAAAAAAAAAAAGGTGGCATGATCAAACCAGTTACCGCTGTGGGTACCTGAAGCTTAGTCTCCCTGGTGAACTCTGGGAGACAGTGTGGAACATGTGTCTCATAGTTACCCCACCCATGATGCAAGAGAGAGCATATTTATTCACCAACACCTGTCAGACATTAGTTGAGGACTGCCTCCAGAGGCGATTGATTCCCTGGTATTTCAGGACTGCCACTTGGGCAGCCGTGAGCACACCTCCAGACAAAGGAATGCAGTTTTTGGCAGTCAGAAGACAAGCTGGTGGGCCCTGACGTGGTGCCCATGGGTAGAGGGTCAGGGCACCAGCAGCCTCTACTACACTTAAGCCTTTCTAGTCATTGGCATATTACCATGCAGGGTAGCCTATATCCCCATTTCCACCCCAGGATCACTGGTCTCCTTTGCACTTCTGCTTGGTTCTCAAGAGGTCAAAACTGCCTTGAGCTGATGCAGTGGAGCTGACCCCACCAGCATTTGGTCTAGGATTGACCAATGAGAAGGATCCATTGAATCAGGAGGTACAGCGAGATTTTCCACCCTCTTGCTCAGCCCCATCATCTTTCTCCCACACTGTCTTCATGCTAAGACCTTACTCTTCACCTGAGTTAGCCTAGTGGTCCTGGTGAGCACATTCTTTCTCCTGATCGCTTCTACTCCTGCCTCTGCCATGCCTCCCCCCACCCCCCGGAGCTGGGTTTCTCAGCCTGGGTAGGATGGACAGTTTGGGGCAGATAATTCTTTGTTTGGGGGAGCTGCCCTGTGTATGGTAGAATGTTTAGCAGCATCCCTGCCCTCTACCCACTCGATGCCATTAGCATTCCACTCTCGAGTTGTGACAATCAAAACTGTCTCCAGACATTGCCAAGTGTCCCCGGGGAGGCATAACCGTCCCCCGTGAAAACCGCTGCCTCAGACCTTAGTTCCAAATCTTAATCCCACCCTCCCTTGTCCTCATCAATTATAGATATTCATTTATTAGGATCCTAGTCCTAACGGGAGGGGTCAGGAGAGACATTCCAAAATCCGGGAAATGTGAATATTCTCCTCAGTTGACTCCAATATACCTCCTACTCCACCATGCCATGCCCTACTCTAACCGGGAATTCACACTCACTGTCCTGGTCTGTCGGCCTCTCTTTTTTTTCCTCCCCTCCTTTCTCTTTTCCCTGCTTGCATTGTGGACAATTGCAATTTGGAAGATGCCACTTTTCATTTCTGCCCCCTTCGTAAAAGCTCTTGCTCAATTCAATAGAGCAAACACTAATGGCGAATCAGTGAATAAAGTACATAGTAAGATGTTACATGTTATTTTTAAAATTATGTCCATCCGTTCATTCTCTTATCAGACATTTTTCCAGCACCAAATGTGTGTCAGGTTTATACTCAGTACAGCAGTGAGCAACACATTCCCTGGTCCCTTCAGATAGATACACAAAATGATAACACAAAAGACAGCCTCATCAAAATGATGAATATTTTTATTTTATCAATACATGTATGCCCTAAATTCTGGAAGCTGGAAGTGCAGAAAGCCAGGATTGTACCAGGAACGGTTGCAATTACTGGCGCAGTCTTCCCTACTTTGGGAATTCTACCTCTGTGGTTTAGAAGTAGGACATTATGCTTTGAATTACAGGACTTATTTCTGTCCCATTCACAAATATTTTATGAGTACAGTCCACCTGGACAAGCAGGTTTCACAGTGTAACAAGTTCCTGAAGTGAAATGTTAATAAGTCTTTCACACTTTTGTTTGCCGGAATCTCTTCTGCTTTTCCTGCTTTACCTCATCTAACAGTTGTCCACATTTTTAGGCAATCCCTTCCAAAGGGCCTTCCAAGCAATTAGAAACAGGTTGCCCTTTCCCAGCTTTTTTTGGGCAGGGGTTGGTTATGGAGAAACCAAAAAGCATAGCGGTCACCAGAGAGAGGCTTATAAAGACTCCGATGCCCCTGGGAGATCTGCTGAAGGATGTCTTCTTGTTCGGCCGCATCGAGTGGGCTGTGTGCAGCCTGTGGAAATGCTTGGGGTGTCCTCAGCACCAGTGCAGGCCCTTGTTCTGACAGCATTAGTTTTAAGGGGGTGGTGTGTAACGCAGTTACTTCTATTCCTCCCCAACCCCTCAGACTAACTTCTGCACCCTCAGTTCTCAGAATGTGCTGCCTCCAGAGTGGCCCATCCACACCACCTGGTTACACAGGCAGCATTTGGCCCCACCCCAAACCTGCCAGACCAGAATCTGCATTTCAACAAGATCCTCAGGGTTCCTGTGCCCTTTGGAGTTGGAGACTTGTGCTTTTGTTCTGTATTCACCTTCTACTTCTCATTATGTTAAAAAAACGAGCAGAATCCAAAGGCATAAAAGACTTGATGTGTTGCGGTAACCCTGGTGTGTATTGCTTAATTCCATTTATAGCTAATTTATTGTTTTTCAGACGTGGTTATCAGCACATTAGTGGGCCTTGAATCAACATAAGGAGTCACAATCAACAAAAATTTGAAGTAAAAAAAAGACTAGAATAGAAAGTATTAGAGGATATCACATGTTTTGGAAACATTGGTTTCATAAAAAAATGCAAATATACACATACACAGACACACTTTTGTATATATGCCCTGGGTCATGATTACGAAGTGGAATTCTGTCTGGGATTACAGTTAAAAAAAAAAAAAGAATCCTGAAAACCATTGTTGTAAAGAATGAATTTATCTCTTTATATATATTGGTCAGTATTTAAAAAAAAACCGAAAATACGCATTTGATGAAGTTAAGCCACTTTTCTCTCACCTGAGATTATGAGATTATATTCTCTAATTCAGACTCCTGAACAAGTAAAATGTCCACATAGCATTTATGTATGTTAAAATTATCTGAACTGCAAGTTAATGATAGTAAGAATTTTAAATCTTTCACTCAATTTCAGAAAATAGTGTTTTATCAGAGAATGTCTCAAAATCTTGAAAAAGACACTTTTAGAGAAAAGTTCATTTTAAATCAAGAAAAAACAACTGTAGGCTGACCGAAGCATATAGGTTAACTTGAAGGGAATAATAATTTGGAACCCAGAAGACATTCTCCAGGTTATGGGAGATCCCGGGTGACCCAAAAGTGGTGGTGTAGTTTTAAGTTTTAATATCCTCAGAAGCATGAGTGCTACAAACTTACCAAAAAATTGATTTGGAAGTTCAATCACTTACATTTTTTCAACAATTCATTTAGCTTTGCAGATTTTGAAAAGTAAATTTTCCCTTTTAATTTTTTGTTCCAGTCTCTCTGATTGAAGATGGCAACCATTGAAACTATAAATTAAAAATGCAAAATTTACTTCTCAAAATCCACAAAGCTGAATGAGTGTCAAAGAAATTTAGATAGTGAAACTTGCAAAGGTGTTCTTGTCTAAATTTGTAGCGTTAATCCTTCTGAAGATAGCACCCTTTCGAAGGAAGGAAAACCATGTCACTCTTTAAGCACGGGTCTGTGTGAAGCTGAGGCAGACCTGGAGAGTCAGATTTCACCACGTGTGGGAAAGAACCGTCCTCAGGGGTGAAACCAAGGCGCTCTGTGAAGGAGGGTGCTAATGCCAGGATGAGACGCGGTTACAGGGAAGTGCTTTCAATCTGGCAGGCAGGATCTGTGCCAGACAATGAGTTGTCTTTGAAAGTGCCTTTGCCCCATGAGAGCATCAGCTGGGCGAACATAAGAGCTCTGTCTGAGCTTCCCCCATCTGTGGAGCCTCTGATTTTGAGGAAATGAAGCCTTAGTTGAGTGTCGAGTGTTTACTTACAAAGACTTGAGTGAACTATTAAGCAATGTTTTATTAAAATTATTTCAAATATGCTCTTAAGGAACAGTGAACATATTTTTGTTATTCTATAATAGGTGTGTGAACTGTATAGAATCTTTACTTTGCTAAAATTAAAACAAATCGATGGTGTCCATATTCTTTGAAAATGTGTTTGGGGGGAATTTTTAAATAATTTTACATGCCGTAAAATGTGAGATAACTATTATTCTCCTTCAGATATAGGTGTTAAAATACGTGCTTTTGCTTATTTTCTTAAACTATCCTGTTTTTTTCATCCAAAACTAATCTTTTTGCTAGTACATAGCCCTTTGAGGAAAAATATATGTGTGTGTGTATATATATATATATATCCAAATACATAATTTGAGTACATATGGAATATATAATTTGAACATATGTTGAATATATACTAAATATATGTGATTTGAAAATCAATGAGAAAGAGTATTAGACATATTATAAATGGTAGCACAAGTAACAACTTCTTACATTTATTTATTTCTAAATAGAGTAACTTATCAATATTGGGGTTTAATTTTTTTCATAAACTGTCTTTTTATTTTACCAAATAAAACATTGAATTTAATATCAACTTGCAGTGCTCCTATTTGTCATAATGTGTTTTTAGCAATTTTTGGCTAAATTTGAAAAAAGAATTGTCTTGTGATGGTTACAGTTGTATAAAGTAGCCTGCCATCCTCAAGACCAATGAGAACATGAAAAATTTTGAGGTTCTTGCCAAAGAGGACATTTTATTCTAAGAACATTAGCTATATAGAAAAACACACATTAGTTAGTTGTTTTCCTTTTTGATTTATCATAGATGTTATGTTCTATTAAAAAGTGCAGTTTATTGTATTAAGTCATTCTTTTTTTTTTAAGTCATTCTTCTTATCTATAGCATATTGGACAGATTTCGTATTTCTACTTTTCAAATTAGCAAGAAAAGTAAAAGTTTCAACACGCACCAATCTGATCCGAATCTACATAGTTGAATTAATTGTGCTCATCTTTACATGTTTGAGGCTTGAACCTCTCCCTGTACCTCCAGTTCCGCAGTTGGCTGTACATAGCACACATGTTCTGCAGCAGTCTTCTGATCCATCAAAAAATTAGAGTTTTGTTTTGTTTTATTTTGTTTGGATGAAGTATTAAAGACAGAATCCTTGCTGGAAGTATTGTGTATTTGAATTATTATAGATTTTTTTTTCCCACATAAGAAACCTAAAGCAAAACAGTAGTCATTAGTCCTGCAAACTCTGATAGATCTATCACAAAGCATAGGATGGCAAATAGTTCTGTGCCAACTCAAGTAGGATTTGGTGGCTGATGGGTTTGAGAAGTATTTTATGGGGATCTCTAGGCTTAGCAATAAGTGTTGTGATTGATTAGTGATATCTGTTATTGTTGGAAGAACAATTTGAAAGCAACAGCCTGAGTGTCATGTGTTTTCTTAGCCTGTGTCCATACCTAAAGAGGATTAAATCCTCAAGATTTGTCCCATTATGTTGTTTTAGGCTTTATATTTTGTGCTTTTGAAGGGGTATTGTGCCTGTTCTGATCTGATAGCAAATCAGAAATTTCATCAGTAAATCAAGGAGACCATGAAAGAGTGTTTCCTTATTGGCAAATTTAGTGTAATACACATAAAACAAAGCACACGGTGAACTTTTTAATTGTGTTTTTGGTTTTCTGAGTCCTGAGACTCTATTATGTATAAATACATAATTAATAGTACTTTAAAATTTGAAATATCAAAACAGTTGGAACTCCTTCAAGAACATGCTAGTTTCTCAAAATAAGATTGAAAGACAATATTTTCTACTATATTTAAAATGGCAAAATTGTATTTGTGTAATTTATTACTTGGACTTCATGGTGTACTTTATTTCTCAGTTATAATACTTTTATCCTCACAGGAAGCTTTGGCCAGCCTCTTGACATGGAGAAAGGAAGGAAATAGATTATATGTAAGGTGAAAGATAAATGGGGGATCACAGGCAAGCACCTTGGGGTCTTCCAAGCTAGGGAGATAGAATTTTGCAAAGAAGGCACAAAAGTGCAAAACTGCAGTTCGAAGATCAATGAATGCTGTGTTTCTTACTCCACCAAGTAAAACGGACTGTTCTGTCAATCAGTATGACTGGACTCCCTTGAAATCTGCCTCTGAGAAGACCTGAGTAGTGTTCCCTTTCATTATTACTCAACTGTCTGCCAAACCTGGAAGCTCATAATTGCTTCTATTACATTAAGGAACTATAAGGTCTTCAGGAATTAAGGAGGTGAAGAAAGAAATCTTTTGTACAGTTGCTTTTGGCATTCTTTCCATAAAGAGTTGAGTCACCTTCAACAAGTCCAGGACTTGACTCTGAAGATTGCCATAGAGAGCAGTAGGAGACAATTGGCTTTGTGTTCTAACCACTTACACAGTTGGCTTTCCTTTTTAGGGGCTGGTAGTCTTCAGGACAAAGTGAATGTTGGCCACATGTGTCTTTATACCTTCAGGGATTCTTGTGAGAGGGGACCAAATGCTAGATCCTTGTAGATGTTACAAGATGTTACCATTATGGTAGCTGAGATATGTGTTGTTTTGGTCATCAATAATTAAGTTCAGTATTCTCTGGAATGAAGGGTGGGTTAAGAGAGTCTCAAAGATCATCTGAACATCTTCTTTTTTTTTTGTCCTGCCCTGTACAGCTTTACTAGTATTAATATAATGTAGTAATATAACATAAGATGTGAAATACGAACCTTGGTAGACAGACCTGAATATAAATATGGTGTCCCTACTAGTTAGCTGATGTGTGATGTTGGGGAAAGTTGCTTAACTTCTTCTCTGAGCTTCAATTTCCAATCCTATAAAAATGTAAAAAAACAGAAACAAACAAACAAAAAAACCTACCATGTAAGAATATGGTAAAGAGTGGAAATACCTGGAGAAGAAGTTATAGTATAAAATTAAAAGGAACTGGTCTAGGCAGAGCTATGCCTTTGAGCTGACAGGTTTTGAGGCCATGCCTGGTTATAGGCAATTTTCTCCTGGTTGAGGGAGAAGGAGGAGTAGGAAAAAGAAAGGAACAAAGGGAAACTTAAGATGAAGATCCACAGCTTCTCTGCTCAGAAGGGATTGTGGGTTTTTTTTGTTTGTTTGCTTGTTTTTTGTTTTTTTGTGGGTTCTTTTGAGATTTTATTAGGGATTTTAGAGCAAAGCAAGTTCCTCATAGTTTCCTCTTGGATAAGATGGAGATATACAGTCTGATAATAAGAAAGTTCACAAACCATATGCATGAGATGTCTTCAGGATTAACATCAGGCTGAAAGAGGGTGATCTGCCAAGGACCTCCAGCCTTCTGCCCCAGCTCTATACGGATGTTATGAGTGACATCATGAAAAAAATGAATGACATACTTATCAAATGTTCAGGTGTCACAAAGCTGGAGGGGAGAACCAGTATATTCCAAAACAGAGTATGAATTCAGAGAGATTTTGAGGGGCTGGAACAGTGTGAGTCCAAATCAAGAAGACCTAAAGGAAGATTTAAAACCACAACCTTAAATTAGATACACGTTGAAGGCCCAAATTCTAGGAGAATGCCAGTCATCAGTTTAGCATGAGCTAATAAGCAATGTAGGTACCTCAACCAGTACTGTGGTCTTAAGTTTCATTAAAACAGTGGTTCTCAAACTTGAGCTGAATCATAATCACCTGGAGGGCTTGTTAAAATACAGATTGCTAGGATCCATCCCTCATGTTTCTGACTCAGTAGGTCTAGATTCTAGCTGGAGAATTTACATCTTGAGCATGTTGCCAGGTAATGTGGATTCTTCTGCTCTGGGCACCCCACATGGAAACGGCTACATTAGAACAACCTTGCTAAATCTAGGGAGATGACGGTAATCTCCGGAAGGATTGAAGCAATTTTGGGTCCTGCTTTTCCCGTTAGGACAAAAGCCAGACAGATGGGAAGAATTCTAGAAAGCACATAATATTGAGGACCACTGAGGAAAATGGAGCTTATGGAAAAGAGAAAAACTTCAGAGGTAGAGTAGCTGCCTTCAAACATTTGAGAGACCAACACGGTGAAGAGTCTTGGTTAAGAGCATATACATTGGAACCAGATAAACCTAGATTTGATTCATAATTTTGCCAATCTTTTATATATTTAACAAACACTTCTATGGTGCTTATTAAGTACCAGGCACTATTCCAAATGCTTTACACATATTAACTCATTTAATCCTCATAACAAACCATCTTATAAAGTAGGTTCAGAGAGGTTGAACAACTTTCTTAAGGTCACATACCTAGAAAGCAGTGGAACTGGGACTCAAATCCAGGTAGTCATATGGAGTCTATGTTCTTAAATACGATGTGACACTGTCTCTCCACTTTTGACTCCTCTCCACGTAATTGGTTGTGAGTCCTTAATGACATCCCAACTTCTCTGCAACTCGGTTCCTTCATCGTTAAAATAGAGAAAATCCTTGTCTCATAGGGTTGTTCTGAAGAGTCAAAAGAGATATATTTGTAAAGCATATAGCTTGTGTCTGGTATTAGACTTTTGTGATACTGAAAACTAGGAGTAAGCAGTGGGTAAAGTTAGTGCATGGGGGTCAGACTGTGACAGAAGAGTGCTAAAATCTCCCTGTCAGTTATGGAAATCCAGAGACAGAGCCAGGCTTCAGCTGTGAGAGTATTTCTTGGAATACAAATGGCTCTCTATAAGGACAGTCCTGGGTAGCATCCATGTCTTGAGGAGGAAGCTAAACTAACTGATATTCTGACTTTAAAACTCTACAACTGTCGGGGCACCTGGTTGGCTCAGTCGGTTAAGCGTCTGCCTTCGGCTCAGGTCATGATCTCGGGGTCCTGGGCTCAAGCCCTGCATCGGGCTCTTCACTCAGCAGGGAGTTTGCTTCTCCCTCCCATTCTACCTCTGTGCATGCACTCTCTCTCTCTCAAATAAATAAATAAAATCTTTTTAAAAAAATGGAAAAAAATTCTACAACTGTCAAATACTGACATTTCATTCATTTGGAAGTGTCGGTCTTCATCGGATTGTTCAATTATTTCCCCCTTTGCTCCCTTCAGCTTTATGCAGATTCTAAAAGACTCTGCCTGTCACTGTTAAGACAGTTATAAATATAAGTTACCCAAACTGTTTGCTGTTCTTTACTCATTCCTCACTCTTCAGCAGCACAGACACCTGTTCATAGTCTGTTGCTCTTCAACACTTTCCTCTAAATAGGTTAATAACATTTATTCTTACATCCAGTAGCTATTTCTTGCCTGGTTTCCTTATGCCTCAGTTTTCCTTAGTAACAATGTATTTTGATTTTCACATGTATCTGAAGCCCTCAAATTTTAAAGCAATAGTGATTATTTTCAGAAATATTTTGTTATACTACTATGAAGTAGTTTGAATGCTTTCCCTGATATACATATAGAAATGTAGTTAGGAAAACCAGACATGAAAGGGGAAGAGTTTGTGTGGGGTGGCCTGGTTTATTGAAGAGTTGTACATCCAGGGATAGAACGAATGTCCATGCCAAAGCCTATGACAGTAGAGTTTACTTGAAGTGCTTTCCCAGCTCCTATTTGGCTTCTGCATGTACGAGCAGCTCCCTTATCTGGGCTGCCTCAGGAGTTAATTAATAACTCATGAATGTGTTGAGCTTATTACATACTTGTAGCTGTGCCAGGGGCCCATAAATCCAAAATGGATGGAGCTGGTTCTGGAGGAGGATAGATGTTTAACTAGGCAGTTACAGAGGCAAGGGATACCTGCTAAGATAGGGGAAACCGTGGCTTCTCTTAAAGGGCTCAATCAGATATCTCTGTGGGAGATCATAGAGAACTTCCCAGAGGATGCTTCATCTGTTTTGAAGAATTAGTAGTATTCAGCCTGGCAGATTCATGTGTGTTTGTGTGTGCACGTGCACACACGCATGCACATGCACAAGTGTGTACTAGATAAATGTGTACATACTGGACACATGACTCCCAAACCTCTTCCCCCACTAGGTTTCCAGAATCCTAGCATCCAGGCCTTCACTTTGTAGACATTAGTTTGAAAAAAGTCTTTCCTGGGAAATCTAAGCAGCCCAAGAAGAAAAATCTAAAGGGGTACCTGGGTGATGCAGTCGGTTGGGCATCCAGCTCTTGGTTTTGGCTCAGGTCTTGATCTCAGGGTCATGAGACTGAGCCCCACATTGGACTCTGCACTCAGTGTGGAGTCTGCTTGGGATTCTCTTTCCCTCTCCCTTTGTCTCTCCCCACAGTACACTCTCTGTCTCTCTCTAAAATAAATAAAACTTTAAAAAAGTCCTAAAGATATTAAATCAGAGGTACACTGAATTATGCCCAATCATATCGATCAATAAAGTAAAAGGTAAAATTGAGAACATCTCCCAGAAAGGAGAAGAAGAAGATGGTGATGGTAAATAGGAGAAGAAAAAAAAATAACATAACTAAAGGTAAATTTAGTCAGCCCAACATCTTAATAAAAGAAATACCAAGAAGAGAAAACCGAGAAAATGAGTGGAAGGAACCTACTAACAAACTAATTCAGAAGGGTGCACATGTGTGGTGGGAAGAGAGAGAAATGAGCTGCTTCTCATGCTCTGTAGTGGGGAGTAAATACATACTAACTAAAACTGAAATGTCATGTAATGCAATCATGTTATTAGGAACATGGAAATAAAGCCTTCTTTTCCATAAATAAATGAAAGAGCTTAGAGGGATTACCTCTAGGAAGAGGAGATGGAGAGTAGTTTTTACTAACTGATACATTAAACTACATGCAAGTATAAATGTGATAAAAATAAAAAACAATTTTTTTTTTGTTAAAATCTAGTGAAAGAGCAGACTAGAAGAAGATAAGGAGAAAGTGACTGAACTTGATGATGGTGCTGATGAGATCACCTAGCATATAGCTAGGACATGGAAGTACAGACAAAGGAAAACCCTAAGTCCTACAAAGGATAAATAAAAGTAAATCCACCTTTGGACTCATCCTGATGAGAATGTGGTCAATTGAATGTAAAGGGGTTAGAGATAATATTATTTGCAAAAAAAATCAGCATTGGATGGTAGCTAACTTCTTACCAGCAACACTAGATGCTAGATATCTGCAGAAAGTGATTTTCAAAATGCTGAGCAAAATCATCAACCCCAAAATTTATATTGGCTAAAGTAGAAGTCAAAAGTGAGCATAAACTGAAAATCTACTCAGATAAATAAGATTGTGCTAATTAACTCTACTAAAAAACTGCTAAAGGATATACTTTAATGAGAAGAGAATTGAACCAAGAAAAGCATGTAGGTTGCAAGGAAAGATAGTGAGCAAAGAAACTGGTTAACATAATGGTAAATCTACATAAGCACTCTTGGTAAAACACCACCAACTATAGTAGTCCTTTTTTTCTTCTTTTTTTTTCCATCCCCTATTACTCCCATTCCCCCACCCACCTCCCCTCTGGTAACCATCCGTTTGTTCTCTATAGTTAAGAGTCTTTTTCTTGGTTTGTCTCTCTCTCTCTCTCTCTCCTTTATTTCTCCCCCTTTTCTCATTTGTTTTGTGTCTTAAATTCCACATATGAGTGAGATTATATGGTATTTTTCTTTCTCTGATTGACTTATCTCACTTAGCATTATACCCTCTAGGTCCATCCATGTTGTTGCAAATGGCAAGATTTAATTCTTTTTTATGGCTGAATAATATTCCATCATATATTTATACCACATCTTCTTTATCCATTCATCTATCAGTGGACATTTGGGCTGCTTCCATAGTCTGGCAGTAACAACTTTGGTGTGTTTATTAAAAATAATACAGAACTACTGTACCATAATAGCATGGGATAAGGAAGAAGTAGAAGTAATATCTTTCATAGTCTTGGTATTACTCTAGAGAAGGATAGAAAAAAGTTTTTTGAGTATAGTTGACGTACAATGAATGTTGCCTTAGTTTTAGGTGTACAACCTAGTGACTGGACAAGTTTATACATTATGCCATGTTCACAAGTATAGCTACCATCTGTCCCATTACATTACTATTACAATATCACTGATTGTGTTCCTTACACTCTGCTTTTTATAAGGACTTACTCATTCCACAACCAGAGGCCTGTATCTCCCTCTCCCCTTCACTCATTTTACCCAACCACCCACCCTCCTCCCCTCTAGCAACCATCTCTTTGTTCTCTGTATTTATAGTTCTGATTCAGTTTTTTGCTTTATTTTTTAAGATTCCATTTATGAGTGGAATCATATGGTACTTGTCTTTCTCAGTCTGATTTATTTCACTTAGCATAATACCCTGTAGGTCCATCCATGTCGTTTCAAGTGGCACAATCTCATCCCTTTTTACAGCTATGTAGTAGTCCATTCTGTATGTATACCACATTTTTTTTACCCATTTATCTATTGATGGACACCTAGGTGTTTCCATGTCTTGGCTATTGTAAATAATGCTGCAATAAACATAGGGGTGTATATATCTTTTCAAGTTAGTGTTTTTCCCCCCCTGGATAAATACCCTATAGTAGAATTATTGGGTCATGTGGTATTTCTAGTTTTATTTTTGAGAGGAACCTCCATACTGTTTTCCACAGTGGTGGTACCAATTTACATTCCCACCAATAGTGCATGAGGGTTCCTTTTTCTCCAAATCCTCACAAACACTTGTTGTTTCTTGTCTTCTTCTTCTTCTTTTTTTAAGATTGTATTTATTTATTTGAGAAACAGAGCGAGAAAGAGCACAAGTGGGGGGAGGGCCAGAGGAAGAAGGAGAGGCAGACTCCCCACTGAGCAGAGGGACCATCGTGGGGCCCAATCCCACAACCCTGAGATCACAACTTGAGCGGAAGGCAGCCGCTTCACCAACTGAGCCACATAGGCCCCTTGTTTCTTGTCTTTTTGATTTAGTTGGTGTACAGATTTAGGGATAGAACGACTTCCCTAGAAATAGAATGACTTCCAAACTGGTGGAAGGGAATAAAGAAAATTCAATCAATCAATAAAATGGCAAGAAAGAAGGGGAAAAAATACCAAGGAAAAAGTGTGGCCAGTATAAAACAACAACAATAAAATAAAACAACTGAAATAGGTCCAAATATATATATTTAACCATAATAAAGATAATTGAATTAAATTCTCCAATTTGAAGACAAAGATTGCCAGTTTGAAGGCAAAGAATGCCAGATTGCATAAAAATACAAGTTCTGGCTATATATCATTTATAAACATCGTACCTAAAACATAGTGACTCACAAACTGTGAATATAATGTGATGGAAGCAGTTATATGAGGTAAATATGAATTAAAATAAAGTTAAAGTAAGAACATCCATATTAGGTTAAATAAGATATTAAGATGAGGCTTAAAAAAAAAACAACTATGTCATCACCTTTGACCATTTGGGCCAAAATTTCATGACCTAATTAATGGGCCAAAATTTAATGACCTAATGATTTATCTTTATCTGTGCATTTCTGTTGAAATGCATCATATTTACCAAGTTAATTCAACTATTTTTAAGGGCGTTCTTACACATTTTTGAAGTGTCAATAACTCTTTCATAAAGGGTCCCATTTAATAAATCACTGCATCAGTGTGCTAAATGGTGGCAATATGACCCTACATGAGTAGTTCTACACCCGTGGGTGTCCATTAATACTTAGAGAATAGTTGGCAATTCTTGCTAATCGACAGCTTCTAAGTCTGTCTTTCTAATTCTTGGGAAGTAGTTTGTCCCCCATGAGATTCTAGGCCGAAATCAAATATACTTTTGAACCAGTTTTTAATCACAGTGAAAATTGCCCAAGCAGATTGAATTTTAAACTTGCTTCATGTAGCAGTATCGTAATTACCCGTGCCTTTTAAAATACAATATCAGCAGGGTCTTTAAGGATTATTATTAAGTTTAGAAATGAGATGGTGTAAAGAGAACCCTTTCATCCCTCCTTCAAACACTTTTTCTACCAACAAAGTTATATAGAAATCTTAATCCGTTTAACATTCTGTTAAGGTTTCAGATACTTCTTCCTCCCTTCTTAACTGGCCCTTGCTACAGAAAACAGCTCCGTGTTCTTATTAATCAGGCCAAACCAACCTCTTTGTCAATAGCAGGGCCCAAATAGATACTGTGGGATGAGTCTCCCCTCTGTCCAGGAGAGAAGCCAAATTGTGTAACCCTACAGTAGGGACGGGAGCAGGGTTACACGGTGTGGGTGGAAAATTGCTCTTGCTCATGCATAGAAGCAGATCAGCTTTGGGTACTAGCTCCTCTCAGCTGGGTGCCTTGCCCAGAAGGGGGTGGGGCTGGTAGCCTGAGAAACTGGGTATTTTTCCCAGGCTTCTGGGTCACTGCTTGCCGCCTTTCAATGCCCTTTAAAAAGCACCTCGAGGAAACTTCTCATTGGCAGCTGAAGAACCTGCTAGTTCCAGGGGAAGAATCTGGGCAGGACCAAAGAAGAATTTTCTCCCCTCTCTCTTTTTCAGGACTCGTAGAAAGTGGGATTCAGCACATTCGTTTTAGACACAGGACGAAAAGGTAGCAATTTAAAACATATTTTGTTCTGTTTGGGTTTTTAGGCTTCAAGTAATCTGATTTCTTTGCTACTTATTATGTAAAACAATTTTAATCACATAGGTATTTTCCTGATATTAAATAGTTTGGACCAGGGCATGATGTCAGCAATACCTTGCTCCTGGAATGCCGTGAGTGATAGTTCCATTTAATTCAAAGAACTTTACATCTGAGAATTTCCTTAAGAAAACCATAGACTTCTCACAACAAGAGTCTGTTCTATTTTACTTGAGTCATTTATTCCAGAATTATGGCTATCAATTCTGGGATTTTTTTTTTTTTTGACTGATTTGTTTAGGCCAAATAAAATGTGAATCCATTTTAAAGGTACATTATGTACCAGATTGTTTAGTTTGTGAGCCCATATGTATACTGAGCCCCTTACCCATTTCAAATGATTTTTTTCCTTTTATTTCTTGTTAATTATCAAAGGAATAACATCCTTGTTATTTTTAAAAAAATCAACACAGGAAATGTTGAAAATAAAACGACCTCATTCCAGTGTCACTCCTGTAACACCACTCATCATTTGTGGGCTAGCTTGAAAAAAACAGAAAAGCTTTTCTGCCACATGTGGCCATAATTCTGGAATTCTAGAATGTCAAACTGGAAAGGAACATAGAGATCATTTATTCAAACCTTCTCAATTCCAGAGAGCGATATTTAACCCAAAAATGGAGTGGTAACTTGTGTGAGGTTATCATTTCAGTATGCCCGTGGCTTGGCCTCAAGCCCAAGTCCAGGTCATCTTGGACCTTTTCTGGGATATCGCACTGCTGATGAGTTTTTAATCTTTAGCCATTCACTTTTAATACCTTTTATTATTATTCTATTCACAAAAGCAAAAATGCTCAATGTAGAAACTCCCCATCATCTTGCCACCCACCAGTAAATGTTGGTATATTTCCTTCCAGGCATTTTTCTGTGTCATTGTTGTACAAAAATGGGATGAGACTTCACATAATTTTATGCACTGCCTTTTTTCCTTAATGTGTGATGAACATTATTCCATGTCAATGAACATGATTCCTTAAAATTATTTTTTATAATTACTTGCCAATATGCTATAGATGTACCATATTTTAAGTCCCATTAACATCCATTTAAGAAAAATGTCAATTTTTCAACAAAAAAAATGTTGTCTTGAACATAGCTGAATACAAAATCCTCAGGCACCTGGGTGGCTCAGATGGTTAGGCATCTGCCTTCGGCTCAGGTCATGATGCCGGGGTCCTGAGATCAAGTCCCGAGTTGAGCGCCCTGCTCAGCGGGGAGCCTGCCTCTCCCTCTGCCTCTGCCCCTCTCTCTTTCTCTCTCTCTGCTTCTCATGAATAAATAAATAAAATCTTAAAAAATATCCTTGAATATTTTTCATGCTATATAAAAACGTTTGAGTGTAGAAGTCACAGTTGTTCTATAATTTAGAAAATTCTTGGAAAACTTCTTAGTGAATCTTTAAAACCTAAAGTTATGGGCGCCTGGGTGGCTCAGTTGGTTAAACGACTGCCTTCGGCTCAGGTCATGATCCTGGAGTCCCGGGATTGAGCCCCACATCGGGCTCCCTGCTCCGCGGGGAGTCTGCTCCTCCCTCTGATCCTCTTCCCTCTCGTGCTCTCTGTCTCTCATTCTCTCTCTCAAATAAATAAAATCTTTAAAAAAAAAAAAACCTAAAGTTATGTCATGTCACTAGATTAGATATCCTATAGTTAAAGTAAATAAAATCAGATCACTTTAGAGAACAAATGTGTTTATCTCTGACTTGGTCAAAGATGACTTAATCATTAAGCTAATTTGCCACACCACTGTTTTATTAGCCATCTGCAAGAAGTGTTACAATAATCTGCCTTATTACTTGGTAGATAAAGCTTCTGCCTTCCCATCATCTTTTATAATGCTAATAAAACAAGTAATAATAATAAAAATAGAAGCAGCTACTATTTATTGAGAGGATACAGCATGCCAACATTATGCCAAGCTCTTTGCAAACATTATACTTAATCTTCACAACAGCCCAAGGATGTAGGCTCTAGTTTCATCCCCCCTTTAGAGAGAAAAGAACTGTAGCTCAGAGAGGTTGAGTAACCTGCCTGAGGTGGCACAAATAGTGAGTGACATAATACAGAC
Source organism: Zalophus californianus (assembly GCF_009762305.2). Taxonomy (NCBI): domain Eukaryota; kingdom Metazoa; phylum Chordata; class Mammalia; order Carnivora; family Otariidae; genus Zalophus; species Zalophus californianus. The sequence continues at coordinate 78,445,928 of NC_045595.1, forward strand.
TTGAACCCAGACCTGTCTCACTCCAAAACTCAAAACTGGGGGCTGGCCTTTCCAAAGTGGTCATTCTGATTCTGATGGATTTTTTTCTTGCTGATTTAAATTCCTTTATTAGTGGTGGTTCTTAACTTTTTAGGGATTGTGAAACCATTGGAGAATCTATACTCCTTGCCTAGAAAATGGTGTATTTGAAGATAAATGCATAACTTTCCATCAAATTTCAGAAGTTACAATCTGTAGCCTGAGAACCCCTATGCTTGAGCAGTATCCTTTGGGTCTTTAGAGTTGTTCAGTCTTCTAGAATCATTTGCAGCAAAACAAATAACCCTGTAAGAGGAACTCATGAAGTATTTATGAACTAAAATTCTGAGCTTTTGCAGGAATAGAGTATTAGTAAATGGAAGCAGAGAGGGTGGGAAGCACTAGTTACATATTTCACCTGTTCATCATTTGTTTCTGGGACCAGCCAGCTCTGGAAGAGACCCCTAAAAATGTTAATACTAACACTGAATCCTAACCACAGAATAAGTCCACAGACATGATCTCACAGCCGAATAAGTAACTCTCTCTATACTCAACAATTACTCAATGAAATACGAAGTGAAACTTTCATGTTCCTCCCGCTTAGAAGAGGTTAGGTTAAAGGAACAAAAGAAAATCATATAAATGTTAGTCTGTACAACATGTTAGGACTATAAAAAGAAAACTAGTGCAAAAAAAATTGTGAACATTATAAAACCTACACAGTGGGTTGACAGTTTTCTATGCCCCTGCCCCCATCGTTAATATATACAACTGAGAGTAAATTGTTTTTCAGTGCATTTTTTTCTCATCATTTCTAAACTCTATGATGCTCCCAATGATGATAGCTTTATAATTTAAGTCAGTCAATTTATTTCACACTGGGTGAAATAAAATAAGAAAAAATTTCTGCTTAAATTTAGAAAGATAAATCACAGATAGATAAGGCTGTTCTTTTCACTTTCCTATTTTGCTATTGGAATGACAGAGTTCTCCAGGTAGTATATTCTAAAATCCCATTAGAAAAATGTGCTAAATGGAATCTCCTTAAAGTACATAGTTAGGGGAAGTGGGAGCAAAGTAATGAGGACAGTGGGTAAGACGTTAGACACGATGTGATCTATGCAGTTTGAAATGATTTCTTAGAACTGAATGGCTAAGATTTTTTTTAATTTAATTTATTTTTAATCTGTGAATTTTTTTATTAACATATAATGTATTATTTGGGTGATGGGTATTAAGGAGGGCATGTGTTGTGATGAGCACTGGGTGTTATATGCAACTAATGAATCATGGAACACTACATCAAAAACTAATGAATGGCTAAAATTTAATGCTTCTGCTGTTTACCAAAATGTATTTTGAAAGTAAAAATGTGGTATTGTGCCTCCCAAATGCAAATAAATACATTCTCAATTAATATTTACATGACAAGTACTTACATAAAACTAGGTACCTTGATTATTTTTCTTTTAGGATATTTATAATATACAACATATTTGAGAATTAAAAGCCATCCCGTGTGGACATCTGAAGCTCTATCTAAATGTCTTCTTTCTTATTATGTCACTGTTATTGTTTGGAGTTTGGTCTTTCTTTTTGTACAATAGGAGTCTAATTCTCCCAGAGCTTAGTAAGTTGGGTGTTCACAGAGGAACATTTATTCTTGCAGGCTACTGATACATTTACTGCACTTTGGGGGAAGGAGAGGATGCCTTGACTCAGTCAGTTTTACCGTTTATAAACAGTCTGATGGAGGAAATTGAAACTAAAAGGCTAAATTATTAGCAGTCAGTATATGAACTAGTATCCTACTGAGTGGTCTGAAAGAGTTGAAAATGTTTAACTCACTGAGAGGCACTGATATTGCAACTGGGTAGAAGAAAACTACTTTTTTTTTTTTTCAAATCCAAAGGCAATTGAATATAAATGACAGGGCATAATTTCAGTCTTCTGTAGAAGAAATGGGTCTCAAGCTCTGCTAAGCGTGCCTGAAGAGAGCTTGAAAGTAGAGCAGTCAACCAAATTAAGCTGCTTCATCTTTTAGGAACGAAAGATGATGCTGAAATAATTTGTCTGGCAGGTATTATCAGCCCGTCATGACTACTGTCCTCTAGCCCAAAAGTGTTTTTTTTTCTTTTACCTTGCTACATTTTTTCAGAACCTCACTGTTCAGATGGGTCCTGAGCCAGCCCCAGAGCAGCTTATTAGCAATGCAGAATCCCAGGCTCTACCCCAGAGCTGCAGCACTAGAAATCTGCACTGAATAAGATGCCCAAGTGACTCGTCACTGTCTGAGAAGCTCTCATTGAAATCACTGAAGCAATGACTGAATAATCACCACCATTATGACCCTGATGATTTCACAGAGCTCCCAAAGGTGCCTAACCATTCTCTAAAGGCAAATATCCTCATTAGGAATTCTGACCTGCTAGTATAGAAAAGTATGGGATTATAAAGCGTCTTAGGTTCCTTCCCTCACTCCCCTACTTTCTGCCAAATATTGTGTAGTCCCATAAGGCCTAACTAGTAACATAATTAGGTGAGATTTGTGAATCTATGACACCTAAAAACCCCATGCCCCACAATTTACCCCAGTTTCATCCTCTTTTCCCCCCAATTATTTCTAGAATGACAAACCAGGAATTAAGTGATTTCACAATTCCCTACCTTTGCCCCCTTACTCTCTCTGGAGGCTAAGCAATGCTCTATCTAGGCCAAATGAGTAAAGACTCTGAAAGGGAATTATTAATAAATTGGAGAGCATACAAACTGGTTACTGAATGAGAGGAAGATGGTTATACACATTAGTCACTATTAAGTACAAAACTAATTCATAGTCTCATAAAATGGAGAGGAACCTGGTTTCCTTTTGACACAGTTTCTATCCAGTGACAACCAACACAGATTCAATGAATGCGTTCCTATAAGCTTTATTAATACTTTCAATTTATTTTTAAATGCCTTGCTCTGAGAATCTAAAAAGACTGTATGCTTTCTCTCTTACTGACTTGTGTGAGAAGATAATCGTTTGCTGAGAAATTCAGTGAAGCGGTTGTTAGAATGCTTTAAAAATGTATTTCAAAGAGTAGAGCAATAATAGTGATGTCAAAACAGCATCATCACATTCTCCATCCCACTTACAACAGCACTAGGCCTGGCACATTCATTTCTCCTCATCAGCCAGACTACATGGAGTAATAAAAATTAATCCTGTATTTCATGGCATCTTATAATATAGTTCTCTCTTCTCTGCCTGTTAACAAAATATCCCCCTTGGAGGGAAGCCAGAATTCTCTTAGGCAGTTCAGACTTTCTGACATAGAGGAAAATTGGGGACGGGAGGTAGCAAAGGAATATAGAAGTGAAAAATTAACTTTCAGGGTCAAAATTCCTCTCTGAACAGATTGACTAGTCTGATTATTTTTTTTAAAGTATCATGTTGATACCAGTGTTTTGAATTGAGTCATAAGTAATGATTTAACTGAAGTTATGCTGTATCCTCAACCCTCAGCAACCAAATCACTTCTCGAATTCATATTTCTCACTGATGCTAACAGAACACATGGGATCACTGAAGCCCCCAAATTGGGTGAGATCTCTCAGGCTATCAGAGGCAAGTGTTTGATAAAGAAGGGAAGGTAGGGAGAGAAAGGTTTTGCTGGGAAGATTGAAGACAGGATTCAAAATCAAATTGAATATCCTTTTGCCATGCCTTCCAACCCTACTTAAGAACTGAATGATGGAGGTGACCACTCCAAGTGTTCATTGCCAAAGAAAGAGACCCAAATCTAAACGTCCTAGTCTCTGCTGTCTTTACGAACAATGGCAAGTCTTTATTCCCACAGTGCCTAGCACACAGACAAGCACTTGGTTAATGTTAATTGAAGAAATGGATCAAGAAGAAGCAATCACTGTGTGGTCTTCATCTTTGCTCTTCTCATACATTGAATGGGATTCTTTTTTCCACGCATGAGACTTAGTTGTGTAGAACTTTGGGCTGGTGCCATTTTGGAAAATGCCATGCACTCCTCTACGTTTCATAGAGTGCTGTTGAAAAATAAAAATAAAGCTTTGGTATGGAAATCTCCGATTCTCTTTCTCATTACTTTTATAATCCTGGGAAAGATGTTTATTCTCTTGGGCTCTTAGTTTCCTTACTCTAAAATCATCATCTTTTATACCTTGTTGCACTCTAAAAACCTATGAATCTGACCCAAAGATTTTAAGTCTGCCTCTAAACAGTGTCAAAGATGAGAGACTAGGAATTGTAAGCAAGGGAGAGCATAAATTCCTTTTCATGAATTATGAAAAAGTTGCATCTAAAACTCATCTTCTTTGCTTGAAAGCAAATTATAGACACTCTTTGGTTAAGCCATACCCACCATTGTAAATGCCAAACATAGGTCTAGTTTTAACGTGTAGAAAAAATATATTCCATTATTTTTCGTAACAACCTTATTGAGATATAATTCACATACTATGCAACTCACTCACTTAAAGTATGTATACCATTCAGTATTTTTTAAATATATTCCCACAGTTGTGCAACGATCACCACTAACTTTAGATCATTTGTGCCACCCCCAAAGGAAACCTGGTTCTTGTTAGCACTCACTCCTCATTCTCTGCCCTCCCCATCCAGCCCTAAGCAACCACTACTTTATTTTGACTATGAATTTGTCTGTTCTGGAAATTTCATACATCTGTGATGTAGCATGTATATCTTTTTATTGCTGAATAATATTCCATTACATGGATATATCATGTTTTATTTTCCATTCATCAGTTGATGAACTTTGGGGTTGTTCCACCTTTGGGCCATTATGCATAATGCTGCTATGAACATTAATGTGCAAGTTTTTGTGTAGACATGTGGTTTCCTTTCTCTTAAGTGTACACATACCTAGGAGTAAAATTGCTGGGTCATATGGTAACTTTATTTTTAACCTTTTGAAGAACTGCCAGACTGTTTTCCAAAGTGCTGCAGCATTTTACATTCCTGTCAGCAGGATATAAGGGTTCCAATTTCCCCACATCCTCAACAGCAATTAATATTTTCCACTTTTTGGATTATTACCATCTTGGTAGATATAAAGTGGTATCTTACTGGGGTTTGGAGTTCCATTTCCCTTATGGTTGGTCAATGATGTCAAGCATCTTTTCATGTTTGTTTATTGATTATTTTTGTATCTTTTGTGGAGAAATGTCCTCTCAGATCCTTTGCCTCTTTTAAATTGTGTTGTCTTCATATTATTGAATTGTTTATATATTCTAGATACAAGTGCCTTATCAGATATATGATTTGCAGTTTTTTCCCATATATCCCAATGGCATATAAGTTCTATTCTTGAATGCATTCATTTATTTTTTTTAGGAGTATTGGAATCCTAAAGAGCGGGTACCTTGATCTCAATCCAAATAATTATCTATTATACAGAGACATAAATAATCTATCTTTATTCCTAAAACATCTATGACACAACAGGACCATATAAAATCATTTACAATGTAAAATTAACTATTTCCTGATGAGAGATTTAGCACTAATGAGAAAATCAATCTCTAAGTTATGAAGAGAAATAAGTAATCAAAGATACGTGATTGAAATTTCCCATAGCTTATTGATAGAAGGTTATGGAACACCAGTATGTGCTATGATTACATAAGAACAGTTGAGAGTTTGGGTCTCATCTTATTGGGATTGATAGTCATGATGACAACACAGGAACTTTAAAAAAAAGCTAGATATATTGTAAGATCTTTGAAAAACCATTCTTTAGAGATTTTTGGTTATTACCTTCTATGTATTTTCCAAAGATTGAATATTTGATTTTATAATTTTTGTTTACATGTTGGAAACAAAGAAGTATAACACACACACACGTATACGTATGTGTGTATATATATATATGTATATATATATATACATATTTTCTTTATTTTTTAAGGATCTCTCTTACTAAAATCAATGATTAATTATTTATGTGCCCTCTTCAGTTAATTCATAGAAGTCTTTATAAGAGCTCTCCAAGAGTTAACGCATTCATTCAGCAAATAACTGTACTGTTGACTTCAGGCTCTGGGTTAGGTGCTAGGAATAAGGTGGTGGATAAAATAGACTTTGTACCTCATATGGAGCTTAGAGACAAAAATCAAGTAAAAATACAAATAAATGTAGTTACAAATTTTTAAATTGTTATCAAGGCGAGGAAGAGGTGCTAAGAGAGAATAGTAGGAAGAGCTATCTTAGACTGGCATGTCAGGGGAGTACCCTGAAACATGTGGAGGATTGGATGTAACTAGCCAGAGGAGGAGAAGAGCAGTGCAAGCAGAGGCAACAGCATGTGCAAAGTCTGGGAGGCAGGAAAGAGTTTGCTGGGTCCAAGGAAGTGCAAGAAGGCCAGTGGGATAGACAGGTGGTAAGTGAGGTAGAAAATGGTAGGAGATAAAATCTCAGAAGAGGGCAGAAGCTAGTTCACATAAGAGGTTATAGGCCACAGTAAGGAGTTTGCATTTTATTCAGAAAGTAGCCAAATCATTTTGAGGATTTTAGCAGAGGAAATGACATGATGTAAATTTTAAAAAGTTTCATAAAGATTGATGTGTGGAAGTGAGGTAGAAATAAAACGAAGATGACAAGTTTCCAGGAGACTTTTGCACTTGCTGGAGCAGGCAGTGATGGTAGCTTGGACAAAGATGGGGCAGTGGGAAACCAGTAAGGTTGGATGCATTTCAGATTATTTTGAAGATATGGTGTAATGGTTGAGAGTGTTTGTTCTAAAGACGGAGCGACTAGGTTAGCATACGAGTTCCCCCCTCACATGAGCTCTATGACCAGGGGCAAATTAGCTTCTCTATTTAGTAGTAAAATGGAATTAATAATAGAGTTGTTATGAAAATTGAATGAGTTAGTAATGCTCTATATGCACCATAAGAGTACCTGTAAAATAGTGAATGCTTTAATAAGTGTTGTTGGTAATGTTTCTATTATTTAAATGAGGAGGTTTTGATGATGCTTTGGATCTTATTTTAGATGTGTGTTTGAGATGTGCATAAGATATCCAAGTGGAGATGTGGAATCTGGTGCCCAGAGTAGTGTCCTGGGCCAGAGATAGAGTTTGCATTCAAGATCAAACTACCATGTACTGGCTGAATTTGCAAAACAGACAGCACTTGGAAGTGACCCAACCTTGTCCTGGCCTGGCCAATGGGATATCAAAACATTCAGTGACTCCAGCTTTCCTTGGAGAGGTAGCAAATATGACAATGCATCTGGAGAGTGTCATCAAACAGACCATCTTTTGAATTTTACTCCCCCATTTACAAGTTGGCTGACCACGGACACTTAGGAGTGTTGGCAATAGGTGCAGTTGATTCGAGCAGAAGAATCATGGACAACTCTCAGGCTTCTGTCTTGAACACCACGTAACTTGTAGGGCCAGTTCTTGAGTGAAGGAAAGTGGAAGAAAGCCTGTTTCCTAAAACCTTAGCTTCCTTGGATGGAGGTTTATGTCTTCCTCATAGGTGAGGACCAGAAAGAATGCAAATAAATGCCTGGCATAGTACCTGGAATATGGTAGATGCTCACTAATGTTTTTCTTGTCTGCTTTGGGCTCGTCTCCTCTTCCTACATCAGCTATAAGCATCTCTACCATGCTGCCTAGATCTGCTTCCATTTGTAGATTCAACATAAGGTGGAAACAGCGAGCTAGGTGGCAGAGCAGGGCCAGCACTAAGGTGAGGTGAGCGAGGCCTCACTCACCTTGGGCACCAAAAAACTCAGTAATCAAGATAAATATTTTAATACCCTATCTTGAAAAGTCAAAAGCAATGTAAAAAATCCATGATGAATGAAATATTGTTTGTTTAATAAAGATAGAACAAGTATTACTGATGTCTCCTCTAGTCTCTCCCTCTAGCGCTCAGTATGGCACTGTGACAAGGTGAAAGCAAAGGAAAAAAGCTTCCACTCCTGGGTCTCCAAGAGTCTTTCTCATTTCTTCTAAGTTGGTAGCTAAGAGCCAGTCAGCAAACTTGTGTACTCCGATGATCTCTAGAGGCTAAAGAATGTGTTCTAACAGCCTGCAATACTGGGTACTTTGGGGGTTGAGGCCTCTACTAGCCCAACCCCCCACCTTCTTCTATCAGTTGCAATACGGGAGTTGGAGCAAGGTTCCCGGGTTTGCCCCACCTCGGTAAACGCAGACCCTTGTGACCCTGGAACTGTTGAGCAAACACAAAGTGAAATAACCCAATGCTCTATTAAAGGCTGGGGTTTAAAGGTCAGCTTTGTGCTTATCGGCTGCAGGCCTAGTTCACTCCCTCAATGACTCTCAAGGTTGTTTTGTGCTTGCAGTATGGACTGAGAAGATGAGCTTTTCCTTCCAGAGTGGGTAGCTATTTGCTTTGCAAGGAGCTGTCATTGCCCACAAGAAACCAGGAGGTCAGGAGAGGACTGAAGAGGAATGCAGGTCCCCATGCAAGGAACGCTTCCTTCTGATTTTGACTTAAGAAGCTAAAGGTACACTTGGTCCATGCGGTGGCTTATGGCTTTCAGCTCTTTCCCATGAAAAGCCAAACATTTCCAGCTGAAACAATTTGGTAATTTAAACACTGTCAGCAGGTAGATAATGAGTAATTAAAGGACAGATTTGTCAAAGCTCATATCTATCATGAAGAAACCAGTTATGGAATTTTGAGCGGGCGGGTCACTTTTCCTCTAACAAAAGCTGGGCATGGGGAGCCAAATTTTAAAAAGTTCTATTAAGTATTTTTATCTGAATTTAAAGGAAAAAATCTTCCTAAGTTTGAAAATGTTTTACTGCAAATGTGGCATCCCATCATAATGTACATTTATGAATGATTTTGGGCGAAACAGAGTAAAGAGAAAGAGTCACATGCATTATTCTGAAGCTGCTGCTGAACACGGTCTACATGTCAACGGCACTTTAAGATTGCAACATTTTGTTTGGTGACCTTCATACCAGTTGCCTGCATGCACCTTAATCTCGTTCTCAAAAAAGCTGAGCCTGATGTAGATTGGTCAGTTGTTTTTGTTTTTGTTTTTTAACCTAGTTTTTCATTTACCTACTTACTTTAGTACGCCTGGTTTAATTTGTACAAAAGGATGAAGTTCATTATTATATAACACAGAAACCCATCTTTGAGTTTTTAGGAAAAAATAAGTGCAAGGCTGTCATGAATTGAGACTGAACGTCCTCCTAGATAAATTAGGTGGTACACTTTTAATAGTAAAAGTAAAGAATGCTTCAAAAAAATCGTAGAATATGTAGACAAAGGGGAAAAAATGTAATAAAGTAACTTCTTGTAAGAAAGTAATTTTCAGTCTGAAACTTATAACTAAAAGTTTAGAGGCAGAATAAATATTGGGACAAATCAGCTTTTTTGAGGGTTGCAATCTGTAAATATAGGGTCTGAATATCCCTTTATTTCTTGAGAATGAATACAAAGACTTTTCAGACTATGAGTAAATAGCACATGGTCCCTGAGCTGCAGCTGTACAGTATACCCAGGGAAGTTATTTCTTAAAGAATTAAACAAAATTTTTAATTGTCTAAGTAAGAATACTAAGTAACTAAGTTGTGATACTTTGTTTAGAGAGGTCTAATGTGCTGTCCTGTCCTTTCCTTTCCTTTCCTTTCCTGTCCTTCCCTCCCTCTCTCCTTCCTAGGTAACTACCTAGCTGGCTAATTCTCCTCCCTCCTTCCTTCTTCCCTCCTTTCCCCCTCCTCTCTTCCTTTCTTTGCTCATTCTTATGATGTCCATTTGAGTGGTTAGATTATCTTATTTCTACCTTTTCCTTTCAGAGTGGGTAGCTATTTGCTTTGCAAGGAGCTGTCATTGCCCACAAGAAACCAGCAGGTCAGGAGACTAATTATTAAACTAATTATTAGTTTTAAATCAAAGCAGTTAGTCCAACTAAGAACCAAAAAGCCAAGTTAGTATCATTTTTTAACCTCCTACTATTCATCCAAACTTAATCTTCTTTCTTCCCCATTACTACAGTTATTACCAAAACTAGTGTTTATGCAAAAATTCTCATAGTATACGCCTCCTCCTTTGATTTAAGATAGTTTCACATATACGTAATACTATATAACATATATATATATATATATATATATATATATATATATATTAGCTGACCGATGGCTTATATTTCTTAAAATGGCTACCCCATTTTAAAAAATCTATACTTATATCTCTAAAACAAATGTGAATGGCCGCAGAATTTGTGGACAAGCATCATTCAGAAAACCATTAACCTGACTCAATTTTCAGGAGCAAATGTAAAAAATTCCACTGCAAATTACAGCTGTTGGACTAAATGTTAGCCTATTAATAAGCAGGGAGAAAAATTGAGTTACCTTCCCTGCTGGGCTAAAATATAGAACTGCTATCTTTTCTCTGGTGGTGTTCTCCAATGTGGGTTACTGGGTGCTGTCAGAAAGCCCATTTCTATCAATCGGCCACTGCACATTCCCGGGGAATGGGTAGTGTGGCAGTGATGTGACATACTGAATTCTCATGTGAGAGCAGCCTCCCGGATCTCAGAAATGACTCATGCATATGTGAACCTACGAAAACAGTTGGGATCTGGTTTAAAGCAAAGAAAATTCATTACACTGGTATACAGTGTTCACCATGTTTCTACTAAAACATGCCTGTGGGTAGCTTATATTCAGGAATCTGAAATCATCATTTCTAAAGTACATTTGGTTCCCTCTTGTCCTTTCTTTGCTTGTCATTGACTGGCTTTGCAGCCACTGCTTGTCGCTTCTCTAGCCAGCCACGTGCCTTCCCATCACTCCCCTCCATCAAATACGGAACCTGCCTTGACCTTCAAACTCGGGCCACGCCTGCTTTGTCTTCCTTCTGTCTTACCTTCATCCTTGACCTCATTTTGGCTGGTTTGTGTGCCATTCTCTAAATTCGTACCTCCCTGGCCTGTCTTTGTGCGGGCTCCTCTGTCATTTATTTTTAACTGGTGGCACATGGTCTTCCACTGTCATCTGCTAGCTTGCATTCTCCTTCCTTCTGAAAACCAGCTGCGGACTTTTCTTCTCTGGAAGGACCTGGAAGTACTAGATTTTGTACTTAGGACTTGTTTACTCTTGATCATTTTAATATATATTTAGTCAAACAACATGAAATTGTTGTGAACTTTCAAGGACCAAGATTTTTCTTTTTTTATAGGTTTTGTAATCTCATGACAGGTGCTTAATGGGGTGTGTCTCTGTTCAGGAGATGAACTTCCAGGTTGTGGCCCTGGCAAGATGGGGTGTAAACAAGTCTGTTTTACTAAGGACCTGTATATTAAAGCTGCTTCTACATCTGATGAAACAAACCAGGGAAAGACCCGCTTATCTGTGTATTTTAGCTTTCCTAATTGATAGCCTTTGTCTCTGGAAAATTATCTATACAGTTATCTCAGGTGGTCATTAATACTACCCACATTGTAAATTTCATTTTGTTCTACCTCTTTTGGCAGTGTTGCCTTTCTCAGAATTAAGCAAAAACAGTTTGTTTTAATGGAGACTTTTTTGCTGTCTCAACCATTTTTAAGTGTACAGTTCAATAGTATTAAGTACATTTATATTGTGCAACCATCACCACCATCCTTCTCCAGAACTTTTCATCTTGCAAAATTAAAATGCTATACCCATTAAATAATAACTCCCCATATCCCCTCTTGCCAGCCCCTGGCAGCCAACATCCTACTTTGTGTCTCTGTGAATTAAACTACTCTAAGTATCTCACATAAGTAGAATCACGCAGTATTTGTCTTTTTGTGACTGGCTTATTTAAGGTAGCATCAGGTCCTAAAGTTTCATCCATGTTGTACCATGTGTCAGAATTTCCTTCCTTTTTAAGGCTAAGTAGTGTCCAACCAATGGACACTTTTTAAAGAACTTTGCAACGGCATTTTGACCTCTGATTTGTGTTTATATGCAGTTATGCTGATTATTTCATATATGCAAGTATTTTTAAAATAGTTGTTAGGTTATACCCTTGTCTTTGTTGATGGTCACTGAAATTAGATTGTGATGGTATTAATCTGACTTACCTTAAATTCTCAAGGTCCCCAAGGCATTCACAATTAATAATAATTTCCTATTTCATTACATATAGGAAAAGATATATCTTTTATATTTTCTTACATCAAAAGAGGAAAGATTTTTCTAAAATAAATAAAATTGCCATTTTCATCATCAAAATACAGATTAAATTAATCACTTGTCAGCATTAGACACTTTTCAGACATTTACAAACATTAAAAATAATTTTTAAATATACCATAAAATTTTTCATTATTAAAGTGATCATATTACAAAACATTTGGAGAATGGGCATTGGAAAAAATCATTTATAATTCCATCTCTGAAATATAACTTAGAATTCTAGTGTCTTTCCCTCCAGTCTTTTTAGCCTACATATATTTTTATTACATGGTTTCAATTGTGGTACGTTAGACATGCCCTTAATACTTTAAACCAGAAAAGACTGCACAAAGAATATGAACACTCATTTGACTGAACTCAAAAGCATGTTGGGCAGCACTATGAGAAGAGCACAATTCACGTGTTGGTTTTTTTTTTTTAAAGCATGTCATTACAGAAAGGGGAACCCTCTTACACTGTTGGTGGGAATGCAAGTTGGTACAGCCACTTTGGAAAACAGTGTGGAGTTTCCTCAAAAAATTAAAAATCGACTTACCCTATGACCCAGCAATTGCACTACTGGGTATTTACCCCAAAGACACAGATGTAGTGAAAAGAAAGGCCACATGCACCCCAATGTTCACAGCAGCAATGTCTGCAATAGCCAAACTGTGGAAAGAGCTGAGATGCCCTTTAACAGATGAATGGATAAAGAAGATGCGGTCCATATAGACAATGGAATATTACTCAGCCATCAGAAAGGATGACTACCCAACTTTTACATCAACATGGATCGGACTGGAGGAGATTATGCTAAGTGAAATAAGTCAAGCAGAGAAAGTCAATTATCATATGGTTTCACTTATTTGCAGAACATAAGGAATAGCATAAGGAAAGACATTAGGAGAAGGAAGGGAAAAGTGAAGGGGGGGAAATCAGAGGGGGAGACGAACCACGAGAGCCTATGGACTCTGAGAAACAAACTGAGGGTTTTAGAGGGGAGGGGCGTGAGGGATGGGTTAGCCCGGTGATGGGTATTAAGGAGGGTACGTATTGCAGGGAGCACTGGGTGTTATACTCAAATGATGAATCATGGAACACTACATCCAAAACTAATGATGCACTGTATGGTGACTAACATAACATAATAAAATTAAATTAAATTTTAAAAAAGCATGTCATTACAGCAAACTTGTTTTTTTTTTTAAAGATCTTATTTATTTATTCGACAGAGGAGAGAGAGGGAGAGCAGAAGCAGGGGGGGCCGCAGGCATAGGGAGAAGCAGGCTCCCCGCTGAGCAAGGAGTCCAATGTGGGACTTGATCCCAGGACCCCGGGATCATGACCTAAGCTGAAGGCAGATGCTTAATAACCGACTGAGCCACCCAGGCATCCACAATTAACGTGTGTTTTGATATCAAGGTTCTGCTAGTCCCCGTGATTAGGGATGACTGGGTGAGCAGTGGGCATCCTCTGGTGACTTCATCAGAGCTGGTAGGAGCCATGTTGAAATTGGCCATATTTATGGAAAACAGATCTGTCACTGGGAAGAAAGAAGGAAACAGGGAAAAGCAGAGTTGAAAGACAGAGACCCTGTGGGCACCCTGGCAACCCTGGCTCCTGCAGTTCTTCCTCAGATTTCTGAGGATGTCTCAGTATCCTTCCACTAAAGCTCCTTTTTTGATTAGCTTTTGAAAATTGGGGTTCTGATTCTCATTAGTGAAAGAGACTGGAATAATCTGCCTTGCCTTTGACTTATTAATGTCCTGTTTGGGTTGTCTGAATGATTTACTAGCTTGATACTCTTCAAGCTGATACCACTACTCTTCCATGAAATTTCACCCAACAAGCAGGCAGGTGTTTGCCCTATGGCTCTATGACTGGCATTTAGTAGGTACTTAATAAATGCTTACTGAATGAAATAGTCTTAATGACAAATATTCTCTTTCCTTGAAACCTGTAGCGGTCTTGTTGGGCAGCAAGAAGCAACTATTTGTCTCTTTGTAGTTCAAAATCCCGTGATACCATTCCCGTGGCCACTGAAATATGAATCGTTCTTTCCATACCTCTTCCTATTTGCAGAGCACTGACCCCTGACAGATTCTAATGGTTTTTACTGGTGATTTATCATCTAATCCCTGCCCACCCCTTCCCCACCAGGACTCAGTCCTTAGAATGTTGGTATATAGTACTTTAAACTTACCTTAAGGGGGACTATCACCATTCAGATAAAGAGCTACCACCATTCATTCTAAGGAAAGGGTCCTCATGTTACTGATTATACACAGGATAAGTAGAAGTAAAGTGGAAGAAGTAAAGATATCCCTGTTTCATAATGGTTATTTAACTGAAAATTGACGTCTTAATTGAATTCAATTACTTAATTAATTGAACTTAAAATTAATGTATTAACAGGACAAGATAAAACAAAAAGCATTCCCTCTGGGATCAGACTTTCTCCCATTACTGCAAAGAAAAGTGTGGCGTTGAGAAAGCTCTGTCTTGGTTTACAAAAGTTCACTTAGACGTATCTGAGTTGTTGAGATTGTTTCAAGTTCAAGAGTTGAATGGGTTTTTGTTTCTTTATTTAATGGTTAAATCTAGTTAATTGTTACAGAATGGTAGGTTGTATAGAATATTCAGTAATACATAAAATGAGTCAGTGGGTTTTTCTGATAGTAATGTATAACATTTATTAAATGCTTCAGATATTTTCTTGATTGAATTAAAAAAAACAGTTGTTTGAAATTCCATTGATTTGAGTTGAAAAGTAATTGGAAAGGGGATGCTATGCTTGCTAATTTTCTAAGTAAAATACATGTTGCTAAAAAGTTTCATTTATCTTTGGTTTAAAATTATTTGATTTCTTATGAAAAGGAGAGGCAATATTTGCATAATTGTGTTTCGTATGATCTTGGGAGACTGGAAGGTTGCAAAAAATACTTTGCAAAGAGAATGGTGTCAGGCATTTGCAGGGAGGCTAGAATGCAGTCAGTATATGTTGAACTGTTGCTTATGCCCTTTGCGAAAATAGGGGTGTAATTAACACTATATAATATTATTACTTATTATTTATTTACTTTTAATTACTTGTAAGTTATTATAATTTACTTATAATACTTATTATTTACTTACAATTATTATGCACAGATGACCCAAAAGATCCACTGTACCACTACACTATTTTATAAGTCAAAGAAATATCACCATCAAGACCTCAGACTTTGGTTAAGATCAGAGGAGAGGGAAATGGTGGAGGGAGGAAGATGCCATGGCAATGAAGGAGGAGACTATAATCTATGAACTCTGGGTTACTCTAAGTATGACTGTTCCTGCATCACTCTAAAAGATCATGCTGTTCAGGAAATTCTGGGATATAATCAAGGGACCCTTCAGTAAAACAGTCTGGGACGATCAGTTTAATCTCTCAACATTTATCTATTTGTCAAATTAGATAACAAAAATCCCCCAGCTTTCTTCCCCAAATATCCTTTTTCTTATGAAAGTATGCATGTCTCGCCAACTGGAATATTAGCTCCCTGAGGAAAGAAACTACAGAATATGGGCTTGTAAGGAAATAGTTCTACCTTAGAGGAACTTAACTTCCTGTTGGGTAAGATTAAACAAACAAACAAAAGAACACCTGCCAAGCTAGCTAAAAACTTGAAAGAGTATGTTTCAAGTGTCATAGGGATTGGTAGAGTTTATCAATTTGTATAAACTTGTTTAAACTACAAGAAGTTGGGGTGCCTGGGTGGCTCAGTTGGTTAAGCATCTGCCTTTGGCTCAGGTCGTGATCCCAGGGTCCTGGGATCGAGTCTTGTGTCGGGCTCCCTGCTCAGCGGAGAGCCTGCTTCTCCCTCTCCCTCCGCCTGCAGCTCTGCCTGCTTGTGTTCTCTATCTCTGTCAAATAAATAAATAAAATCTTAAAAAAAAAAAAAAACTACAAGAAGTAGTGGGTGTTTCCAGCTCTTATGGGTGTTCAAATTCCTCAGCTGGTGGCCCTGCATCACTGACCTTTGCTTCTATCCTTGCCCCTTGTCTTGACTCTTCTGCCTCTCTGTCTTATAAGGACCCCTGAGATTATATTGGGCCCATCCAGATAATGCAGGACAAGCTCTCCATCTCAAAATCCTTACCTTAATCACATCTGTAAATTTCCTTTTGCCATGTACTGTAACAAATTCACAGGTTCCAGGATGAAGATGTGGATATCTCTGGGAACCATTATTCAGCCTCCCACAGCCACATTATATTTCCCGGAACCCTAGAGAACACCCAGTAAATATTTGCTGAATATCATTGAGAGATTGGATTAATTTTAGTAAAGCTCCCTGAATTATGCCCCTAAAGGAGAAATGGACTTCTGAGATCATCACTGACGTAGGGTTTGCAGGAATTTTCAAGAGTATAGGTTTTTTTTGAGCAAAGTCTTTCTAATGTGGATAGTGTTATGAAATGATAGTTTAGCAGAGGAGAATGCCTTTTTACAGAAATATACATCCTTTCCTCAATAATCACTCAGCATGCTGACATCCCTCCGGACCTCTTCCCATGTTGGGATTGTTTTTTTGTTGCCAGACTTTGAGTGGGAGGAAAGTGGGGGTTGACAAAGCTGAGCGGAAAGAGGCCAGAGTGGAAGGAGTAGAGAAGGAATTAGCCAGATCTGATGGAGAGGTGGCTTCTGGGATGATTCCTTTTAGAAGCTAATGTGGTTTGTGAGACACCCATTCCACCATTGCTCTCTGAGATAGAGCAGTAAAATTAGAGGGACACAAAAGGCAGACTTCTTCATTTCCTTAGAAGGTCATGTCCAATGGGTCCAGCTTCTTGTTTCTCTTGTCAATCATTGTTTTGTTCTCATCCTTTATAAAATAAATTTTTTTCTGATATTTATTGTAGAAAATAAAAATTACCTCCTCTAATATTCAGAGATAGCCCACTGTAACATTTTGGCATATTTCCTCTAATTTTTTCTCTGTATATATTGTTATGTTACAGAATCAGGACCAGCCTCTAGATATAGTTTTATATTTTACCTATGTTCACTTGATGGGAAACATTTTCTCATGGCATTAAATATTCTTCATGACGTGATTATTTAATGACTGTATAATACTGGACTTTGGGGTGTACAGCTGTAGCTGAGTGTTCCTGCTTCTTCCTCGAATAAGTGATGCAGCCTTGCATTTCATCTTTTACAATCTTCTTACTTGCTTTGACATGATAGTAGATGCAATCAAAGGATGCGAGCATGTTTATAGTTCTTCTTAGATGTGGCCAAAGGTATTAATTTACACTTACAATGGCAGTGTATCAGTGTCTGTCTCTCCTCACACTTGACAGCATTAAGCATTAATCATTAAAAAATTTTTTGAATGCTTATTAGACATTTATACTAATTCTTTTGTAACTTGTTCATCTATCTTCTTTGTCCATTTATCAACTGAGGTGTTAATATTTTGTTTATGCACTGTATTAAAGATTCTTTATATATCATATCTCTGGAAGTTGTGTTCCTGGTTGGGTGTTTGCCTTTTAATTTTGCATGTTGTACTGATATATGACTTTTTTCATATTTAATTACTGCAGTCAAATCTGTTACTGCTTTCTGACTTGTGTTTGAAAATTCTTTGTTTGGCCCAATATGCAATAAATAACCACCTAGATTTTTCATGATCCTTTATAACTTTATTTTTTCAATTTAATATATAATTCATCCATAATTTAGTTTGACATATTATATGAAGTAGAGATATAATTTTTTATCTATTCCAATAGTTATTCCAACACCATTTATTGAATAATCCTTTTTTCTTGAGTTGTAATTAAATCTGTCTTTAATTAAATTGGCATACATTTCCATATCTGGGCTCTCTGTTATTTTAATTTTTTTACTCTTGATTATTGTAGTGGAATCGTATTGTATTTTGTATAGCACATTTCCATTTCGGATACGGCAAACCCTAACTCCTTCATTATTCTGTATTTGAAATGTAACTTAGGAATTATCATCTGAGCATTCTTCAAGGTAAATGTTCAAACTAATTTTTGATTAAAAATACCCTGGTATATTCTGCATGGAATTATATACAAACTCTGAATTATTTTGAAGGAGTTGAATCTTTACAATTTTCAATGATTTCACAATATGCCTCCGTTTTTTCAAGTCATATTGGATGTGATAGAGAAATCATTTCTTCCTACAAATCCTACATATTTTTAAAAGTTATCCCTAGGTATAATTTAATTACATTTGGGATTTTATCTATTGTTTTCTAATTGGCAGTTACTGTTCTATGAAAGATAAATTTTTATATTTTGTGTTTTACTGTTTATTAATAATTATTTTTTTACCTAGTTGTTTTTAGTTTTCTTAGTAAACAATCATGCTCTACCAAATAATGATTCTATTATCTTTCTAAAGAACATACCTTTTATTTCAGAATTATGTCTTAGAGCATGACCTGGAATTTCCACAGCAGTATTAAATACACTTACTGGTATTCCATTCTTACCTTGTTTCTGATTTTTTTCTTTCTGATAGGTTTTTGCAACCATGTTAAGTACATTTATTGCATTCCTAGTATGCTGCAGGTAGTTTTTTAATCAAGAAGGGTTTTGAAATATTATAAAATGCCTTAAGATTTTTCTTGGTAAATTATCATTTATGAGGAAAACATAACATGGAAGCCAGAATATAGGCTTTCTGGCCTGACAACGATGGGCTCAAATCACACCCCTTCCCTTAGAAGTGTAAGTTATTTGTCCTCCTCCAATTTCAGCTTTTTGTGCTCTAATATGAGGACAATAATATAAATATCTTATGAGAGTATTGTGAGTATCCAGTGGGAAATGTTTGCAATTCACCAGACTTGATATACAGTATCATATTAAAAAAATATTGTGTAATTTTTGCCTTTGATCTATTAAAATGGTGTGCTATAATCACAAATTTCCTAATATTTAACCATCTTTTTGTTCTTGGAGTAAAGCCTACTTGGTCATGATGAAATGTTTTCATAACTCACTGTTGCATCCAATATTTATTTAAGATTATTGCATCAATTTGCATAAGTTGGCCTTAAGTTGAATTTTTATGCTATCTTGTTAGTTTTGACATCAAAATTATCTTTATTTCATATGATGATTGGGAAGTTTCTATTTTTTTCTGTGCTGTAGACCTACAGGAATTATATTTTCCTTGAGAATTTTAAAGAGGTTTCCTGTGGGATTTTCTATGTCCGGATTATTTTTTGAACTAGATAATGCTTTCGTAACTTTTTAAGATTTTTTTTTCCTATGTGCTCGTGTTGTTTCTCTAATTATTTACTCAGTGTGTCTGTTTCTGCTTGTCTGGATTTTGGTAATTCATATTATAAGTAAGAATTGTCTTTTTGTTAGTATTTTTAAAATAATAAGCATGGAATTGAACACAGTATCCTCTCATAATTTCTAACATTTTTATATCTGTGTTTCTCTCTCTTTTTCTTAGTTTATTTTATAATTCTGAGATGTATTTGACTGATTTTAAAGAACTACCTGTTGGATTTATTTATCCTGCTGTTTTTGTGCCTCCCACTTCTATAACATAATATTGTAGTGATTAGACCCTAGTTTTTATATACTTCTGATTCTGCCACCTCAAAAGTAGTCATTGGTAGTCAGAGATCATTTGAGTGCCCTAAGAGAGTAGTTGGCATCTATTATATTGGTGTCATTCCAAGGTTGTGAGCTGTTGCAGACGAGTCTGCCTGGGTTCACATCCCAGCTCCACCACTAGACAGCTCAACAAGTTACCCAGACTTTTCATGTTATAGTTTCCTCATCAGAGTGTGAGAATATGAAGCTCTGGAAACAGTGCCTGGCATGTAGGAAGTAGCTTTTAGCTATTGTCAATATTATATTTAATAATAAACATTGGGGTTGTTCTCAAGGTTACAGTGTATAGACGTAGTTGTAAGTGGAAAATTCTAAGACAAATTGAACATTAAAATATTCTTCTCTGTGATGTTTGCAGGGGTGTCCAGGCTTTAGAGGAATCAGATACTCGAAATAAAAGATGTTCCAGGTATTTGAAGAGAAAATAAAATAAAACAGACCATGCAGTTACAGTTAATCTGTTCAAAGTCCCCATTGGTAGAAAACCAGAGGTTCCTCACATGCTTCTCCCATCCATGCGGGCCCCCACATACCTGCTGAGAGCTGTGTTCCAGAAGTCAGAGATAAATGTGTTTTCTTGAGGGAGCCAGCAGTTCACAGAATGACTCAAGTATTATTGGGGGAGGGCGTGGGGGGGGGCATCAGATAAGCTGTATGTGTGGAGAGGGTTCTTCAGTGGTGCAAAATATGTACTTTTTTTCTGTCTGGCATGTGAAGGACACACCTCATCATAAAGGCAGCAGGACAAGGTGTAGTTTTGCTTCCTCACAGTTGTCACGTAGGCAGGTGAGGTGATAAATTATAAACAGGTGATGCCAGTGCGTGTGTGGGTTTTACTGTGCTGATGTATTTATTGCCTTCATTCATTCGATGACCTTCTCTAGGAGGGCTTTGCTTCCTAGAAGACTTTATCTTAACCCCTGCTACTTGCAGCATTTTCCTGTACCTCCCCAAAGGGAGAGGCCTTCATCAATGAGCTTCCACGGCTTTCGGGATAAAGTTCAAACCGCATAGCAGGCACAGAGGGCCCCTCGGCGTCCGTATCCTACCACCGTGTTCTTCACTGTCCTTCCCTCCCCGTGCTGCTAACCTCTGTGGCAGGCAGAAGTCTCAGGGGGCCCCCAAGATGCCCGTCTCCTGCGAGTATGATGGGATTGTCACTCTTTTGACTACTTTGCATAAAACTCTCTCTTAGCCAAATGGAGAGGGAGATTCCCCTGCTGGCCTTGAAGAAGCAAACTGCTGTATTGTGGAGAGGACCCCATGGTGGAGGATGGCAGGGTGCCTGTAGGGGCTGAGAGCAGCCACCAGCTGGCAGCCCGCAGGGAAACGTGGCCCTCAGTCCTGCCATGCAAGGAACTGAATTCTGCCACCAACCAGCGAGCGCGGAAGGGACCCCCAGGCCTCAGATGACTTTGTAGCCTCAGCAACTCCTTGATTTCTGCCTGGCAGGATCCTGAGCAAAGGACCAAGCCAACCTCAGCCATGGGACTGACCCATGGAAACTGATAGATAGATGATAGATATTGTTACTTTAAGGAGCTGAGTTTGTGGTAATGTGTTGTGCAGCAAGAGCAAAATAATGCAGTGGTTCAACTATTATCTTTGCACTCATCCCCCATTTCCCTTAGTACCACTGCATTCCATGTGTCCCCAGCCAGGGCTCGGTCACCATCCCTTCTGCCTCCTGAGAATGGTCATCCTCTCCTGTGTGGAAGAAAATGAATTTTTTAATTCGGAAATCATACTCTAGATATTGGTCCTTGTCTCTTCGGATTATTTTTATCCATAACAGCTTCATATTCTGTTTTTATATTCTGTTAGATGAATGTAACTGCAAATATGTTATGAATTAGTTATTTCACATTCTTCAAAACTCAGTATATCTGAATCCATATCTGAAAGAGTGAATTCATTGTCACATTTAGACTGGGTCTTGGAACAAGCATGAATTAAGCTGTGTGAGAACTATAATGGCTTCTGGGAGGGTGGTCTGTAGTGGCAGGCTTTGAGGACTCCCTCTTGGCCCTCTCAAGGTACTGTTTTTTATCAATAATTTTGGTGAGGATATAGATTGCATATTTATCAAAGTCGTGGTTGACATGAAGCCTGGAAGCATGGCACATACTTTGAATAACAGAATTGGGATCTGAAAGGATCATTTCAGGTTGGAATGATAGGCCAGCTCTAGCGAGGGGAACTTTACGTGAATAGGAATAAAAACCTGTAGTAAAGGGATAAAAAACCCAATCTAGAAACTAAGGATGGGGTAAAACAGACAGCATATGCAAAAATATTTAGATTAGTTGTTTACAAGCTAATGTAAATCAGTGGTATATCAGGGCTTGAAGCAGAGCTTATTTGAATCATGAAGTTAATTTTAGATTCTATTAATTGAACTGCTGTGTCTAGAACAAGAATAGTCCTCCTCTGTTCCACGTAAGTCACACCACTCCTGGAGGGTGGGGTTGTTCTCGGCACCTCCTTTAATGGGGTCATAGACAATCTGGAATTTCTCCATTGGGCAGGGACCAGATGGGTGAGCAGATTTGAGTACATGAGTACAATATTGTGGAATAATTTGAGTTGTGGATATTTTGTCTGTGAAAGAAAAGATATCTAAGGATCAGACTTCCTTTCTATGACTTTGGTGAATGGAACTTACAGGGAAATCGATTTTTTATTTTATTAAACAAGTAATTACAAACATGTATTTAATAACAAAATAGACTTAGTAACCTTTGGGAGTTATTGAGCCCACTGTCCCTGAGCTGTACAAAGGTTAGCAGATTTGTGAAGAGGTCTTTTGCGTGCATTGCCACAATGAGACAATGATGGATCAAAAGACACTAACACATACAGGGGCAAGAAAGTTTCATTAAAGGTAAAGAGTATAGAAACTTATGTATAATAGTTTCCTATTATACAGCATAATTCCAGGCAGAGCATTGGCTCCCCCAGGTTGCCCACAGTTCCCCAAGCATGGGTATCCACCCCTAAATTAGTCCACCCAGGTGGAATGCAGATTCCTCCAGGTATGAGAAACTGCCTGTAGCAGAGACTGGTGGTGCCCCACCCTAGTCCCCTTTCCTGGGTGGGTGCACCCATCCTACAGCTGCTGTGGGTGTTGGCTGCCAACTTTTCACATCTGCCTCTTTCCCTTTAAGATCGCCCTTGACTGATGACTTCTGTCGCATCCAAAGATGCCTGGGAGGTTACAGCACCCATCCCTGGGGAAGCCCTTGGCCAGTAACTGGCTGATGAGGAGATATGAAGGCTGAGTCCCTTTGTGTTGGTGCAGGACAACCTCCGCGGAGTAATTTACACACCAGAGCTCCTGGCGGGATCAGGCTAGACTTTTCCTGACGCCACATCTCTATTGCCTTCCCCTCCTGCCTCCCTGACTCTCTCATACATTCCCCCTGAGAGCCCTGACTTGCATAGGAATTGCCATCTTAAGCTAGGCTTTGCGTCTAAGCCTCCTTATCCAGCCACCACCTTTGCCTTTCTGTGAGCATTTATAACCTCTTGCCCCTCTGCCTATAGGAGCTTCTGCCTTTTCATCTACCCTCCAGCCCAGTGCTGGTAACTGGGCCAAGATATCATCCTCTATGTTTATATCATGGGACTGGCTGAAGAGGAGGTCATTTTGCCAGAAGCATCCCCAGCAGGTGTGTCTGAGCACCTCTCCAGCAACACTGGAAGAGATGCCCTCTGAGAGCTCAGCCCACCTCAGCATCAGTGATTCTATACTTCTCCTAATACCACTTCCTCCCTCCAAGTACACGGTGTGTGCACACACGTGCACACACACACACACACACACTCATGCACACGACTTCCCGTGCTCCTTCTCTGACGATGGCAATGCTGCCTGACTCTCTCATGGAGATGACTAATCAGAGGCTCTGCAGACCCAGCAACGGTGTTCCAATCGTTGTCAGATTAGAGAACGTGAAGACCAGTTGGTATGTATCTCCCTTTCTCATTTGAACTGCCTTAGGTTTCTGCTCCTGTGTTCTTTTCTCCAGAATTCCTATTTATAATGAGCACCTGGCTGATGACCAGCCGTGTGAGGTGGCTGGCAGGAGAGGAGGGGGAAGAGCTTGGCGTGGGGAAAAGAGGCCTGGTTTGGGGCATAGAGGGAGGTACTCAATCCCTGACTCCAGAATTCAGCTGGACAGCTCTGTGACCTCCAAGTCACTTAACCTTTCTTTATCTCGTTTCCTCATGTATGAAATGAGTGGAATGGGCTTGCCGTACCTGACAGGCTCATGAAGACCAAGTGAGATAGGACATCCTGCAAAAGTATAAAGCCCTTGACAAACATGAGACGTTACTCAGATACCATTTTAAAATGCAGTACTGCTCATTAAGAGCTTGCAAAATAGTAGGAGAGCTGAGGCACAAACATACATAGAAACTGTTTAAGGTAGAGATGATCCATGTCCCCAGGGAGGGACAAAGTTGTGTAGGAGTTCAGAGGAGGGTGAACCTGTTTGTTTTTGGGGCCCAAATGTATGTTCATCTTCTTCCTTGTATTTCCTTTCTGGCTTGGGGCTTGTAAACGGCAGGACCTTCGCATAAAAATAGGGAAGTAACAAAAATCTATTACCCCTTTTTATGCTTAATGGAGAAAAGAGCCTAGTATCTCTCTCCCTCTCTCTCTCTCCCTCTCTCTCTTTCTCTCTCTCTCTCTCTGTGTGTGTGTGTGTGTGTGTGTATATATATATATATATATATATATATATATATATATATGTATATATGTATAGTTGAAGCAGGGACTAAATAATCTCAGACTCAATCCTTTGCAATGAGACTTCAGAGTGTCTGTGTTTCAATGGATTTTTCTACATCAGCCAAATCTGAGACTTGGAAATATATCTGTTTTTAAGCAATGATTGGCTGATTCTTTTGTCATAATGCCAGCAGGTCTACATTGTTATTACTCTACGTATAGTGCCTAGAGCAGCTTAGAGCCACTGGATAGAGCGAGTTACATGTAGGTGACCTTCCGGGCCACCCAACCTGCCCATGACAGATGCTCCAAGCATAGCGCTGGAACCTCAGAATCACGGCCCACAGACAGTGCCAGAATGCTGAGATGTACAGGGCTTTCCTGACAACCTGAATTGTTATTATTTTTGACAGCCAGGCTTGGAGTGAACCTTCAGAAATGAATATATATATAGGGACACCCGGGTGGGTACTGTCGGTTGAGCGTCAAACTCTTGGTTTCAGTTCAGGTCATGATCTCAGTGTCGTGGAATCAAGCCCCATGTCGGGCTCCACACTCAGTGGGGTGTCTGCTGGAGATTCTCTCTCTCTCCCTCTGTCCTACCCCTGCTGTGTCTCACTCTCTCTCAAATGGATAGATAAATCCTATATTCTTTATATATATGTATTATATATATAAAGAAAGCTGACTTTTGAGTTCTGACTCTTTCTTAATCAAGTCATGGATCACAACTTCCCTGTTGGCTGCTGTGTGTTTATAAAGAGTGCCGTCCTATCCTGAAGCCAGTCAGAGCACCTGGAGTGGTGCTTCTATCGTCCCTACATCCCTCACAGTGTCAGGCTGTCCTCGTTGTGACTCAGTCTCCTGCCATTATCCTTTCTTCTATTCTTACTTGTTCTTAGAAAAGTGGTAGCGCTTTATGATCTCCTTTGCATACTCCTTGTTGTGGGGAAGCACAGTCCCCCTGTACTCACTCCCAGACGTATGCCAACATTGTTATTCCAATATTATTTCTTACTCTTCTTTTCCCTCGGACGGGGAAGCTTTTGTTTTCTGACTCACCCTGGGGTCTGTCTAATCCCCTTCTCAGTACATAAGTGTCATTTCTTATTCTCTGCCCGTCCTTGCTTTCTCCCACCACTGCTTTTAAGGGCACATGTAATGATTATTATGTGTATACTCATTTATGTAGTTCTTCGATTTCTCTAGTCACTTAAGCTGCAATTTATTTCTACTTCTGTGAAAGAGAATTAATTATACTGAGGCCTAATCATTTAGTCTTCCTAAACAGTTTGGGGGGGCTGAGGAGGAGGAGGCCAGCCGAGCATCCATGTGTACACACATTGCTGCGTGCTTTGTTTCCATTCCTGGGCCCACATTACTCATTGTTTCCTATCTCGCTTTTTCAGTACTTTGGGGACTGATTTGTTTTAAGTTCTTGAGTGGTTGTGGCTAGGGCTGGGCTCTGCATTCTGGCCTCAGAATATGGGAAGGCCTCATTCCCCTTGGCTCCTTGTTGCAAACACACCAAGCTCATATCGTGTGCAAGGCGTATGCTAAATGTTTAGAATTCTCACGTTATGGAGAGAAGAAATTTTCATCTCCACATGAGCATGCATGTCCTTGGGGTTTTGGTGTGGCTCTCTGCTACCTATTTCTGTCCTTCATTTCCTGGACCTCATTCCTGCACTTGGCACAGGTGGCTAGTGCCCTGCTCATTTCTCTACATTCGCTTCCTTTGACTTTTCTATTTATCTTCTCCTCCGTCCCTCCGCCCACGCCTATCCTGTGTCCTTTGCCTCACTTTGCCTAAGTGGCTTTAAAGATTTTCTAGCATTCTGATTGTATCTTCACCTTCCATCTACCCAGTGTTTTAAGTCAACTGTTTCTAGTCCCAAACTTTGTTCTCTCTCCCTCCCCCTTTGCTTCCAGTGGCACCAGGCACCTAGTCAGCCAAGCTGGAAACCTCCAGGTCACTACCAAACTCTTCTTCCCACCGTCAGTCGGCTTTCAGTGAAAGGTCGCCCCCGTCCATCCCCATCCCACAGCTCCTGTCCCAGGCCTAGGCTATTTCAACATCTTGGCTACCTCTACCCATTTTATTTATTTATTTTTTTCTAAAAACCAAGTCTGAACATGCCACACCCGTGGCAATGGGTGTCTCTTTGGTTGATGAATGCCAATACAATAAAATTCAGATGCACAACATGGCATACACAGCCCTGCAGTGGCAGACCTTGGCCTTCTTCCCTACTGCTGTCTGTTTCTCCCCACTATGTACCAGACACACTAACTTCTCGCTATTTTTAGAGGGTGCTTTTCTGCCTTTTCCACATACCATCTTTTCTCCCCCAAAATGTCCTCATTTTCTCTAGCTGGCAAAGATCTATTCTTCTTTCAAAACCACCTTGTAAAGTTTTCTGGATTTTCTCATGTTGAAGTTCCTTTGTGTGTCAGCTGAGTGTTGTCCGTGTCTCTATCATGACATCTAACCCCATACTGAGGGTTTACAAAAAAGGAACTCTTTGCATTTGCAGAATAATTTATAGATGGCAAGACTTTTTCACAGACTTTCTCTCCATGGTGAGTTGGAAAAAGCAGAGATATGAAAGGGAGGTTGTGTTCAACAGCACTTTGGTGTCTGTTCTATTTTGGTCATTTTTGATCCCCGGGTACTGTTATCTACGCCTTAGCAACAAGGAAAGTGTGTCAAACGTCCTGCCACTTAGAAGGATAAGAGCCTGGACAGAACACTTGGTAAGGATGGCCAGCCAACCTGTTCTTGAAAGTGATAGTCTTGAATTAATGACAGAAGGACCCAGGGGAAATCTATAAGGACTCTTAGAGCTAGGATTTTTTTTGCTAAGAACATTCTTTGTAAAACATCGAACTTCTAAGCATAAATTTAAGCTAGGAATGGCTTGACCTCCTTTCGTCTTCCTTTTTGGTTTAATCACAGAATTAGACTTGCCTGGTTAATCAGTGCCCAAAACAAAGATAACCGAGGGACAGTTGGCACTAGATAATTCAGACACTAGCTACAGGTTAAACCAGAAGAGAGAGAGGGGGGAGACTCAGAAAGCAGGTATTGGCTACCTTAGTAAGCATATAGTCATTGAATTTTAGGGCTTGAAGGATCTAGCCTCTGAGTATAGCTGAGGAACGAGGCCTAGGGAAGTCAATCATGTGTCAGGACCCTCGGCATTAATGGCTGTGCGCTGTCTCCGATCCAGGTTCCTTTCCCCACCTCATTAATATATGCAAAGGTACGAAAATGGTCTGTGAGAGAAAATAATGGGGGGCACACTGATACAATTGCTCATGCAACTGAATCTTCATTTTGGGTAAATTAGGTGGACAATAACTTTAATAGAAGCCAAGAACTTTTTACTGGTTTATCTCATTTGTGATCCTCACAAAAACCCTATGAGATGATGTATTTGTTTCCTGTTGCTCTTGCAACAAATTACCACAAGCTCTGTGGCTCAAAACAACACAGACAGGTAATCTTACAGTTCTGCAGGTCAGAATTCAGAAATTAGTTCCACAGGACTAAAGTCAAGGGATCTGCATACCTGGTTCCTTCCAGAGGCCCTAAAGGGAGAATTCATTTCCTTGCCTTTTCCAGGTTGTAGGGGCTGCCTGTTTCCTTGGCTTGTGGTTCCTTCCTCCATCTTCAATTGCCTGCCATGCAATCTCTTCTTCCCTCATCACCTAACCCTCTCCTCTGCCTCTGATTCTTCTTCATCCCTCTTACAAGGTCCTATGTGATTGTACTGGGCCCACCAAATAATCCAGCATGATCTCTTCATTATGAAATCCTTCATCAAATTTGCAAAGTCCCTTTTGTTATATAAGGTAACATATTCACAAGTTCTAGTGAATGGGACATGGACATATTTAGGAGGCCATTACTCACCCTACCATGGGTGGGGTGGGGAAACTGAGGATCAGAGAGGTGAAGAAATTTTCATAGAGTTAGGTAGTTACTGAGGAGGAGTCATTCATTCTTACCACTATCTCTGGAACTGAGTTAGAAGAAATAAAAAATAAACGACAAAACTGATTTTGAGGTAAATATGACTTAGTATTATTATATTTTTAAGACCAAAAAAACTAAACCTGTGGTCTGAATTATAAACTATAATCCATTATAAGAAAAACAAAGATTCTGTAAACTCCTTTTTTTTTTTTTTTTTTTTTGAAGGGTAACATTCCTTAAAAGCACTAGGTAATTCTTGGACTATAATAGGCCACCATCCAGAGTTAGTCATCCTGCTAGCTGCTGTGAGCTGATATTTTAATTTTCAAAGCTTAAAACAGCTTCAGTACATTTCTAATGGATTGGTACCAATGGATTGGTAGTGGGTGGCCACTCTTTATGCAGAATAAAGCTAAATTTTTAAAACTTGACAGAATTTCTTTTTAATTTTTGAATCCGCTATCATATTTCTCCTAATCTCTCTCTTCTCTCAGTTGAGCATCTCAAATTCAGATTTAGGTAGCCATTCATATGAGGTTGATTTTTGACATCTCAGTGTCTACACCGACTTCCCCTAGAAACTCTCTAGTATTAACTTCTCATAAAATATGGTTCTAAGGATTGACCGTGATATTGCAGCTATAGTTCAATAGTCTTGAACCCAGTTGAATGTTCCCCTTCCTAAATTGGAAAGTGTACCTCTGTAATCTTATATTATTAACAGAATTAACAGAAAGTTGGACAGGCCAGCCCATTTCCAGAAAGAAACTAATTTCAAGCTGTAGCACTGACTGATAACCCACTTGAAGTCCAGAGAAAGAAGCAAAATATTTCTTAACATCTTGATCATCTGTCAGTGCTGCATACTCAGCTTTGATGGGCTTAAGAAGACCTGCCTTCTTGGTTTGTCTCTCTCTCTCCTTGATGTATTTTATTTACAAATACATTTATATTTTATAACATATATATAGGCTATGAAACTTAATCATGAAATAAATCTCTCATGAAATCAATGCCCAACTTAAGAAGTAGGACATTACAATACGGTTGATATTGCATATCTAGCATTCTTCACTGTTCCTATCTCCTGCCTCCCTCCACTGAGGTGCACAGTTATGAATTTTGTATTTATCAGTAAGGAGTTTTTTTTTTTGCTTTATTACATGTGTGTATATCTCCCAAAATAATGTGTATTTTAAAATTTTGCTCGAATGTGAACTTTATAAAAATAGTTGCGTGCCATATATACTTTTCCTGAAACTTGCTTTTTCATTCTTAATTGTATTCCTAAGACTTTTCCATCCAGGATATAAAGCTAGAATTTGTTCCTTTACCCCTGTTGTATGAAACTGTGTCATGCAAACATACCATTTTATTTATTTGCTTGTCTGTGGATGGACTTTTAGGTTATTTCCTGTTTAGGGGTTTATTTCCGGTGTTTTGCTATTACAAAAATGCTGTTATGAGTTTTCGTGCACATTGTCTTCTGGTACATGTGAGTAAGAGTTTCTCTAGGAATGGAATTGCTGGGTCAGAAAATAAATGTTTTCTTTGCTGGGTGATTCCAAATTATTTTTCCAAGTGGTTGAACCAGTTGAAGCTCCCTTTAGCAGTATGAGTTCTTGTTGCTCCAAACCCTTAACGTTTGGTAATGTCAGGCTCTTAAATTTCACCCATCTAAAATGTATCTCTCTGGGGTCTGAAAAAGCATCGCCTGGATTTCTAACGAAGTCAAACGTCTTTTCCTATGCCTATTTATCATTCATGCTTCCTTTTGGGTGAAATACTGTTCATATCTTCCCGCATTTCTCTCTTAATCCATAGTAGTTAATAGGTGTGTGTGTGTGTGTTTGTGTAGAGAGAGAGGGAGAGAAAATACTAATCCTTTGTGTCGGTTTTAGGTGTTTCAAAGTGCTTCTCCTAGATTGTGGCTTGCCATTTCACTTTGTGGTATCTTTAAATGAACAGAAGTTCTTTATTTTTTAAGATTTTATTTTTAAAGTAATCTCTACACTTAACGTGGGGCTCGAACACACAACCCTAAGATCAAATTTGCCCGCTCCTCCAACTGATCCAGCCAGGAGCCACTGAACAGACATTCTTAATTTTAAGTAGTCAAATGTATCATCTCTTGTTTTATGACTAGTAATTTTAAAATTTTACCTTAGGAATCTTTCCTTCCCTATTCCATATTTTTCCTACTAGTTTTAAAGTTTTATCTTTATATTTAAGTCTACATTTCATCTGGAATAAATTTTTGTGTTCCACAGCAGGAGATAGAGATCCAGTTTCATTTTTCTCACAGGAAAAACATTTGCACTAGCATAATTTGTTGAGTTGTCCGTGATTTCCCCTTTGATCTTCAATGCCAAGGCTTTCATAAATTAAAATTTTCATTTATGTGAGGCTGCTTTTGGTCTTTCTATTTCATCGTACAATTTGTTTGTTTCTGTGTCAGTACCTCATGTTTGCTTTCCTTTCTGTCTTTTGGTTTCCATTCTTCTGCCTTCCTCTAAGCCTCCTGGATCTTTCCTTCCATAATTCGCTTATGTCCAAGGTCAGCCAGTTTTACAGGAACATCCGGATAGACTCCATAGTGGATCAATAACAAAACAAACAGGGCTGTCTCTTGTTTGTGGTGATTTCCTCTCATAGCACATACACTCAGTATATTAGGAAGTCCCCATCCCCACCCCCACCAGAAAGACCATGGGAATGAAGGGGACAAAGAATATGTTCAGTTACTCTTTCTCTATGATCTCACTACAGTTTTTTTTTAATATTTGCCACCATATCACTCTGATCTGGGTTTTTTTTTCTTCTAAACTACTGTCATTCATGTCCCTCAGCCCTTCACCCTGTACTTCCTAATTGTTTTTATATTAAATGTATACTTTAGGGGCACCTGGATGGCTCAGTCTGTTAAGCATCTGCCGTCAGCTTAGGTCATGATCTCAGGGTCCTGGGATCGAGCCCCACGTCGGGCTCCTTGCTCAGCGGGGGGTCTGTTTCTCCCTCTTCCTCTGCCCCTTCCCTTGCTTGTGTGCACTCTCTCTCTCTAATAAATAAATAAAAATATTTAAAAAATAAAACAAAAAATGTATGCTTTATATTTTGTGCTGTAAATGTTATCTGATTCATTTTGATCCATTTGTTCAGATTAGTTTTGAAACATGGTTATATTATCTCAACTGTCCATAACCATTTAACTGTGATGATAATCCTCTCTAACTTCATCCGAAATCAATGTAATAGCAATTGACAGGAGAGAGCTCACTAGCATAATTCTGTGTATCATCTCCTCAATTGGCATTTATTAATTAATTAACAATTGTTCAACTCATCTATTCATTTTTTTGTGATTTAGGTCATATTCTACCACCTTACCCCACAATATCTTGCAAGACTTTGTCAAGGATCTTACTGAAATAGGCATATGATGATACACTTTGATATATAAGTATATATAATATTATTTAGCATATCATATATGTTGTATCATAACTCAAGTATCACATATCATGTGTTTGTTTATGTCTCCTCCCCAACCCCATGCTACTCTTTATTGATTACCTCATAATTTTTCAATAGTGTTCACAAATCAAGTATTTAAATTTAAACCGAAGTTTTTATGGGTGTGATATTGTTTCCCATGCCCACCTCTCCCTCCACGGCCCTCAGCTCCTTCTTTTGATAATCAGGACAAAATTTACTTTTCTCATATCAAAAAAAATGTTTATTTTGTGCTTGCTTGTTTGTTTCTCTCCATTACTTCTAAAGACTTAATGTCCCTGAGCCTAGTGACTTGAACGCAATTGGGTGCTCACTGTCAATTTTCTCATTTTTTTCAGTTTACTACTAAAAGTAACCACTTAAGATCTCGTCTTTGCAATTTGAAGATCATTCTTTTTGATGAAGTTACAAAAGCAACAGGGAGAAGGATTGTTTTCCTTCCTCTTTGTTATATGCTAACATTGCACCATTTGGCTCAAGCCATAGGTCTAGCTCTTCCTTATTCTTCTTCCCCTGAATGTAACTGAAAGTGCATTTTTACATATTGAGCATTTTCTTTGCAAGCTTCAGTTCATCCTTGACTTTAGCTTTGTTGATGTTATTCTGACATCTGATCATGCTGCTCACAACCAGATTGGACTAGGGAAGGTAAAAGAAAACTTGTCAAGACCTAGTGAAGCTAACCTTAAACAAACACCAATATTGCTGGTGACACTGGCAATTACTCCTACTGAGCACTTACTCCCAAAAGGGAATCGGTGGCTAAGAGATGTGTTTGAGCTAGAAACACATGTGAACTCTGTATGTGATGCTGTTACCATATGACAAAGAGCATTCTTCACAATATCTAAAGGATGATTCTGAAATAACATCTGTGCCTGAGAATAGCATTACTGTCCATGGTGTTAATTTTCTGTGCCTAGCCCAATGCCAAGCACATAGTTCTCAATAAAAATTTGTTTATCGACAGAATGAGAACAATACATATTGGAGGAGAGAAAAAAGAGTAGTATTCCCTTCCAGTCACCTGAGGGACTTAAGTTGAGAATGTGGATTCAATTTTTCATATTGTTTTTTGGTGATTTAACATTTTTCACTTTAAGATTCTGACCACTTTGATCTACAGGGAAATATTAGTGAAAATATGGTATATACTTCTGGGAAAATTCTCTGCTTCGACAAATTAAAGACATATAAGCTAGAGCAAGTATGCAAATCTTCCCTGTTTGAACTGAAAGGAAAGGAAGCAAAGGAAGAAATTAATGGAAATTTTCAAATCTTTGTCTTTTTCTGATATTCTTGATAAAAGGAGTGTCAACAAGGAAGAAGACCTAACAAGTCTTCTTGGTTAGCGATATTGTAATACTAATGATGTAACTTCGAAAATTTCGGAAAGGCATTTAGTATTTTCTCTTGAATCTGAGTCATTAAGATTGTTTTCGTACTCTAAGTTAACACTCTAAGTTTACAGAAAAGTTAAAATTATATGTTTGTGTGTGTGTGTGTGTAGATGGAGGGAGAGAGAGAGAAAGAACCCTTTTTTTCCTAGGGCTCAATGATTCAGTATGTGATGTAGCACAGGGCTTTGCAGCAATTAACTTGGACAACTCCTGGTGTTGTATGTAATAATCTCTAAGTTTGCTTAAATCTTCTTGGAACTAGGCATGGCATAAGTAATCAATTAATAATCAATTTCTTACTTATTTGTGTTGATTCTATATCTCACTATTCACACTTGCTAAACATTCATTCAAACTGAGATCCTTTTTTGGTTATAAAAGTATGCAATGATATGAGCTATGTTAACTGGTTACTAGCTGGGAAGGTTTTCCTCAGTCACAGATCCAACTCAAGTGTAGGGTTTGCTATTTTTAATCACAGAACTTAGGAGTTTAATTCAGTTAAAAAGGGAGGAAGTTGTCAAGGGAGGGTTGCTAAAAGTTCATGCTAAATTTGCTTAGATCCAGATTGTGTTCATTAATATTTATACATCTATGGTTGGGAAGGGGCGATTATGCTTCTTTAAAAACACTGGGTATTCATTTTCCATGTATCGCATAGCCTTCTGATTAGGGAAGGTGGGTTTTCATTGTACGATCAATGGAGATACAGATGGAAACCATCTGGCGCCTCATCCCCTTTTTGTCAAAAACCTTGTCTTGTCTCTCACATGTCAATGATGAATGGAAGGATTTCAATCTCTAGCTGAACAATGCAGTTTGAATCCCTCAGCTAGCCAAGGGGTTTTTGGCAAGCATCGATGGGCTTAATATTTTAAAGAAACCAGCAATCATTTTAATTCATTAGTTGAGGCCTGTTGTTCTAGGCAGTGTTTTTGATTTGTATTTTGGGCATTGGCTTTGTTTTTGATTCACAAGCGTATTCCATATGGGTATATTTTCTTTTACACAGTGTAAATCATAGGGACAAAAGTGGGAGTTGTATCTGATAAGATGACCAAAATGCTGAGAGTTTCTTTTAATCATTTTCTGTATTAATTATGATTCATATTAAGAGTTCAGACCAAAAATTTCCTTGTTAGCTGGTACAGAGCATATATCAGAACACAGAATTTAGTTAAGTGAACTGTAGATGATGAATCTGAAAATCAACGCGGTGTTCTGCTTTGTGCAAGGAAATTTGGCACAGACCTGTCTAAGAGCATCTTGGGTACAGCACTTTTATGGTTTGTCTGTCTGCTGGAGGTGAGTTCCTGGGTGGAAGCAAAGCGTTAGACCCACATTGGTTAGCTTTGACAGTCATACTCCAGCTAACAAAAAACAGATTGGTTTTCCTGCACTCTACATTTAGTAGAAAGAGGTGAATCACCAAAAAGCAGGTTGATGCCAGAGCCTTATTCAGAAACTCATTTCTGAGTACATCCTGAAGTTGGGAGAGATTCAGCCCAAGTCTATATACCTGCCAACACCATGGTGGCCTCTATGGAGGGTATAGATCCCACCACTGACATTTTTGTGGGTCTCTCATTAAGAGAGCACACGACACGCATGTTTGTATATCTAATTGTAATAATTATGATATTAATACATAGTGCTTACTACCTGCCAGGCACTGTTCTAAATGTGCTATATATCATTACTCATTTAATCCTTACAACCACTCTAATAGGTAAATTCTGTTATTATCCTCATTTTACAAACAAGGAAATTGAAGCCCAGAGGGATTAAGAACTTGCTCAAGTTCCATAGCTATTAAATGGAAGGAATTCACTGATATGAGGAATTCTTAATCTCAGGAAACAAACTGAGGGTTGCTGGAGTGGTGGGGGGTGGGAGGGATGGGGTGGCTGGGTGATAGACATTGGGGAGGGTATGTGCTATGGTGAGCGCTGTGAATTGTGTAAGACTGTTGAATCACAGACCTGTACCTCTGAAACAAATAATACATTATATGTTAAAAAAAAAAAAAGAAGATAGTAGGAAGGGAGAAATAAAGGGGGGAAAATCGGAGGGGGAGATGAACCATGAGAGACTATGGACTCTGAGAAACAAACTGAGGGTTCTAGAGGGGAGGGGGGTGGGGGGATGGGTTAGCCTGGTGATGGGTATTAAAGAGGGCACGTTCTGCGTGGAGCACTGGGTGTTATACACAAACAATGAATCATGGAACACATCAAAAACTAATGATGTAATGTATGGTAATTAACATAACATAATAAAATACAAAAATAATTTAAAATAAAACACTTTGTACATAATATCAGTTATCTGTTGCTCACAGATTTAATTAAAAGTAATAACAAAAAACTTCACTGGTAAACTCTGGTTCCAGGCATTTTTGGAGTAGGGGGCTGATTCAGGACTTTGTTTTATTTTATTATAAAGCTGGATTGATCTAAAAATAAAATAAAATAATTGGAAGGGATTCAAATCCAGATAGGCTCTGAAATCTGTGTGTTATACCATTGTGTGTATTGTTTCTCACAATAACCTCTTGAGGAAGAGGTCATTTGTGTTATTTATGTTATAAGGATGTGGAAACGAAGGCACAGAGATGTTATTTGCCTCACTCCCAGTCAAACAACTGATGGCCTGTGAAGCCAGAACCCAGACTCTCCGAATCCCATTCTCTTTACACAATGCAAAATTCAGAACAAATGCCCTGACACACCAAAAAATCCTCAATCATTAGAGGACTAAATTTTGTTCAGGATAGTGCAGTCATAGGAATGGGAAATATACTGATTCTTTAGAGATTTTCAATACTGTAATCCAACCAAATTATTTATAGTTTATTTTTTATTAATAAGAAATTGAAATTAACTCATTCTGATGCTACTCAACTGAGTCCTTGTGTTATATATATATATATACATATATATAAGTTTTTGCATTTTGATAGGAAAAAATCTGAATACTCACATTTTAAAAAAATGGACAAAGAATGAGAATAAATACAAATGACCTATAATTTTTTTAATGCAAAATCATTTAACCTAATTAAAGAAGAACGACATGAACCTGTCCTGGTACTCAAGGGACAAAAATTAAATAAAATGGTAATATATAGAATTACCATATGCTGAAAGGGAATTGGCACTCTCTTCTGCTACTAAGGGTGTAGGGTTTTCATTTTTAAAGATTTATTTATTTATTTGAGAGAGAGAGATAGCATGTTTGAGGGGAGGGGCAGAGGGAGAGGGAGAGGGACAATCTCAGGCAGATGCTGGGCTGAGTGTGGATCCTGATGCAAGGCTCAATCTCACGAAGTTGAGATCACAACCTGAGCCAAAACCAAAAGTCTGACACTTAACAGACTGGGCCACCCAGGTGCCCCAAGGGTGTAGGTTTTTGAAAGAACAATTTGTCAACATGTATCAAAACCCTTAATGTTTATACTTTGATCTATCAATACCACATCTAGGAACTGATCCCAAGAATGGCATCATGGATATGTGAACAAAGATTTTTTTTAATAACTGATAACAACATTATTTATAAAAGCAAAAGTCTGAAACAATAGGCTTGATTAAATACAGGCATATTCATATGATGGAATACAAGGCAACTCAAAATATGATGTCTGAAATATTTAATAGACTATTAAGATATAAAAGATGTGGTAGGTGAAAAAGCAGGGTAAGACACAAAACAATATGTAAAAAGTGAATTTATATCACAATGTTAATGACTTTATTTCAAAGTAGTATTGTAGTTTGTTGTATTTTGTTTTTTAGTTTTTACTTAAATTCCAGTTAGTTAACATGCAGTGTAGTATTAGTTTCAAGGTTATGGAGTGTAGTTATTTTTGTTCTTTCTGCTTTTCTTTTCTAGTCTGACACAATAAACATAAATTATAAACTCAGAAATAAAACAATTCATTTTAATATTTCAAGTTTTGCTACCACACTTTACAACCCTGTAAAAAAAAAAAACGATATTCTGACAAGTGGAAGAGGAATTTGATTTGTGACAATTAGATATTGAGGAACAACAAAGGGACACAGAATCATTAGCCACTTTAATTCAGTGGTTCTCAAACAGTAGGCTGTGGCAAAATCTTTTGGAGGCTGGGCCCCACCCTTAGACTTTCTGATTCAGTAGGTGTGGATGAGGCCTGAGAATTTTCATTTCCCAGAAGTTTCCTAGATATTGATGATGCTGCTTATTGAGGGACCCCACTTTGAGAACCGCTGACATAGAGCCTTAGGAAGATTTTGCCATTTGCCCAATGTTATAAAGCTATTAGTGGTTGGAATTCAAACCCAAGGCTGATTCCAAAGCCTAAACTATTTCAACCATGTTTTCAATCTTAAGTGAACATTAGAATCATCTAGAGAACATTAAAAATAAATCTTGGTGCATGGTGCCTACCGTAGAACAGTTGAGTTAAACTTCTAGAGGTTAGAGTGGAAGGATTCTAAGTTCTTCTAGTGGTCAGTTATGGTTGAGAACCACTACCCACCACCACTTTCATGCCACCATCTTGATACTATATTAATTTCAGAATTTAAAAAGCTGAAGTCCCTGTCTTAAATTAACTGAACTATAAATACTTTGAAGATCCTTAGTAACAAAGGAGGCATCTTTAGATTCTCCATTGACATGCTTCGAATATCCCTGGAAAGCACTCTTACAAAATTTCTTTATTTAAATATTTTGTCTTCTGCTGGATTGAAACAGAATTTTCATTTGAGAACTTTTTGTTAAGAAGTAAATAAAAGCTTTCTTTAAGTAGGTCATATGTACC
Source organism: Zalophus californianus (assembly GCF_009762305.2). Classification (NCBI taxonomy): domain Eukaryota; kingdom Metazoa; phylum Chordata; class Mammalia; order Carnivora; family Otariidae; genus Zalophus; species Zalophus californianus. The sequence goes on from NC_045595.1 coordinate 78,484,239, forward strand.
TGGCTATTCATTTTTTCTTTTAGGACAAAATAAGATTCAATAAACAGCTTGCCATAGCAAGCATTAATTAACATAAAATTACCCATAATCATGCTCAATGCACTACACTAGATACAATATGCAGACGGTTATATAAGCACTGTGACTTAGCTCCTTGGAATTGCTCAGTACCAACCTAATATTTCATATCTGCCTTACATACAAAGCAATAGTTTGACACATAAATGAACATTGATATTTATGTCACATGAAGGTCAGGAATGAATGCTGAAGTGCATTGAATAAGTTGCCATCTTCTGAACAAGTTTTGTTCCAAATGTGCATTGAAGATTACTTCTGGGGAATGCAGAATTTAATTTGCTATGGAAATAATGGTTGTTAAATCTCCCTTTTTCAAAAATCCCAAAGCTAGGGCAGTGGGAGCCAGGCAAAACTGGTAGCAAAGTAATTTTTTCTCACCAATCCTTTCTTTCCCTCATAAATATTCTCCTTTCTGCTGCACATCACCTTTCTCCGGCTATTTCAGCTACTAATTGTTGTATGACAAACTACCCATGACTCAGTGTCTTCGAGTAGCAGTGATTTACTCTGTCTCCTAATTCTGTGGGTCAGGTTCAGAGAGTTAGTGGGCAGTTCTGTTGCTCACTTTGACATTGGTTGAGGATCATTCAGCCTGATTCAATATGGCTGGGCTGGGCTAGAAACTCCAAGGAGGTTTTACTCAATTATCAGGTGACCTAATGCTTCTCGTGTGACTTCTCCTCGCAGCTCGCTTGTGCTCTTACAGTGTGGTGGTTTGAGGGTAGTCATGGTACTCACATGGAAGCTGGTTTCCAAGAGAGAAGAAGAAAGAGGCTCCAATCCTCTTACATCTGGGGCTAGGAAGTCCCAGGAGCCAGCACACCACTTCTTCTGTACTACAAGTTACAAGGGTACCCCGAAGTTAAAAGGGAGGGGCAATGGACCCTACCTGTTCAAAGGGGGGGGGTGGGCATGTGCATGTGGAGAAGGAAAAGAATGATGGTGGCCATCTCAGAGACCATTCCTTCACCATGGGATCCTGGAGGAGGTTGAGAGGTGAGGCCCTAACTCTTCCAAGTAGAACCCACCAATATGGTCGTGTCCCAAAAGTAAGTTCAGTGGAGGCCAGAGATGTAAAAATTCTTCAGCAGCAGCTAAAAGGATGGTGAATTCATGTGCGTCCCTCTTTTAGCTCCCATTTTGTCATAAAAAAGTCAAAAATACAAGTTTGCATCTGGGGAGGAAATTGAGGAGAGTGGCTGTATCAGGATTAGCTTCAGCTGCAAGTATCAGAAACCCAAAATAACAGTGCAGTAAAAAGAAGTTTGTTCCTCACATAAAGTTTGAAGGCAAACAGTGTAAGGCTGGTATGTGTTCTTTCAGCTCACTGTTCCACCTCCAAAACAGAATTGGAAAGTGACAGAAATCACTGCACAGAGAAAATATATATCCCATCCCAAGTTCAAATTATCACAATTTTTCACTGGTGAGTCTTTGGGCAATTATCCATCCATGCCACCAAGTTTCCTACATGTCAAGTTTTTATGAAAATTTTGATAACAGTCTTTGTGATTATAAATTACAGAGAGAATGTCAAGCTTCATAAAATTGGCCAAGGCCCCCAAATGTACTTAAATGGTGTAATGAGTTATTTACTGCCTTGTTCCATTTCTTCCTTTTTCAAAAAACACATGAAATTATTGTTATAGGTGGCTCAGTCGGTTGGGTGAGTCGGTTAGGCATCTGCCTTCTGCTCAGGTCATGATCCTGGGGTCCCAGGATCGAGCCCTGCGTTGGGCTCCCTGCTCAGTGGGGAGTCTGCTTCTCCCCCTGCCCCTCCCCGTGCTCGTTCTCTCTCTCACACTCTCTCTCACTCTCAAATAAATAAAATCTTTAAAAAAAACTTTAAAAAAGTAATTATTGTAATCATTATTGTCAGTTGAAGTCATAAAACAATATACTCAGAAATAGAAGAGACAGACACATAAATGCTACTTCAACCATATTTTTGTTGCTTGGAATAGAAGGAACACTGGATTAGGAATCAAACAAGCAGGAGTTTTCAGCTAATTCAAGGAGCATGAATTTTCAGGAAAATCACTAAATGTCTTGCAAGCTTAGTTACAAGAACCTGTAAAATGTAGATGGTAATATGTGGACAGTGTGTAGGGAAAGAGGCATCAAATGGGATAATGGTGTAAAAGTAATGGAAAACAAAGCAACTCTATAAACTTTAGATATTTTACTTCCATAAATTTTAGAAAGAGTTTCATCATAATTTTTTGTTATAATTCATGGTACTTCCTTTTGAATTGTCCATTAAAATCATTGCAGATTCTACTCACTTTGCAAGAAAGCAGACTACCTTATTTCTAATAACAGGTATAAAGCAAAAGGGGAGGGGCAACTAAAATTTGCTGAGCACCTCTTATATGCCAGGCATGTATCCATGTCATTTTTACACCGTTTCTCCAGAACGACTCTAGGAGGTAAATGAGTTCATTATTTTATAGATAAGGAAACAGATTCTAAGAGAGGTTAAGTCATTAGCATAAGGTCACACAGCTGGGTAGAGGTGGAGCTGGGATTCAAGCCCAGATGTGTCTGACTTCAATGTTCTTATTCTTTTAACCACTCCTGGCTGCTCCATGGTTGAGATAAAAAAAATACCTACTCTTCATGGGTGTGTTTTTATTTTTATTTTATTTTTATTTTATTATGTTATGTTAATCACCATACATCACATCATTAGTTTTTGATGTAGTGATCCACGATTCATTGTTTGCATATAACACCCAGTGCTCCATTCAGTACGTGCCCTCTTTAATACCCATCACCAGGCTAACCCATCCCCCCACCCCCTCCCCTCTAGAACCCTCAGTTTGTTTCTCAGAGTCCATAGTTTCTCATGGTTCGTCTCCCCCTCTGATTTCGCCCCCTTCATTTTTCCCTTCTGGCTATCTTCTTTTTTTTTTTTAACATATAATGTATTACTTGTTTCAGAGGTACAGGTCTGTGATTCAACAGTCTTACACAATTCACAGCACTCACCATAGCACGTACCCTCCCCACTGTCTATCACCCAGCCACCCCATCCCTCCCACCCCCCACCACTCCAGCAACCCTCAGTTTGTTTCCTGAGATTAAGAATTCCTCATATCAGTGAGATCATATAATACATATCTTTTTCTGATTGACTTATTTCGCTCAGCATAACACCCTCCAGTTCCATCCACATCGTTGCAAATGGCAAGATCTCATTCCTTTTGATGGCTGCATAATATTCCATTGTGTGTGTGTGTGTGTGTGTGTGTGTGTGTGTGTGTGTGTGTGTGTGTGTGTATTTACCACATCTTCTTTATCCATTCATTTGTCGATGGACATCTTGGCTCTTTCCATAGTTTGGCTATTGTGGACATTGCTGCTATAAACATCGGGGTGCACGTACCCCTTCGGATCCCTACATTTGTATCTTTGGGGTAAATACTCAGTAGTGCAATTGCTGGGTCGTATGGTAGCTCTATATTCAACTTTTTGAGGAATCTCTGTACTGTTTTCCAGAGTGGCTGCACCAGCTTGCATTCCCACCAACAGTGTAGGAGGGTTCCCCTTTCTCCGCATCCCCGCCAACATCTATCGTTTCCTGACTTATTAATTTTAGCCATTCTGACCAGTGTGAGGTGGTATCTCATTGAGGTTTTGATTTGGATTTCCCTGATGCCGAGCGATGTTGAGCACTTTTTCATGTGCCTGTTGGCCATTTGGATGTCTTCTTTGGAAAAATGTCTGTTCATGTCTCCTGCCCATTTTTTGATTGGATCATTTGTTCTTTGGGTGTTGAGTTTAAGAAGTTCTTTATGGATTTTGGATACTAGCCCTTTATTTGATATATCATTTGCAAATATCTTCTCCCATTCTGCTGGTTGTCTTTTGGTTTTGTTGACTGTTTCTTTTGCTGTGCAAAAGCTTTTTATCTTGATGAGGTCCCAATAGTTCATTTTTGCCCTTGCTTCCCTTGCCTTTGGCGATGTTTCTAGGAAGAAGTTGCTGCGGCTGAGGTCAAAGAGGTTGCATGGGTGTGTTTTTATGAGGTGATTTTATACGTCTGCAGAATATAGATTAAACTGTGATTAAAGGTGTGTAGTTTACAATAAGATGGAGTTGCCATCTGCAAAGCATATTAACTTATCCCTAGTTGAGGCTGGCCTAATGAAAGGTTCTCAAAGATAGAAACTATGATATGTTAATATGATCAAGAGTGATATCAGAATTACAAGACAAAGGCCTGACTCTGCAGTGCTATTTTATAAGCCAATTGCATTGAGGTTCTTAAATTTATGAGTAGCACTAAACTAGGAGTCCAGAGACCTGAATTCTACTTTTGACTTTAAATAACATTGGGTAAGTCATTTGACTTCTCTGAGTGTCAACTATTAATTGAAAGAGGATGATCCTACAGTTTTGGTAAAAATGTTCAACATAGCTAGAACCTTAAGTAGGAAGCCCTATTGGCTTTCCATTTAGAGGGAGGTCCTTAAGCAAGAGGAAGGAAAGGAAAGAGAAGAGAGGAGGAACCTTCTATCCCAGTACACTGACGTTTCCCTTGAGTGGTGTGGCTTCCTCACCCTATTTGTGGGCCTTTGGCTCTGTCTGCCTCCAGTAGCCAGGGTTGCTTGCCTGCGATAGCAGTGAGCATGCCAGCAAGCTGGGAGAGGTGGTGCAGGACACTTGCTGAGGAGGGAGAAGAGTGGAGCTCAAAATTCACTAGTCTTTCTCAATCATGATTTAACTCTTTTGCTTTCTTTCTGTTTCAATGCCCTTTGGGCCAGGACCTGATGGCCATGAGCTATTTGATCTAGAGCTATTGCTCTAGAATTGATTGGGAGTGGTTTCACAGTCATGGGTCCAGGCTCAGCCAACAAGAATGCCACGATTGATAAATGACGTCTGTCATGGGCAGTGGATGTATGGAGGATGATAGATGTGTCTCATATCCCATCTATTAGATATTTGCCATCCTTAGTTCAGCATAGACTTTGCAGAAATATGGAAATAAGTGACTGAACAGCCATTTCTGTCAGTGTTAACTTTGTTTTAACTGAGAAAAGTGTAGTCCCAGAAGTTGACTAAGAAGATTCTAGAAAATTTAGGGCATAGTCTTATATAAGTGAAAAACATGGATTTTCTCTTGTTCTTTCAGAATGTGGATCACAAAGTACTTGCATCAGAATCACCTAGGTAGCTTGGTTAAAGTAAAGTTTTCTGGGCTGCATTCAAGACTAACTTCATCAAAATTTTTGGGTGGCTAAAACCCAAAAATCTGCATTTTCAGCATCCTCAGTGATCGGTGTGTGTGTGTGTGTGTGTGTGTGTGTGTGTGTGTGTGTGTTGAGGTTGGCAGAATCATTGCCTGATAAGATTGGGTATGAAAAATTACATTTTTAAACTGGCAATATTTTCATATAGCACATCGTAATCTCAAGAAGTCACTTTGTAAATGGTGCTAGAATTCAGTAAAGGGTTATAAATATACAGCTTGATTAAGTAAATTTTTTAGTAATAGTTGTGGGGGATCTAAATAAAACTTAAGGACAAATAAAAAGTCTTTTTTTTTTTAAGTCTCATAGTTGTAGCTTACTCAAGCCAATAATGTTGGATGAGGTCACAGAAATAAATCTTTTTTTTTAAATTCCCATATCTTTGATGTGTGTATGTGTGTGCGCGTGTGTGTCCGCGTGTGTGTGTACATATCAATGTGTAAACCATGGAGGGGGAACAGGATTGCAGAAGACTACAACAAAGATTGAAGGGTGGAATCTATTTTAAGAATGACCAACTTCTGGTGCACCTGGAAGGCTCGGTGGTTTAAGCAAATGCCTTTGGCTCAGGTCATGATCCCAGAGTCCTGGGATCAAGCCCCGTGTCGGGCTCCCTGCTCAATGGGGAGCCGGCTTTGCTTCTTCCTCTCCCTCCCTCTGTCCCTCTGCTTTGCCCCTCTTCCCCGCTTGTGCTCTCTCTCTCTCTCTCAAATAAACAAATAAAATCTTTAAAAAAGAAAAGAATGGCCAACTTCTAAGAGATAATTAGACAACAGCGAATTGACATGGGTGAGAGCAGGGAAGAAAAGGGAAGGTATTGGACAAATACTCAGAAGGCCATTAGAGAAAGTATTCCAATTTGAGCGGGCAATCACATAAGAGCAGGACAGTATTTCTGAAAGGACACAGGCTTGGGCCAGGCAACCTCAATTTGAGTCTGAATCTACCACTTAGCTAGTCCTGTGATTCTGGGTAACTTACTTAATTCCTCTAATCCCTGTTTCCTCATTTGTGAGACTGGATAATGATAGAATCAACACAACCAAGGGCACAGGTAGGTGGTGGTAAGAGTTAACAAGGACAACAAATATGAGGTGCTGGTATGTAATAGGCACTCAATGGCATCGATTGGAGAGGAGCCAAGGTTAAAAATGACTTTCTCTTTTGATGTATAGACAATCAATATTGTTATTTTAATGTGGAATCATTTTCCTATGAGGGCATGTGTTAATTTCACTGATACTCAGTTGTTCACACATGAGGAAAGCCTTATCAGAAAGACAAAAGTGTTCTATAATAGCATCACTAGCTTCCAGAATTAACTTGAAGTCCAGAGATTCTCCCTGAGGGGGGAGCCATTTTTTTGTTCTCCTGAAGTCAGACAATCCCAAAGTATACCTTAATTAATTAAATATTCCACAAAAATACTTTAAGTTTGAGACTATCCTAATGAATCAGCCTATGGTCCTTGCCCTATGATCGTTCACAAGCTTGTGGATCTGATCTAGATGCCACAGAAATATAAAGTGCCAACTCACTCTGTCTCTAGAAACAGGGGGTGAGGGAATTTTTCTGATGAGAAGACATATGAGTTTGGTTTTGAAGAATGAATACAAGTTTTCCCGATAGGTTCCAAGTGGGGAAGACATGCCAGGCAAAGGATAAAGTGCTTTCCTTAGGTAGACTCTAAACAGCAGATGGTTAAATAGGAGCAAGTAGGTGAATTTCCATCCCTATTGTTCATCCATTTATGCAGACAATAGAAAATTCAGTCCTTGGTGAGTTTGCCAGCTAGGACTTAAGGATTTTAGTTTAATTATGTCAGACTAATGGAGAGGAAGAGAGAAATCTTTGCTTCAGAGGAGGAAATGGCTAAATTCCTGGTGACATACTTTGCAAACTGAACCCAACATAGGAAACCTTCCTTAATGGGAAACCTTCCCATAAGCTCCTCATCTTCAATCATCTTTTAAAGTCAAGAAGTTAAAAAACTTATGTACTTTTCCTGGAGTTCCAAAATTAGAGGCCAGACAGGGATAATGCATCATGACATTGACATTTTGTCCTTTCTTATTTATTTTACATAATCAGTGTGTTCTCTCAAGCCTACTTGCATAAACACACAATGATACATATTTAATGAATTCGTTCTTAAACAGCTATAGAAAATGTACTTTATTAATATGCCACTTCAATTTTAGGAAGCATCCCATCAGATATGTATGTGTGCTTGGCTTACAAAATGACTCAATGAAGGATAAATATACATAAATAAAAGTAGATTTTAGAAGTGCCCTTTAAGCTCATGAAACTGCTTTTTCTTTCTGAGGCCAAAGAACTGTTATCTTCTTACTTATTTAAAAGGAATTGTGGGTCAAATTGAGCCCGTATTCAAAAACATTAAATTCAGAGCAAAGTAGTGTGCAATGTAAACTTCTCTATAGAAATAAACTCTGTCTAGCCTGCTGAATCTCAAAATTCATTCCATTATCCAATTCCATTGGGAGGCTTATTAGATTGCAGATTCCTGGGCTCACCTAAAAAGATCCATTCAGTAGGTCTGGAGTGGGGATCGGGAATCTGCATTTTAAATAACCCAATGACTGATGCAAGTGGTGTCAGTATCAGAATTGAAAAACTCCACTTTATGCCTGGCTGGTTCCCTTGTGGTCAGATGAAGTTAATAGGTTGTAGAATTAGAGCAAAGCATCAGGCTGTTGTGAAGGGGGAGTCCTGTGAGGCTAAAGAAGCAACCATTAAACACCTGGGTTAGTATTTGATAAACAGAACACTTGATACATTGGACAGCCCCAAGTGAAGCTAACAGATTCTTGTTCTTGTTCTCTTTCTGTTAATCCTTTTCACTGTTCATTAGCAATTCTTCCTACATGTAAGTACAGTTCCCAAAAGGCAGCTCCCAGTGAAATGTGGGAGACCCAGAGGCCTTGAAGACTTCTTCATCTCATCAGCATTCCATTTACGCATGTCACTCTGGGAAAGCTTCTGTTGGCTCCCTAATCTACTTTCTGTGACTTCCAGATAGTTGACTCTGACCTCTCTAGGTTTACATATCTCGTCTCTTCCAAACTTATAACTATGACTCCTTTGATGTATCTACTCCTTGCAGATCCTAAAATCTATCTGAAAGCACTTGGAAAAAAATATGCTTATATAAGGCAGTATCATTAATGTATTTTTATGCACCTCAAGATGATTGACCTGGAATTTTACAATGGTGTGCTTGAATACCCAGTAAAATTACATTATGTAACAATTTTTTCTGAAACAATTTTGATTTCAAATATTCCATTCCATGACCACTATGAATACATATTTATACTTGTTGGAACAAGATTCCAGATTATTGATTCAGAAACTAAAGTTTTAGGTATCAACTGTCTTACTACTAAGTTAGGTAGGAGAATATTAAAAATCCATCTTGCCCATTTGGCATTTCCATAGCAAAGGCACAAGATACCTGAAAAATGTTTGAATTTTATAATTCTACTCCCATTGTTCTGGACTTCTGGAGTCCCTTAATTTGAAACAAATATTTATTTTGTGGTATAAGAATTAATACTTAATATACTTAATACCTTGTAGTTTGGATTTCTTGGACTGATTTTTTTTCTCTTTCAATTATGTGTTTCATTTGATTCCTTAAAAATTTGTCCCAGTAATGGTACCAGTAACAAAATAGCTTCTACAGTACTAGGAACCAGGCCTTTCCCTCTGAGAGACAAATATTTATTTGAAATTAGGCAGAAACAGTTAACTTGGTTAAAGAGCACTAAGTGAACTTCAGAGTCAGTCCTTCAGAATCCAAATCTCATCCCTTATGACACTCTTGCCTGACAAGAACTGTAGGGATCTGAGATTTTTCCCCTACTGCAGGCTAAACGCCCATCACAGTGAATGAATGAGGGCTGAAAACATGACACTCTTGGGTCAGAGATAAAATAGAGTTTGTTATTCACTGCACTAACAGTAGCCAGAATATCAACATTTTTTTGGTGCCTGTTCCCTGAGTTCTAATTCCCACAAGGTGATGTAGAGGTCTGGGTGACACTTGAACATGCAGTGAGTTGCATTACTGAGGAATCCTGAATTTAGGGAACCCACATATTTTCTAATGGGCTGTAAGCATGCCTGGCCTTTGATGCGACAAGAGATTGTCTCTACCTTCCAAGTCTATTCACTGTGCTAACATCTTGAGAAGCTAGTTTGGAACAACGGTAGTCAGTGTCTCTGCTTATAAGACATGTAGAAATTTGAAAGACCTATGGAGAATTTTCCCTCCATAATACCATAGAAAATACTTTGTTCTTGAATATATTTATTCAAGCCTTTTAGGTATGGTTTTCCACAGGTGCCAGTTCATTTTAGACATGCTTGTTGGCTAACATAGCTATGGAACAAATCACTCTTTCTACCAAAATTGATACCATTTATAAATGTCACTGATGATATAATACTGATGGAAATCATTGTTTTTATTTATTTTCCTTCTAATTTAATGCATCCACACCCAGAATACAGCTGAAGGGCTGACTATTCCATATTTGCCCCAACAAATAATTTAATATCAGAGTTTATATGGATGCGACATGATTAGGTATTCTCGAAGATAGTATTCAAAACTGAATTCTCTAGGAACACTGAAGCATAGATACCCTGAAGCAACATTTTTTGTTTGTGGATTTGTTTGTTTCTTGACATCATGTAATGTGGCTTTCTCTAAATGGTCAAGAAAAGGTTTTTGCTTGTTTAATTTTTTCTGAATTATCTGGTCTAAGTTATGACACAATTATTCAAGTCTATTTTCTTTGCTTGTGTTGTAGAACTTCTAAGATACAGATACATGCTGTTCTTTTAGCATGTCTGGCGACATAGAAGAAGAAGAATAGCAAATAAGTTCTCACCATTAACTTTGGGCTTCCTGTTGGATTGACTTACTCAAAGTAAACTTGACATACTTACACTGGGAGTGATTATTTACTGTCTCCTGAATCAATATAAAGGATTGGCAGGCAACAGTCAGCTTTTGTTTCTGGAAACATTGGTTTTTCTCTTAATAAAAATGCATTTTCATGGTTGCTTCATTTATGCAGTATCTTCCTTGAATTCCTTCTTAGCACCAATGCCATTGTTATCAAGGTAGAGTTGGAATTCAGTGTTTCCACCTGCTTCTACAAGTGCATTACTGCTTCCTGCCATATGAGATGTATCTTAAAATGCCAATACACCATAGGCGTCCAAGGCAAGTGTGAAACAGAGATTTAAAAAAATAGCTGGTAATATGTTTTTTGTCCTTGGGTTGGTCCAGAGATGACTCCAAACATCCCTTTTCTATGCTCTTTCTTCCCAGTGCACTCTGCTGAGTGAGTGTGCATAGTCAATTCAAAAGTGACCAAAACTAAAGCTACCCATTCTTTGGGTTTCCTATTGGTTATTGTCTGCAAAAGAATGATAAAAGCCAAGGGCTAGGGTATTTGTAGGTGGAACAAAACTTTATGAATAGCTAATAACTGAAGCCCATCATTTTGACATTGTAGCTTCTAAGCAATGAGTGACAAATTGTTGTTGATACTGCTTTAGTTTTCTGTACCATTAAATTATTATTTGCTGGTTGAACTCAGAACACTAGGGGGCACTAATTTGCTCAAGAAATCATTTTAACTCATCAGGACATGACCTCAATCTCACCCAATTACATTTAGATCTAGAGAAGACCTACGGGTTAATTTAGGCCAGTTTTATAAATATTTATTTCAAAACCAGAAGGAAATGACTTGCCCAGGGCTAACACAGGCAAGCGAGTGTCCTAGTGATTTGATATTCTTTCTCCTCTACCATGATACTTTTGTCAGAGAATCTGGAATAGCACCTTTTTAATCATCAGTAGTAAATGCCTGCAACGCTATGTTTAGAGGATACTGTTTTGAACAACACGGACATGGTTCTGTTCTCAGATTGTTCATCAGCTAGGAAGACCCATTGACTGATTAACTGAATTTTAGCAAAAAGTATTATGGAAGAGTATAGCAATGGGATGTCAGACTTCCTTGTTTAGCTGAACCTTTAATGAAAAGGAAATTGGTAAATAAGAAGCAATAGGGAGGGAAGATTTAATGGTAAGAATTAAGGATGATATGACAGTACTGAGATAGGAAGGACCAAAGGAACTTGGAGGACCTGAAAAGCCTAGTGGGGCAGGAGCATAGAAGCAGAGAGGGAGAAAGAGTGGCACAAGATGAGGCTGGAGAGGGAGGAAGCCAATTATCCAGGGCCACATGGGCTGTGTTGAGAATCGGGGAGCACCTTATCTTAAAAAGGTAATGGAGAGTCACTGAAGGGGCCAGAGACAAATGCATGCATTCTGTGTGTACAAACACTGACTATAGAATGGAGAGGAATGTGGTTGGAAAGAGGAAGAGAAGTTAAGATGCAACCCAAGTCATCCAAACAAGAGATGATGGACAAGAACTGCAGTGGTGGAACTTTAGGGTGGTGCTTTGCATCCGTAAAGGGTGACTTTCCTCTGAAGCATCCAGATGAGACAAGTACCCCCAGCTGCATCCTGGCAGGGTTTCTGCTCGAAGTCTTCCTACTCCTCTTCTTTGTCCCACTCTTTTTTGACTCTTACAGCTATGGCTTTCTTAATTTAGTACTAGAATCCAAATTGGGACCAACTAGAGCCTTACCCTTGCAGCTGAGCATAGCCAGGTTTGTTCCATCATCCCAGAAGTTACCTGCTGCTATGGCTCTCTTCAAGTTGGACTCACCCTTTGGAAGTTTACAGAGATGCCAGGGTGTCAAAGGAAGGCAAGGCAGGAAACAGATATGCTTTGTGCCACTTGATTTGTTCAGCTGAGTTTTGTGTTGTCATGGGATTATTATTATTTCTTAAACTTTTTTACTGGATAAGAACATTAAGTACTCATTGTAGAAAATCTAGAAAATAAAGGAAACTGAGAAAAAAATCACCCCCTAATTCTTTTTCCCCCAATTCTGCAATTTAAATCAAATAGCCTTTATAATCTTGGAATATTTCTCTTTTTTCTAAGCATATTTTTAGCATATTGGGATCTCAGTATGAAAGGTTTATGTACCATTTTTACAAAAATATTGCTAGCATTTTAAGTGCTTATTGTGTGTGAGACTCTGAACAGAGTGATTTGCAAACTTTACTCAAATTTAATTGTCCAAACAACCCTATGGGGTAGAATCTATAATCCCCTTTTACAGAAGAGGAAACTGAGGCATAGTGAGATTGAACAACTTCTTTAAACAGATTTATTGAGGTATAATTGACATACAATGATCTGTACATATTTAAAGTATACAGTTTGATAAATTTTGACATATGTATATACCTGGAAATTTTCATCATAGTCAAGATGATGAACTTATCATCCCCCCTAAAGGTTTCTCTTTCCCTTTGTTATCCATTCTCCCCAGTGCCCACCTCCCTAGGCAACCATGGATCTGCTCTCTATCACTATAGGTTAGTTTGCCTCTTCTAGAACTGTGGATTCATACATTATGTATTGTTTGTTGTCTGGCTTCTATCACTTAGCATAATCATTTGAGATTTCATGTACTAATAATTTATTAGTATTTATGGCCAAGTAGTATTCCATTGTATGGATACCACAATATATTTTATCTATTCACCTGTTGATGAATATTTAGATTATTTCCAATTTAGGGCATCCACAAATAAAATGTCTATGTGCATTAGTGTACAAATCTTTGTATGGATTTATGCCTTCATTTTTTCTTGGGTAAACACCTAGGAGTGGAATGGCTGGGTCATATGACAGGTATATTCAAAATACATAAAGAACACTCAAAACTCAATAATCAGAAACCAGGCAACGCAAAATAAAAACAGGCAAAAGATTTGAACACACACTTTAACAAAAAAGATATACAGATGGCAAATAAGCACATGAAAAGAGTCTCCACATTATTAGTCATTAGAGAAATGCAAATGGAAACCAGAGTGAAATACCACTACACTCCTATCAGAATGGTTAGGATGGCAAGACTGACCATACCAACTGCTGGTGAGCATGTGGAAAAACAGAGTCTCTTGCACTCTGCTGGTGGGAATATAAATGGTTACAACCACTTCAGAAAATTGTTAGGTAGTTTCTTAAAAGATTAAACATAAACCTACTATATAAGTTTCCTGTGGCTGCTAAAGCAAGTTACTGTAAACTTGGTGGGTAACAACAGCAGAAATTTATCCTCTCTCATTTCTGGAGACTAGAAGTCCAAAATCAAGGTGTCAGCAGGGTGTTGTTCCTTTCAGGTGCTCTCACAAAGATTCTATTCTTGGCTTCTTCCAGTTTCTGGTAATTGCCAGCATTCCTTGGCTGGAGGCTACGTCATTCTAATTTCTGTCTCTGTCTTCATATCACCTTCTCTTCTGAGTGTCTGTGTCTAAACTCCCCTCTGCTGCTTCTTACAGGGAAACATGTGACTATATTTAGGACCCACCTGCATAATCCAGGATAAGCTCCTCCTCTCAAGATTCTTCACTTAAGCATAGTTTTTGCCATATAAAGTAATATTCACTCATTTGTCATATAAGATAATATTCACAAGTTCTGCAGATTAGGACATGGACATATCTTTTGGGGGGCCACCTACACCTACCATAAGCAAGTTTTTAACCTTATATTATAACACAAGCATGATCCCATTTTTATTAAAATTCTCTTGTAAATACCATTTCAAATGGTCACAAAATGTTTGCCACATGAATGGATCCATCACAATTAATTATTGAACACATTTCAACTACTGAACATTAAATAAAACATTCAGAAGAAATTTCTTATTTAAAATAAGACTGCAGTAAACATCGTAGTGTGTAAGGCTGTTTTTTCTTATATTTTGGGTCCCCCCCCGAAGTGAGTTCAATGAGCCAAAAGCTATAAATATGAACTTCTTTGCATATTTTCCAGAAGCTTAGTACCAACTTACATTCTATCTATAAGTAAGAAAGCCTCTTTAACTGCTCTTTCCTATTTAAAGTAAAAGTTTTGGGGGTAAATTCATCAGTAGAAAATTGGTATTTTAATTTATATTAATAATGAAATGAGATGATTTCTTATATATTTTTTAAAGATTTTATTTATTTGACAGAGAGAGACAGAGTAAGAGAGGGAACACAAGCAGGGGGAGTGGGAGAGGGAGAATCAGGCTTCCTGCCAAGTAGGGAGCTCGATGTGGGGCTAGATCCCAGGACCCTGGGTTCATGACCCAAGCCAAAGGCAGAAGCTTAATGACTGAGCCACCCAGGCACTTCTGATTTCCTATATGTTTTAATCAAAATATATTTCGTTCTCTTGTGTCCTCTGCCTAATTGGGTAGTGCTTTTTTAAAATGATTTTTATATGAACTCTATATAGTTGAAAATATGGACACTTTAAAATTTGTGTTGTGAATGTTTTTCTGAGTCCATGGTTTGCTTTTATATTTTGCTAAGTTTGAGAACTGGGGATTTTGACATACAGAAGTGTAAAATTCTTTGACATTGGGACATAGTATTGAGGTTTCTACTGCCAAGGTAGGAGGATTTAAGAAAATTTTCCTACATTCAGAGGGCAGGTATCTGTTATAACTATATCTAATTTTGTTTTTTTTTTCTTTTTTGGTAACTCTTTAATCCATCCATATTTTTATTTTGCTATGTGGAGAGAGGTTGAGATCATAACTATGTTTTTCCAAACTCCTAAGAATTAAATGATTATCTCAAAAGCACTCTTATTGAATAATCCCATCTCTTTAAGTATTGATTTGTGATGGTTCTTTTATCATTTTTTTAAGGTTCTCATATAAACTGGGGTTTGTTTGGAGGACATTTATTCTATTCCATTAATCTGTTTTTGGCCAATATGAGAGATTTATATTGAAATTTTAAGATATATTTTAATATACAGGTAAATCAGTGCATGAAGTTATCATTTGTCCCTAATCAGAGAAAGCTTTTGTTTAAATACAATGTTGTGATTGCATGTTATAAGAGCAACCTGGCTAGCATATAGATTATCCTGCCAATAATTTACATCAGTTTTTATTGCTATTAATTAGCACTTTTTTTGACTCATTACAATGGAGTACTCTCTCTATATATGATGTTCACATTTTGCCTTCTCCTGCTTTTATTCTATCCCCAAACTCATTACCAGATGATATATTGCATTTAGAAATGTCCTTGAAACTGTTAAACTATTTGATAAATGCTCTTTTAGCTTGCCGAGTTGCTTTTTTTTTTTTCCTACCTCAGCCACAATACTGACCAGCTACTACTCAACTGACCAGATCCCAGATCCCTCCAATCTGATTTGGTTATTTAGATCAGGATTTTCAACTTTGGTACTGTTGACATTCGGGTTAAATAATGTTGTGTTGTGTCCTATTCAGTGTAGGATGTTTAGCAGTATTCCCCGCTCGTTACCAATAACCCCATTTCCTCCCACCCCAGTTGTGACAATCAAAAATGTCTCCAGATATTGCCAAATGTCCCTTTGGGAACAGAATAGCCCCCATTGAGAACTATTGATTTAGATCAAAGTAGTCAGACAGCATGCAGCATACTAAATTTATCTAACTTTTATTTATTATTATTACTATTTATAATCTTAGTAATACAATCAGGTTGAACCTAAGGCAAACCAATTATTTGCACAATGATTCACTGTCATTGCCTTGAAAAAAATCAACCCTAGGGCATTCTGCTTGGCCATGTGACTTAAACATGACCATAGGAAGAACAGTGACATTATCCTTGTTCAAAATAAAACATCTCAGAGATCTCTTTTGGTTCACCTCTCCCTACTTAGCTTATGTTGATGATAAATTTGAAAAGCTGTCAATTTGATAATCATATTGGTATATGTAAATGAAATTATGCCCTGAGTTTTAATCTTGTATTTTGTGATACTTAGAAAATGGCTCAAACTCTAAGCCCATAATTCTTTGAATCGTCTTGCCTTTGATTTTAGCATATAACCATGGCTGTCTGAGCTAGTTAGTTCAGAGGGGTTTTACAAGATGATAATGAGGCCAATGTTGCAGTTTCAATTAGCTTCACAGAAGAAAAACCCAGCTTCACAGCAGCAGACTGAACTGCTAACCCCTGCCACCACTCTCAGCCAATGGCCAAAAGGAACATGAGAACAGAGAATGTTGTCGACTCAGCACTCCCAAGACCATTTAGCCTGGACAAGCAAAGGTCACATCTCATTGACGATGATGGCCCATCCGTGTTATATTCCTACACCAATTCACTGCAGAAACACAAAATGAAGAATACTCTGTAAATCAGAGCTGCCTTTATAGCCAATGTAGATCATTGAGGCAAAGACTTGTTTATTCTAATTTTTTTGGAACAATGAATAGGACAGCTGTAGTTTTGAAAGGTATTTAAGCAACTTTTATTTTTGTTTTCAAATTTGCAACTTTGACCATATATTTAAAGTTAAGTACATTTTATTCACTCATGAAATTATTTTCTAATCATTCACTTAGAGGGATGGGTCATTATAATCATAAATATGTCTGCTACTATGTCAATATAATAGTTAAATCACGCAATTTTTCCTTGGAATGAGAAGACTTTTGTAAGCATTAAAATGGAAATTGAATTTTACTTACATTTAATATTATGGGCAGAAGGGTATTAACATGGATCCCTGGCAGCAATTTCCCTAATACTGATTTACATGTTGTATAAAATGTAACATCCATGGAAACGTGACCCTCAACTTCTGCATTTTCTTGCAAAGATTGGACTTAATTCTGCTTTTAAAATATTTGCATTGTTCCTGTTAAACTGTCTAGATAATAATGGATGCAGGTGAATGTTGGCCAGTTTGGTTTATGCACTTAGTTGCAGCATTAAGATACATTTCTTTCCTTTATCCTCTGGTCTTTGAATTCAGATCATACTCATCCACTCCCAGGTCACTCTTTCCCAGTAGGGAGCTTCATGGAGCTTAATACCATTTATATAATGGTTTTCCTTTCTCACTGGTGCCTAAATTTTCCTTCTGACTTACCAAGAGATCCATAGGAATTTTCAACAACGTTGGTATTATATTCTGATGGTGAATGGATATCCAATTTCAAGCTCTTCCATTCACAATGCATTCATCAAAACACAATCAACTTTAGTAGCCCATAGAGAAAATAGCTTTTAGAACCTGATATTTACTTCACCTCATCAAAGGTCTGCTAAACATATTGAGTCCTAAATGAATAGCAGTGGACAAGCCAAACAAATTGAGCCTTGAATGCAAGAATGTCTACAGATGTTTCCATGAATTGCTTTTTAATCAATGAAATCAGGAACATGTGTGGTTTTTTAAATTGATTCCTACAGTTGCAGCTGCATAAGGACCACATTTTCCCAACTGCCTCTCTGTTACCATTCAGAATCTCGTTTCAATATCATGATATTCTCTTGCTAAAAAATCTAATATTTATCTAGCATTTCTATGTGTCAGGTACTATCCAAAGTGCTTTCATGGATTATTTAATTTGATTTTTTACAATGGCCTTATGACACATACCAGATATTTTTACTATTCTCATTATACAGCTAAGGGAACTGAGTGGTAAAAGTTAGTCAGTGGCCCAGGATTATACAGCTAACAGAAACACATGACAGAGCCAGATCCTGAGTTTGGTCTGCATGAATCCAGAGTCTATAGTCCTAACTGCTACAATGTACTGCCTCCTAAAAGTCATTATCACAAAGATTTGTATTATTTTTTATTTCTAAGAATAATATGATTTTATTTCTGTTATCATATTTGACTTGAAACAAATAACTAAAATGATACCCAAATATCTTTTGTGTCACCCAACCTGAATTCTTACAGAATGTATCCTGTCTGTGCTAATTTGACTTATAATTGGGGCTTCATCCCTCTGGTATTCATGGGTCTTAAATTTGTAGCTAGAAACTTGTTCATGTTTTGAGTAATTGTATCTCACTCCCTATGACATTTTGGGCACTTAAAACATGTTCGACAATATTTTAAAGAATACAATTTACACCACTTCCTTTAGAAGACTATAAATAAAATAATGATAGAAAGTGTCAAGCCATAATTACATTGAGAGTTTTAGTAACCTCATAAACCACAGGAATGAAATACCAAAAAATTTTTTTTCAACCACCAGCATCAAAATCTCATTTGCTGATTCTATTTTTGCAGCATTGATGGAAGTAATCCAGTTAGGCTGACATTTTTATAGAGGATAGTTTGATGTTCAAATAAGCCGTGTTATTTCACCATCTTTATCTTTATGGGAAAGGTTTTTTTCTTCTGTAATGATTTGAACTGTGCTATAAAGTAAATGAAAATGTGTCTTGTGGGTTGGATTATGGCTCCCAAAGACACATTTCAGTTGACATAAAGGTCTTTGCCATACCACAGTTGATGTTTACAGATACACACCCCTTCTAATTTTTAATGTTGTTGTTGAATTTCTTAATGCATCTAATCAGAGAAAATATGTCAAAAGGAAAGGGATGCTTGGTCTCAAACATATGCTTGGGTTTCTGTTAATCAGGAAACAAATGTCCAAATGCGTTTGCACACAATCTCACACACATGCTCACATATGTGCTCACACACACACTCAAGTTTGGAGCTAAGTGTGAATCCGGTGACACAGTGACACTTAGAGCCAAATACTAAGCATATGTCAAAATTTGGTGTGATCACAACAGAAGAATGGTACAATATTGTTTCGTTCAGCATGATGCAGAAAGAGAAGCCAAATAACCGAAAATCATAAAACAAATGTCATTTCCTTCCCAGAAGCATTATGTTTCAATAATTGAGAAAAAAATAAGACCAATTTGTTTCAGTCTGACTTTCTTGTCACTGGTAAATTAATAGATACATTTCTACTCCTTAAGAGAAAATAGGCTAATGAACCTTTAATGGTCGAGATGGGCTAGATAAAATTGCTGATATCTGATGTTTCTGTGCTATAGATCAAAATATATCTATCACTCAGCAAAAAAAAAATAGTATCAACAAATTTATATAGCTCAGTTTGACAGAATAGCACTCATTGTATTCATTTTTATCCTCTTAGGATTTCATTCTTTCTATATTTTTTTAAAGACGGCATATTTTAATCATGTAGAAAACTCATAGCTTTAGAGATTGGCCTTACTGATACAAATAACTTGCATATGGGTCAAATATTTTTGATATATTATTATCCATGAATTCCTTTATGAGAGCTAAGGATAGAATAGTTGTTCATCAGTAGCAAATTTCACCAAGAATGAGAATTAGAATTCTTTCAGGATCCTTTGATATCTTTGGCTAATGGGCAAATGATAACCTCAGGGAAAAGTGAATGGGCGCCAATTGCTAACTCCTTTAAGAAATCCTCCTATATCATGTTAGAAAGTCATAGCTAGATGGAATGGTTGATAGATTCACGGAATGGAAATGCCATTGGAATTATCCAGCCCAACAGTTCTCAACTGTCCAGTTAGAGGGTCCAGATCCACATGGATAGGTTGTTATGAGCAGTGAGGTATGTTGTATTTTTTTTTCTAATGCTCAAAGTACTAGGATTCGCAAATTATTCTTTTATAAATTAGAATGTATTTAAAATTACCCATCCAAAAATGCCACGCTAATTTAATAGCATTTCAAATCAGAAAGAAAGAAGTGCAGTTTCAGCTAGTGGGTCTAGTATTACATACCTGTCCCATGGAGATACCCATGGGAATGAATCTTGCATGAAAACAGAGGGGTGATGTTTCCTAGCAGAAAAAAAGCTCTTGATCTGAAGATCTAGGCACTTCCTCTAACTTTTCTACAATCAGCAGAGATTGCTGAAATCATAAGCCAACAGTTGATGGTGTTCATGGAATCAGCAAAGGGCCATAATCTTGAAGGACATTTCTCGAGGGCCTGGTGAGGCCTGAGGAAATGCCTGTACCACCACTATGGAACACATTTTTTTGTAACTCGATGTTTAGAACTCTTGGATTCTCTGTCTCCTCCCTGCTGACAGCACCTAGCTCCCACTGCCAAAGTTTGTTTTCTCTGAGCTCAGTTTATCTAAAGTGGCCATACTCCAAGGGTTGACCTTTTCTTTCTACAGTTGTGTTAATATCATGGATTAAACTCTGTAGTTGGTCTCAATCCATGGCTATTCTCATAGACCTAGAAGAAGTGTTAATTCAATGCTTACAGGAGAACCTTATTCCTTTATCTACAAGTAGTTATTTGGAGGGGTGAAAGGCACCTCACAATTGCCCCCATTAACAAGAAATTTAAGATCTAAATCTGACTCTATCATTGTTATTGCTGTTTTTAACTGCGTGATTATGATAACCCTCTAGGTTATTTATTGTAGGCAATTTATACCATATCTCATTCTCATGATCTTCATCCTATGAACCCCTTTTTTTGACTTATAATTTGTATAAATTTATAATCTTAACAGCTGTAAACTATTATAGAAGTAGACCAAAGATGTGACTATTCCAATTCCTCTTATGGTACAGGGCAATCCCAGCAAAGATGACACCAAAACCTTATAAATCAACCTTATAGGTTGAAAAACCCCAAGTAATATATGAGCAGATTCAATCTAGCAAGACATAAAAACAATAACAAACCATAATCAAACAGCTGGTTCTTAAGGACATAAGAAATTTTACTATTAGTCTATTGTCATAATTCATCTTATTAATGGTTAAATGAGAAAAAATTTATCATTCTATGTTCAAAAAGAACTTGATTTAATATACACTGCTGATGAAAATTCTTAATGAAACATGAAGTCTGTTTAAAATGATAAAGATTTTTTATTTGAAACAAAGACTAAATTTTTCATTTGTAAAATTCAGTATGTATTTTCATTAAACTGAGAAACAAGAAGAGGATTACAAGTTTATTGACAAGGAAAAAATTAGATAAGGTTATTAGAAAGGGGAAGTAAAAAAACCACCACTTGTCTATATTGAAAATTTAAGAGAACCAATTGAAAAAAAAAGCTATTAAAACGGTCAAGACTTTTGGGCGCCTGGGTGGCTCAGATGGTTAAGCATCTGCCTTCGGCTCAGGTCATGATCCCAGGGTCCTGGGATCGAGTCCCGCATCGGGCCTCCTGCTCCTTGGGAGCCTGCTTCTCTCTCTCTCTCTCTCTCCCTCTCTCTCTCATGAATAAATAAAGAAAATCTTTAAAAAAAAAAAAAAAAAAGAATCTCTTATAAAACGGTCAAGACTTTTGTATTACAAAATTTTTCACTACGCTCCTTACAAAAATAAATACATAAAAATAAAGTACTTATTAGCCCTAATCAATTAAATAATAAGCAGAAAAAACCCACACATCACAATAGCAACCCTAAAATAAAAATAACTAAGAATAAATATAAAAATAAGTGGATAAGACTACCAAAAAATGTGTAAGATTACCTTGAAAAAAATATAAAATAATTTGGAAGAAGATGATATTTAACAGGGAAATATTCTGTACTTCTCAACAAAAAGAATCAATATTTTAGGCATTAAATTCTCCCTCAATGTAATCCAACCACTGAATGCATCTAAAATAAGAATCACCAAGGGATTCTTTTAATAATGTGACAAAATAATTTAAAAATTCATGCGAAGTAAATTGAAAAGCAAAAATAGCCAATAACTTATTTAAAAATCAATGCTCCCAAAACGTTAAGAACAATTATATTAAAAGAAAAGATTTGATCAAGTTTCAACATAAAATGTGATACTCTATGCAATGAAGAAAAACCACAAACAAAATGAAAAGATTATAAACATGATGGGAAAAATCTGTAAGACAAGATTTTTTTTTAAAGATTTTATTTATTTATCTGACAGAGAGAGAGACAGCGAGAGAGGGAACACAAGCAGAGGGAGTGGGAGAGGGAGAAGCAGACTCTCTGTGGAGCAGGGAGCCTGATGCAGGGCTCGATCCCAGGACCCTGGGATCATGACCTGAGCCAAAGGCAGACACTTAACTGACTGAGCCCCCCAGGCGTCCCAAGGTTTTTATATATATATAAAGCAATCTTACAAATATGAACGAAACAGTATTCCTATAGAATCCACAAGACCAAAGGCTAGCAAACCTTTTCTGTAAAGGACAAATAGTAAATACTTTTGGCTTTGCGGGCTGTGACCACAGTTTTGTTACAATTACTCAACTCTGCCCTTGTAGCACAAAAGCAACCATAGACAATGCATAAAGAAATAGGTATGACTGTATTCCAATAAAACTTTATTTACAAAAATAGAAAGTGAGACAAAACGAGCCACAGACCACAGTGTGCCAACTCCTGCAATAGACTTTCTAGGACTATATGCTATGTCTACCTAGAAGTAAGATGGTAATAAATAAAATGCTCAACAAATACATGTTGAAAGAACAAGTAAATAAATGAATACAAATAGGACAACCCACAAAAAATTAACATCAACAGTAACATATGTAAAATTGTTCAAACTCACACAATGAAAGAGGGACAAATTAAAATCATGACATAACATCTTTTTACTCTCAAATTCACAAAGTTTGTTTCTTTAATGATAATTCCTAGGTTTGGTAAGGATATGGGCTCATGCATAGCCATGCTGCTTGTAGACTTTTTTACTCTTTTGTCTTTAGCTATATACATAGGGAAAAGTGTAGAAAATAATATAAGAGGTTCTGTGTATCCTCTCCCTCCATTGGCAGTTTTCAAATTGTTTGAGTTCATTCTTTAAATTATTGAGAACCTCAAAGAACTTTTGTCTGTTAATGTTTATATTTACATTAGAAATTAAAACATAAACATTTAAAATAGTTGTAATTCATTTAAATAGCAATATAAACTCTTTATGTGTTAACGTAATATTTTTGACTACATTTTCTAAAGAAAAAGAAATTATTGAGAAGAGTGACATTGTTTTACATTTTTGTAATGTAAAATTACAAAAAATTAATGTCTTGCCTGAAAGAAGACAGCTGGATTCTCATACCTGCTTCTGAATTCATTCTGTTGTGCCATGCTTTTTGGTGAAGTATATGAAGAAAATCAATCTTCAAACGGTTATATAGTTGGAAAAGGGAAGAGTATCTTAATAGCTTTTTCTGATAACCAAAAATTCTGCTTTGATAGTACACCAAAATTCAACAAGTGGTAGTTTCTTTCTTTTTTTTTTTTTTTAGATTTTATTTATTTATTTGAGAGAGAGTGAGAGAGAACATGCAGGGGAAGCAGCAGGCAGAGGGAGAGGGAGAAGCTGAGAGGGAGCCCAACGTGGGGCTTGATCCCAGCGCTCTGGGATCATGACCTGAGTCAAACCAACTGAGCCACCCAGGTACCCTGTCAACTGGTAGTTTCTAAACAGGTAGTTATAATGTGGAATCTAAAATCATATCACTGAACTTTCTGTGTTTCGTTACATTAAAATTTGTTCATTTATCTTACAGTTTGAGTGGGTATTTTATTCAGGCATGGTCTTGTAACATCATGCACTGACCATTTAGAAAAAATTGGTTCAATGAGTAATGCAGATCTTCCAGATGTAGATACATTTTGTCATACAATATTCAAGATTCTATTTACTACATTTCCACCTATCTCAGAAAAGTCTTTAGATATTAGGAAATTGTCAAGCCCTCTGTGGTGGATACAAGTTTACCAAAGTTCTAATTTTCATTTGAAAGCTTGAAATTTTATCACTGACAAAAATTGCTGTCTGTTGTTTCTTCATTCACTTTTGAGAAAAAGTCGGCCAAACACCCAGGTCTGGATAACCATAATTTGTCTCTTACTCATTCTTTTAAGAAAAAAATGATGTTCTATGAAGAAAGCAGGTAGTTCAGTTCACAATTCAATCATCATATTTTCATATGCAATAGAAGTGCTATATTCATACTATTTTGTCATGCAGAATATTTTTTTAAAGTGTTCTAGTGTTGAGATTTAAGTAAAATCATTTTTATTACTTCATTAAAGACACTGTTGAATGAAACTGGCTTTTTTGATTTTGCTCAGACTATAGTGAGCATGCCATGAAAGGCACAGTGGCTGTTCATGCGACTGGTGCCGCTGCCTCCAGCCATGCTAAGTTGCCACAGGTTTACCCACCACTGATTTTGCACCATCAGCGCAAATGTCAACATGGTGGAAAAAACAAATAATTTTAAATTTTTACATAAATAATTCCATCCTGTATGTGTGCTTTGACCAAGATTTTTGCATGTAACATTATGCCATTACGTTTTTGAGATAGATCGAGGTTGATACATGTAGATCTAGTTCATATATTTTTTTTTAGTTTTTTTAATGAGACACCCAGGTGCCCCTCTAGTTCATATATTTTAACTGCTGTGTTATATTTATCCCTTTGTTCCTACATTGATGGATATTTAGGTTATTTCCAACTTTTTACTATTGTGAATATTTCCTTAATCAAGAGTCATCTAGGGGCACCTGGGTGGCTCAGTTGACTAAGCATCCAACTCTTGGTTTTGGTTCAGGTCATGATCTCAGGGTCATGCAATCAAGCCCCATATTGGGCTCCTCAGCAGGGAGTCAGCTTCCCCTCTCTAACCCTCTACCCCTCCCCCTACTCGTGTATGCACACTCTTTCTCTCTCTCTCTCAAATAAAAAAAATCTTAAAAAAAAGTCACTTTAGGTTGTATACCATGATGTGGACTTTCCAGGTCTAAAAAAAAAAATATATATATATATATATATATATATACACACACACACACATATATATACACAGTGTGTATATATATATATATATATATACACACACACTCAGTTTTCCATATCTAGATTATGAAATTGCCTTTAACATGGCTTTACCAATTTGCAACCTAATATGATTCTTAACGGGTACTCTCTTCTCTAGGTGCAGTTTGTCAATGTGTGTCAGGCATTCTAAGGAAAGACAATTTTTGAATCAGAAATTCCAAGAATTGACCATGAAGGTCATTTGGCCAGGAATGAGTACAAAGTTGTTTTTTTTTTACAAAGTTGCTTATGATTATTTATAAAGTAGAAAATCTAAACAAAAGCTTCTAGATGTTTAATAATAGGTGACAAAAATATATTGTGGTATCTATTCATGGATATTATGTAACCATTTTATGTCCTAATTTTATTTCATTGATACATGTTATTTTATCTAACTGTATCAAAATGGTGATGGAAGTACAGGTAGTTTTTTCTTCTTTGTGTGTGTGTGTTTTAAATTTTCTTGTGTTACTGAGAACATGTTATTACAGAAGGAAAGAAAGAGGGGAGGGAAGACAGACAGATGGATGAGAGCATATATTCTGAAACCTCATCCTAAACTAAGTGTCAAGTGAGGCCAAAAAAATAAAACAACAGTACCCAAATTTGACACAGCGTAGGAGTGATTTTTAAAGCCTCCTGAAACCCCCAGAGATTTTGATTTGGTGGGACTGGGGATCAACGAGTCCCTGAAATGCATAAACCTCACACCTTAAGAAATACTAATTCAGAAACCGTAGCTGATTCCATCAGACTTGCCTGTGTTAATGAAAAATAAGGAGTCTTGTCCATTTTAATATTTGGCAGGCAAAAGAGACAAGCAATGGCTGGGGGAAGTTCTGGTGGTGCCTCTCTTCCTGGAAGCTGGAAGCTGAAGGCAGGAGCTTCTGTAACCACATCCTGGGGTGGGAAGGAACTCTGTTTCCTGCAAACCTATCCCAGACTTTGCTTGCTTCTCCTTGGCATTGGCAGCCTGCCCTAAAACAGACAAGGTCAAGTCTGCAGGTGGTGGCTCCAGGTGTTCCTCCTCAGTTCTCTCCCATCCCTCCTTCCTCTGTTCCCTGGCATTTGGGTCAACTTCCTCTGCAAATTTGAGCATCAGAATCTTTGGGTGAGCTTGTTAAGACACATATTCCTGGCCCCCAACCCCAGAGCTTTGGATTCATGGGTTGCATTTGTAATAAGCTTCCAGGTGATGAAGCTTCTGGCCCATGGACTGCACTGAAATAGAGACAATAAATAGACTCACCAGAGAGAGCCAGCCTGAGACTCAGGGGCTGAGCAATAAAATGTTATCAGAGAGGGAGACAAACCATAAGAGACTCTTAATCATAGGAAACAAACTGAGGGTTGCTGAAGGGGAGTGGGGTGGGGGTACGGTGTAACTGGGTGATGGACATTGAGGAGGGCACGTGATGTAATGAGCACTGGGTATTATATAAGACTGATGAATCTCTGGCCTCTACCTCTGAAACCAATATTACATTATATGTTAATTAATTGGATTTAAATTTAAAAAATAAAATAAAGCAAAAAGAAAAAAAAGAAACCACTCAATGTTTTCTGGAATGGGCTAAATAAAGAAAAAGGATAACACCAAGTTTCAATGAGAATGCTGAGGAATTTGAATTCTCATATATTGCTGATGAGAGGGTAAAGAGTACATTCATTCACTTTGGAAAACTGTTTTGTAGCTACTTATGAAAGTAAATATTTACCTACCGAAGGGGGGAAAAATGTTATTCACTAGAATTCCCATCAGATGTTCATTTAGAAATGCAGATGTGGGTGCAGTAGTAGTAACAGCATTACTAGTGGTAATAAGAATAGCAATAGTAATAACAGATAGCAATAATAGGAAGATTAATAATGAAATCACACAAATAAATAAGAACTGTTTTTCTCCCCATGTTTTGATGAAAGTCTTGAACATGGTGTTGCCAGACCAGAGACAAGATTTCAGATACGAAAGTGTTATGAAATCATGTATTTAAAAAATGTCTCTTTAAACTGGATATGTTATATTTTTAGTGAAAGCAAGGTCTTTAAAAACATGCCGGACCTTATGATCCAGAAAAAGCTGTTTCTTTTCCTCCTGCAGGGTATTATTTATCTTTGGTTAATAGATTCAGCCAAGCCATTTTTATAGCCTCACATGTTATCAAAAAGTGTTTTTATTTCCCAATCTAACTACTCCCTTTCTCAACCTATTGAATTAATTCTGCCTGTCGCAGCCAAGTATTAACTGAAGTCTAGATAAAAGAGATTTTTTCAAAACCCCATTTGTGTTTTTCCTTTTTGTGTTAAATTATAAATACGGTAATTGGTGGTTAATGAGATGTAAGTGCTGTAGCCTCAGACTCTTTGGGTTACTCATGTCTCTGCACCATTTTCATGCGGCCCTCATTTTCCACACACCAGACCTATAATTATGCCAAAATTTATCCAAGCCAGAGAATATTTTGTTTTTCCCTGTTGCTACCTACAGACTGTAAAATTATGGAAAGCGTTGGATATGCAAAACTAATTTTAAACCCCACCCAGTAAAAATTCTGAGGGGCAAATCAATAAGATATAATTAAAGGATTGTGCATCGTAGATTTCAGAGATCACTGAGGCATCTAGAAAGCATCTGATCTAGCTGTTTGGCTTTCGTATCAACCCCATTTTGCAGATGAATTAACCACAGCTTACAGAAGCAAAATATATGTGAAGCTGGGATTTGAACCGGAGATCTATCTGGCCCTAATCCCCGTGCCTTGTTGAGAGGGGTTGACAGGTGTCTTTTGCCTTTCGGAACAGTGGGGTTTTTTTATTGCATCATGCTGTTTGCCAGCCTACCTTGAACTCTTTCATCACCTGCTTGAATGTTTTTCATAAGCTTTTAAAGCTTCCTTTATATTTGATTTGTACAGTATCTTTTAACAACAGTGTTCTTGCACCAGACATTTTGATGTACTAAATTTACACATACACCTGAATGAGGAAGACACATGCATTTTGTATTGTACAAAAAAAAAAAAAAAAACAAAACTCCAGTCTCATGTTTATGTTGAAAATGTCAGTCTCTGTTTCCACTCAAGTGCTAATCTTTCTAAAAATGTCCCTCCCGTTGAAGGACATCCAAAAGGCAGTAACTTACTAGAACCTTGGGTTCAGATTACAAATGCGTTTGGCTAACTCAGTGTTAAAGTTCAAATTATCTCAGAATTATTTTAAATATTTGTAAAGGAACACTGATTAGTTTACTAACGCATTGCCTCATAACCATCCACTAATAACCACCTTGGTTTGTGATCGTTAACTCCAAGGGCTCAAGTGAGGTCGTGGCAAAGGTAATTTGCTTCAGTATCTGAAGCTGTCATATGATTGATATCTTTTCCCTAGGACGTGGAAGAGTTGACTCAGAAAAGGAATTTGAAATGGATTTTTAGACCGCATTTTATTATTTGCACAGAAGAGTTGAAAAGGAAGTTCTGATGAGGTAATATCCTCCCCTCTCCGCCCCCTTTTTTGTAGTTAGTATTTCCTAATTATTTACATTTAAATTGGAGACCAGTAGCATGGTACAGGGGAAAGAATGTCAGTGTGGGAGTCAGGCTACCTGGGATTTAGTGCTGGCTCTGTCATTCAACTCATGACCTTAGACAAGTCATTTAGTTTCTCTGGGTGTTGGTTTCCATAAATGAGAAAATGACACAGGATCATTCCTAAGCTGTAGAGTCTGTGTATATGTGTGTTCTGCCAAGAGAAGCTAAACTATCTAGAAAAGAGCAGACCCAGGTATAGGTTAGGCAGATACTGCCTCCCTATTCCTAACCTGTTGGCAGGGCTGACTGCATGGACAGCAACCTGTGCTTGCCATCTTGAAATTCTTCATAATTTTTGAACAAGGTCCCTGCGTTTTCATTTTGCTCAGCACCAAATTATGTAACAGGTCCCGCCTTTTGATGATACATTTCTTACCGTTGTGTCCTTCAGCTGGAAAAATGAGTCATAACCTCAAATTGGTCGTTTTTGCCACCATTGTACCTTTTGGGTAGACCGAGAGGAGCAAAATTCAACAAAAATTTATGTGTGGAATTTTGTGCTTATTTTCAATGAACTGAGTTTTTATTGTCTGCATTTTCCTTTGTCAATGCCTCCTTGCCCTACCTTATCCCGAGGAGGGACATTATGCTCTCCTGGGTGGCTATGTGAATTTCTGGTTTCCTCTCTTCACAGGTAAACTGTGTATGTAGGCTACTCTGATTCGTATCTTGGAATCTTTGTAAAGTCATGTTCGATCCCATTTTTTGACACATAAGGGTTAATTCCTGGTATTTGTCACTAGGTATTTTCAGTCTCTCCATTCCACATCATTCTTGTCATTGCCACATAATCAGTTATAGTACAATATAGAGGATACTTGTGTCAATTTTGCTGTCAATCTTTATGCCTCTGGAGAAGCTACAATTACAATAGCTGATAGACTAGAGAGATGACTTCTGCTCCTCCAGCAGCTGCTGTGTTTTGACCAAATGAGCTCTCCTTCACCTTTGAAAGTAGAATAGCCACCCTAAATGATGAGAGATCTATTCCATATAAAAGGAGACTTGCTGAATGTGCTAAAATGCACATTCATGCAAGAACTGGCTTCATTGTGCACATTAATATTGATAAAAATTACTCTGTGATTGCAATAGACATATGCTTTCTTCGTTTATTCATTATTGCGTGCCAAAGGATGAAAGAGCAAAAGAGACAGAGAAAGTGTTTCTGTGTACCCACTGATGGCTGGATGTGGTTTTATATTATGAGTCTACTTTCAGAAATGTAGAACAAATCCCTAGGCAATGAAATGACCAATTTACATATCACATCCAAGATAATAAATTGCTTTGATGGGCCATTCCTGAGTGTCTGATTTCAAAGCATCAAAAATGCCAAACCAATCCTCAAACACTATTTTTTTTCCTTTTACAAATCCAGTGTTCATCATCTTCCCAAATGCTGTTTTTTTGCCCTCAGTTAATAAATTCTATTTAAAACTTGATAGCAGCTTTTAATTATATTAACAGTATCTAAATGTTTTAAAATATTTAGCTAGTCTTTTTCCTTCATAAAATTGAAAGTGACTGTTGAATACTTTTTTTCCCTCTGTTCTTTTTTAAGTTTTAATTTAAATTCCAGTTAGTTAACATATGGTATAATATTAGTTTCAGGTATATGATGTAATGATTCCACACTTCATACAACACCTGGTGCTCATCATGACCTATGTTGAATTCTAACTGCCGTCCTGACTCCTAACTTCTAAATTGTGGAACATGTCATTTTTATTTTTTGGATCATATAAACCAGTGTTTTGACTCATAGTTATGCTTAAGGATAGGAAAGAAACAATTGATAGATTTTTTTTAAGGGAGTGCTATTGGACATTAGATCTGGCACTGATAACAAGAAAAACAGCAGTCCCAGGTTCTGTTTATAAGTTCTTCCTATCCAATGGATTGAACTATTTCAGCAATAAATTAATGCTTTGAAACTGTGGGATTTTAGATGAAAAGAACCAAAGTGAAACTCCTCAAGTAATTAGGTAAGTGGTTTAGTTCTATGCATTTTATTTCAAAACACCTTTTTGAACACTACTTTACCAAGATTCCAAAATAAGAGCTATAGAAGCCTAAATACACAGTTTACCTGTGAAGAAAAAGAACATCAGAAGTTCAAGTATCCATTGAGTAGAGTATAATGTCCCCCTTCAGTGACCTCCAGGAGAGGAGGCCACCCATTCGGTATCTTCTTATGTCTGTCTCTTCTGGAGAGGGACCCTAAAGGTGCCAATTAACATCATAGTGATAACTCCTTACAAGTGTTTAAGTTGACATGTCATCCAACAAGACACTAGGCAGAAACACGTATAAGGAGAAGTGAGTATTATGGCATTTTACCCCTTAGCAGGAAACTCAATGTTTGCACCTTTGGCTGCACCTTGGAATCACCTGGGCAGAGAAAGCAAAAAATACTGGGTCCTGCCCAGAGAGATTCTGATGTAATTGGTTTAGGGATTGGCCTGGGCATTGGGATTTTAGAAGTCCTCCCAGGTGGTTTTAAGGAGCAGCCAGGGCTAAGAACCAAGGTTTGAACTGAGGTTTCTTTTTAGATATTTAACAGCTTTGTTGAGATATAATTCACATAGTATCCAATTCACCCATATAAATTGTACAATTCAGTGGTTTTGAGTACATTCACAGAGTTGTTCCACCATCCCACAGTCAGTTTTACAACATTTCCACCACCCCAAAAAGAAATCCGTTAGGAGACACTCCCCACTTCTCCCCCACTCCCACCCCAGCCCTAGGCCACCACTAACCTACTTTCTGTCTCTATAGATTTGCCTATTCTAGATATTTCATGAAAATGGATCATATAATCTATAGCCTTTTGTGAACAACTGCAGTCTCATGGCATGTTTTTAGGGCTCATACATATTAGAGCATATATCAGTACTTCATTTTTATTACCAAATAATATTCCATAGCATGGGTAATAACATATCTTGTTTATCCATTCACCTGTTGGTGGATATTTGAGTTGTTCTAAATTTTGACCATTATGAATAATGCTGCTACAGACATTTTGTACAAGATTTAGCATGTACATATGTTTTCATTTCTCTTGGGTATATATCTAGAAGTAGAATTACTGGTTTATATGCTAATTTTGTGCCTAACTTTCAAGTAACTGTTAGACTTTTCCAAAGTAACTGTGTCATTTTCCCTTCCTCATCAGTGTCTGAGGGTTCCAGTTTCTCCACATCCTTGTCAACACTTGTTGTTATCTATCTTTTTGATGATAGCCATTCTAGTGGGTGTAAAATGGTATCTCTGTGGTTTTGCTTTACATTTCCGTCATAGCTAAAGAAGTTGAGCATCTTTGCATGTGCTTATTGTCCATTTGTATATCCTCTTGGGAGAAATGTTTATTTAAATCCTTGCCCACTTTCTAATTCAGTTATTTGTTTTATTGTTATTGAGTTGTAAAAATTTATATATATATATATATATTCTAGATACAAGTTCTTTATAAAAAATATGATTTGCAAATATTTTCTTCCATTCTGTGGGTTGTCTTTTCACTTTCTTGAAGGTCTCCACTGAAGAAGAAAAGTTTTCAATTTTGATAAAACCCAATTTATTGTTATTCTGTTGCTAGTGCTTTTGGCATTCTATCCAAAAAGGCTTTGCATAACCCAAGGTAATGAAAATTCTCTCCTACATTTTCTTCTAAGTGTTTTACAGTTTTAGCTCTACATTTAGGTCTATAATCTGCTTTGAGTTAATTTTTCTGGGTACAGTGTGAGGAAAGGTCCAACTTTTTTCCTTTGTATGTGGTTATCCTAGAGCGAGTTTTTAAAATAATCTCTTTACTGATGGTTAGTGAACATCTTGCTCAAAGTCAGCTGTGTGATAAACTTCATGGGGCATGGCATATGAGCCATCTATGCTAAAGATGAATTGCCAGAGAGTTCCAGCTTCTTCCTGCTCTCCCCCAGGGAGCCTATACACTGGTTGAAATTCTAAACACACACTTGGAACTACTAAAGACCGCATTTACACAGCCTCTGATCAATATGCTGAGGTCTCCCTAATGGGTAGTAGGAGGTGGGGGGGGGAGTACTTAGAAATTAGATGAAGAGTGGTATCAATCACTGAAGGTTTCTGAAGGAGTTGTCTTCACCTTTGTGTGCTAACATACACACACACACTTAAACTGTAGTATGTGACCTCTAAGTCAGGAAATGTCTAGCTAAATGCCATGGTGCTATTGATCATGTTTGATTGCTTTGTGCTCTTACCTATTTGAATGAAAGAAGGAGACTCCCTGAAAATTATAAGTAAATTATTTCCAAGAATGTGAGGAAATTGTTTTGTCTGCAAATGCTCGGGAAAACAGCAGATAAACCATCCCTCCAGAAAGCCCTTGAGTGAAATATAATCCAAAGAAGAAAGTTATACCATCCAGACCCAAAGTTCTGTGCTGTGCTGCTATGGGGGTTGGTAGATAAGATTGGGAACAGTTCCACCAATAAGCAAGGAAACCCCTATCTGTCAAGTCGCCAGACTGAGAGTGCAAGTTTAGGAACAAGTCAAGTTCCTTCCCTCTCTTCAGCTCTAAAAGTGCTGATTATTGTGCAGGCGGGTTCATCTGCCCCAAATGGCTTCTGTGTGCTTGTCTAGGAAGGGAACATGCAAGACAAATATCTTTCTATACTGCTGAGCTTAAGGAAGGCAAGTTAAGGTATGCTTTGGGGGATCATATTGAAACTTCTATCACTTCTCATAAATCCCCCAGGCAAATACCTTTTTATCCCAAGAAGGCAACAAGGAAAATGGGCACAGAATCTCATAAGCCTGGGTTCAAATCCTGACTCTACCACACAATCTGGGTAATTTTCAGCAAAGTATCTAACTTCTTTGAGCCTCATCTTTCTCTTCTGTGTTATGGGAATCTAAAAATATCTATTAATGGTCATCGTTGGATAAATTGAGATAAGTGTAAAATCCCTGCCTTGAGTTGGGAGTTAACGTATGTTATTTTCCCTCTCCCTTTTAATACCAAAGATATGGTGCACTCCCAGTTTTAAAATTCATTTTTCGGGCCTTGAACCTAAAGAACTAAAAGGACTATTAGCCAAAATGAAGGTTGGACTTACAATTTGACATGTCAGATCCCTCTCCTCTATCATTCTGTTCCTTCAGTGGTCTGAAGGCCCTTGTTTCTTGGCAGGGTATAGGACCTCACCTCATGGGGTGTTCCTGCCACCCTAAGAAAAACATCACTACTGTCCATGACTTTGGTGATTCATCAGCATTCCAGCGAACTACCCAGCTGTTTGAAACAGCAGGTATTTATTTTCTTTGGTCTGAATATGCAAAGGTGAAATGCAGCTGCCTGTTTTTGGAAAAGCTTTCTTGGTTTGTATCATTTGGTTAGGTTAAGCACTAGAGTGTGTTATGACCTTGGTCTGCACACTAACCTTCCCCAGGTGCCTGTAGAGCTTGTTTATGCAGGTATTTATGGGCCACAAAGCTGAAATTAAGCCCAAGTTTGCCTAACATTCTTTTTGGAGAGACTAATTGTTCAGCAGGAGTATTCATGTGACTGTCAGTAGGAGGGAACATTTACCATGACAAGTGTGTGAGGCCTTGTACAGAGGAAGTTATAAGGAGGCATAAAACTTGGCTTGCTTCTTCAAGTGACCTGGGGTATGTAATCCTCTCTAACACTTCCACTGCCTCTGTATGATGAGGAAAATACTGATCTTTTCTTCCATGGGCCTCCCTGTAATGGAGGGAGGTCATCAGTAAAATAACAGGCATGGGAGGATTCTGCCCCAAGAGCAATGTATGCATCTGTATTATTTGTATTCTTTTGGAATTTTAGTTCAGTTGCTATCTACAGAACACTCAGAATTCCCTTAATGGTGATGTGTCAAAAATGGAGAAGAACAAATTGGAGAAGTGTAAATGAGTAAGCCTGAAAAGAAACAATAATTCAATAAGAAACTTAAGAAACAATAATCCAATAAGGAATTTCACACTTATTTTTACTAGGCCACATTATCATATATGTCCTTTTTAGAAACACTGTGGATATAAGTAGAGGTATTAAAAAGTAGAATAAACTACTTACTCTCTACATTAAGAGAGGAGAACAGAGGTATATATAAATCCCAAGCAGTATATAGCAGTATATATTCCAAACCTCAAAATCCTTTTTTGGAATTTGGCCCGGAATATATAAATCTGGACATATAAGTACAAAAGTTACTCATATAACTATAAATATGTAAATGCTAAACTATTTGATTTTGAAATGCAGTCTGTTATAACTTAAGACACATTTAAATATACTCCATTTCTGTTGGAGTTGAGCACATCCCTTTGAAAAATGTAGGACTTTATAATGGGAAAAAGAAGCCATGGCGAATAATTTGAGGATGCTTTACAGTTGATCATAACTTTAACTTTTTTAGATGGAGAAGTCCATAGTGTAACTTTAGATTAAATCTAGAATTAATTCTCAAATCTAGAATTTACATTTGGAAAAAATAGTCAAAGCTTCAATAAATTCAACAATAATAAAGTATTATATAATATCCCTAGGCTTGGAGAAAATAAAATGGGGGTTTCCAGTTTAAACAAAATCTTGTGTGATTGTAAGGATCAAGTGAAAAGATGCAAATAAAAGTGCTTTGGAAATGGTGGCGTCTTCAGCAGGCTACCCAAGGGGGCCATAGAACAGCATGGTAAGGAGCTTGGCTTTGGAGCCAGACTGCGTGTGTCCCAATTCCAATCTGACTGCTCTTGTATGGATTTTTTAACCTCTCTGCACCGCAGTATCCACATCTGGAAAAGAGGGATCATAATAATTCCCATGACTACTACAAAGAGAAATCAGCACGTGTAACATTGTCAGGACAATGCCTGGCATATAGAAAGGGCTCAGCTAATGTTGGTTATGATGATGGTGGTTGAGATGATGATGCAAATGTATTTGGGAAAAATGAGAGTACAAAGAGGAGGAAGTATTTGTTTTTGAAGATGGGGGATAAACCAGCTGACTCAATCAGCTCTTTAAAGAGGAATAAACAGAATGCTAGCAACTAATTAGATTTGGAAATAGAATGGAAATGGATACCCTGTTCATACATACATTCTAAGTTGAGAGGATTCTTGATACTCACAGAAATATTAGCAGCACTTAGCATAATTTACAAATGAAATATTTTGAGCAATTATTGCATATAAACTATGGAGCCACAAAATTACAGTTTAAAAACAAAGCTTAACAAAAATTTAATAATAAGTCTCACAGAGATGATGAAATGATGATGTGTGATAATAAAAGTTTTTATTGCCACAAATATGGGATGACGGCATTATTCAAGAATGGTAGGCAAAACAGCCTGACTCCAGAGAGAGGGACATCTCTTCACAAGACCTTTCCCAAAGCTAAGCTGTGGTTATTCTTCTTGCCTTTGACCAGGTTTTACCACCCATTTTCTTTTTTTTTTTTTAAGATTTTATTTATTTATTTGACAGAGAGAGAGAGAGCACAAGCAGGGGAAGTGGCAGGCAAAGGGAGAAACAGGCTTCCCGTGAGCAGGGAGCCTGATGCAGGGCTCGATCCCAGGACCCTGGGATCATGACCTGAGCAGAAGGCAGATGCTTAATTGACTGAGCCACCCAGGCGCCCCTACCACCCATCTTCTAAAACAATGGCCAAATATCACATACTGGAAAGCCAGAGCCACCTGAGCCTTTTTATTCCTGTCACCCATGTGCCTGAGCAATGCACCTCAACTCTGGCTGGGATGCCCCCACCCTCCTTGCTGCCACAGACACAGGCTGGGCAAAATGGCCCCCAAAGAGAGTCATCTTTGCTTCTCTACCAGCTGAGGAAACTTGTCTGTGGACTATTTCGGATCTGCCAAAATTATTCCAGCAACACTTGGCAAAAGCCCAGGCTGTGAGATTTTCATGCTAAAAATGGAGAATTGGGGCCAATATTCTTACTATAATTTTCTTAATTCCAAGAGTTTAAAAATAAAATATATACATATATATGTATTCAGTAAAAGGGTTGGGAAGCAGCTGGGCAGCCTGGCTGAGAGGCTGGATAAAAAAGAGAGCAGCTGTGTTGGTCTTAAGCCTGAGCTGGCTGCATAACCCTTGATTTCTTTGAACTTGGGGCCTGAGGATTCAGGGCCATAAAACAAAGCTAACAAGTGTTGAGCTATCTGATTTCTTGTGAAACATAAAGAAGAGAGTTGATTGTTAAGCAGTTTGCAAATGGAAAGTATTGCAGAAATGCTTATAATAATAAAAGGCTTATTATAGCATTTTCCCAGGTTCTGGGACTACTATAATGGGAAGGACAGCACATACAAGACCTAACACGTCTATCAAAGAGCTGGTGGGATGTGTGCAAAAGTAAATACTCTATTATATATGGTGATATCTCATATGCTGATCAACATAATAAGTCTAGCTGGACAGCTGCTTTAGTATAAGATAAGCAAAGCAAGCATGGGAGTGTTTCAAAGCCATTTATGCACAGGTAAATAGAGCTAAAGTATGTTTCAGCAGGAGAGTAGGGATCAGGATCATGTCATGCCTGTTGGTATCTTCACGCTACCTTATGATTATCAAGTGCTTAACATTCTGTCTTATGCATAGTAACTGACCAATAAATCATCAGTCTTTCCCTTTCCCCTAGTATTTTGTCCTCAGTGGGAGATGGCTTGAAGAGAGGGTCATGGGGAGGTTTGAGTGCCAAGAGCATACAGTCTAAACAAAATCAGTAGGTTTACTATACACATGTAGCCTTGGGACGATGCCACCCTATGTCACTCTACCAGATTGTTACCTTATGTCATGCCTATGAAGACATTTTTGACCTGTCATTGGTTATCTTTTATTCAGCGAGTGCCATAAAATTAGCTGTTGATTCTACTACATCTGTTATGGCCATTAACAGCATTTTTAAGGTTGTGACTCCCTTTAGTGAACACCGCTGAACAGATTCTTACTTGTTGAGTATTGCTTATTGCTTCAGCTATCTTTATAAACACTGCCAAAAGCCTTTAATCCTCTCTCAGTTGAGTGCAACTTTGGTGTTGTTTTTGTGGTTAAAACTAACCTTTTGGCAGAGAGTGGAGTGAACGAGGAAAAGCGAACTGGGATAGGAAGCAGTTTGTAGAAAGATCGTTGGGAAAAGCCCCTTTCCCTGCATTACACTTTGCATTCCATTAGAGACAACGGATTGAAAACAAAGCACAAACCTGGCTGAGAACCTGAAAGACAAGTTTCGGCGTGAGTGAATTTTTAACAGCCTCGAAGAGGGAGTTAAAATGAAATTCTGACAACCTTAACTGCACTTTTTCTCAAAGTATTGCTATCATGATAAAAGGTGAAATGTCAGCAGTCACCTATTATCCTGTCTAACAGTACTTGATAATTTTTCCTCTGTGGGAGCACTTGCCCTTTTATAGTTTTGACTCTGTGTTTTTGACTGACTGCCCAAAGATCACAATTACTTCAGCCATTTACCTGCACGTGGGCAGCACAGCCAGGACCTGCTCTGCATCGCCAGATCCTCCTGGGCTTGCTCCTGGTGGCTTCAGCCAAGCAAATGAGGCCTGTGATACGGGTTATTTACTGCCTCAGGTTTTTAAACCACTCCAATAAAAACCGGTACTCCTCCTTAAACTCTGGAAACACACTAATGGTCATATTTTCCGAAAAGAAGAACTTCTTTCTGTGTGTCAGGAAAACATCTTTCTACATCCAGAAAGTCACAGAGTCTCCCTCAAAATAAGTCTAGAAGAGTAGATACTGCTTCCCACAGATTGGTGAAGGGATCTTCTATTTAATTCTATTTGCATAACAAGCATGCTTTGAACAGCTGCTAGTTCATCACCTAGAGCATCTGCTGGGGGAAAGCTACCAATGTGACAGTTACACAGACCCAGCCTGTAAAGAGGCTTACATTTTGTGCGAAAAGTCAGATGAGAGGTATAAGTCATTGAGGGACACAGGCTGACCAAGAAGGTAGCCTACCTTGAGTTTAGAAATTGGAATATTAGAATTGGTCATGACCCATCAAACTCAAATGTCCTTGGGGCTAAACAGGTAAAAGAAATGAATGAAGGCTGTGTATGGCCGGTAGCACAGTGGAGGGTGTAAGCACCATTTAAATGGAGCATTCACCATCCCTCAGTGAGAGCTCTCAGTACCATGCAAGTCCTGGCCCATTATTGCCAGACTTTCAGCATTTTCAAAACTTGAAAAAAAATTTTGATAAATATTTTACCATGTCTACCTACTGAGAGGTATACACAAAAACAATTCTAGGTACCAAACTTGGCCCAAAGGCCAATAGTTTTTTCCCTCTGGGTTATGGTATATGTCGTTATAAAATTCCATCTCATCTTCATTGTTACTGATTGTCACAGGTTAGGTTGCATGGGAAGCAGATTCTGAAACACAATTTAGCCGGGAGGTGGTTTACTCTGCAGAGTGTTCTTGAGAGCAATACGCTTAGTAGGAAAGAGAAGGAAGGAGCTTTGGATAGAGGCAGAAGTTGAGTTGCAGCCCAGTCTCAATGGAGGTCTCAGCCAACCTCAAAAAGGCTAAAACTGGATGGTCCTGCAGAGTTGCTCCAAGTAGGTCTTTATACCCAGCATGGACCAGTCATCAGATGTGGGTTGCTTTGGGAAGGGGTATGACTTTGAATGATGAGGATCTCCTCAACTAAAGAAATATCCACTGGGACAAGCACCACTCTGAGTAGCTGGGTAATCAGTCCTTCTTCTCTGAAGGGGGATCTGGATGGTGCATCACAGCATCCATCATAGAATTTTTTTCTGCATGGACTGTGTTGTCCCTGAAAACAAGGGACGAAGTCTCAATCATCTTTGAACTGATCTGACATCATGCCCTGGAGAAGAGAGATGATCCATATACACCATTTTCCCAGTCCCCCCTTTTTCTTCCCCACGTCTTGCTGGCCTGTGTACCTCCCCCAGAAGCTATTGGAACAGCATTCCTAAATCCCCTGAGGAATTCCTAGCCCCTTGATTTAACCTCAGAGCTGTAATGTTGTGGCCTACAATCCATATTGTGGGCATTTGTAAGGATAAAGGTTCAATCTAAGTGCGTGGAGATGTAATGAAATGTAATCATTCATTCATATTTACAACATGTGCTTTTTGATAGCCTACTATGTGCCAGGCACTGAGCTACCCGCCTCGAACAAAATATGTTCTCTTCATGCAAGAAAGTTGGTATTTAGGGGCGCTTGGGTGGCTTAGTCGTTAAGCGCCTGCCTTCGGCTCAGGTCATGATCCCAGGGTCCTGGGATGGAGCCCCGCATCGGGCTCCCTGCTCTGCGGGAAGCCTGCTTCTCCCTCTCCCTCTGTCCCTGCTTGTGTTCCCTCTCTCGCTGTGTTTCTCTCTCTGACAAATAAGTAAATAAAATCTTTAAAAAAAAAAGAAAGTTGGTAATTAGTTGGCAATGCAGATGCATAGGGAGGCAAATACAGTGTGATGGGGCTGTCATAGGGCTGGTCACAAGTGTTGTCTTGGAAAGCCACTTGGATTAAAGCCTCTAGTTAGAAACAATTATAATAACCTTGGTGAACAACAATTCACCAAGGCAATCAAGGCCAACTGGGCCAGAGAATGTCAGATTATAAAATGTGTTAAGGAGGTAGTCTCTGCAAGATTTGGTGAGTATTAGCATAACGAAGAGGAGGGAAGTGAGGGCCCTAACACATTGTCCAGGTTGCAGGCTTAAACATGATTGTAAAATGGGAAGATGTGAGTGAACGATGGGATAACTAAAGAGAAAGATGCAAAGCACAAGGTATAGCTACTGATAATTAAGATGTAGTTTAGTGCTTAATAACTGTTTATGGAATTTATTCTTCCTTGTGCAATAAGGAAGGCAGTCATTCATAACTCTTACATCTGTCATATTTTGGTAAGTATAATTAGAGCCATGGACAGTGCACTGTGGAAGGACAAAGGGGAGGAAGGCATTCATTCCAATTGATGAGATGGAAAGATCTTCTTCAAGTAGGTTAATAATGATGATGATGACAATAGTTGGTATGAATGGCTGTTAAGTACTAAGGCCTGTGTAAAATGCCTTTTATGTCTTAACTCATTAAGTCCTTTCCATAATCCTATAATATCAATACCATTACCATTCTCTCCGTATAGAGATGGGGAAACTGAGGTTCTCAGAAACATTAAGCAATTTACCTGAGATTTGATGATAGGAAAGTGGTGGCCCTAGGATTTGAACTCTGAAGTCGAAGTCTGCTGTCTTATCACAAAACTGTATTCTCTTCCACCTGAAATGGACCTGGAAATAAACATGTGAGAGCAGAGAGTTCCAACTGAAGGAAACTGTTTTCCAAGGTCTGATGATATTTTGAGTTTGGGGAGGGAAATGCATGAGGTATTACCAAACATGAGGTCCAGGGGTGGGAGCATGGTTTGAAGTTTAAGTTTGGAAAATTAGATGAAAGCGTACTGGTTGGTGGCCTTAAATACCAAAACTCAGTTTTAGTCCATGTGGAATGGAGAGCCAGAGGGGGTTGTAGAAGGGGACGTGGCCAGATCTGCATGTGGAAACAGTAACTATGATGATGAAGAGTAGACAGATAAGTGGACATACTGGAGGTGGGTGCTACCGAGGAGGAGGCCCCTGAATGTTGTCTAGGCACTTTGCACAAGGAGAAGGACAGGACAAGTAGACAGAATGGAAGAAAGAGACCTACTGGAGGTAGGAGGTGGGAAGCAAAAGATATGGTTAGTGCAGTGGCTCAGGTTTTGAGTTTATGATGTTGGAAACACAGGATAAAGATAAGGTTGGGTGGAAAGAGAACAAGAGCTCACTTTCAGGTTGTAAAATTGGAGTTTTGGGCTTCGAGAGAGGCTCTTCTAGAAGAGACTTGGGAACCTCCACTTAGAGGTTCTCATGGATGCTGGAGCTTGGATGGGGTGGGATTGAGGTTAGGGAAAAGGCATGTAGGTTGAGTAGTCTAAAAGTATACATTTAAAGAGAAGGTAAAGGAAAATGACTTTTAAAAAGTTGTACATCATATTATTAAATAAGAAATGAGCTGCTCCTATAGCCATAGGCTGGAAAGAAATATGTGAAGTTGTCGTTTTAGGATAAGAGTTCATATTTAAGATTGGGTAAAATGTTTCAGGAAAGGGTAAGATTAACACATGATGATTTGTTGTGAAATTTTCTAGAAGCTCAGTAGTCCAGTTCCATATGGGAGCACAGCCTTGACTGCCCATGGAGGGGTGGTAAGCTCAGGTTATTCTAATGTCTTAATTATTTTTTTGCTACTCAGAATATACATTTTCCTCTTAAACCATTGTATGGTGCTATTGAATTCTGACTTATTTAGAATCAGTATAGATTATTACTTTTATTCTAATGACAATATAATTGCAGAATCCATTCTTATGATATATAGTTCAAAATCCCAAACATTTAAAGGCAGATTATGTTAGATGTAACAGGAGTGAGGAATCTCCCAATATTTATATAGTGTGACGATACATCCAGCCCATCTCTGCTCCTCCAGTACATACAAATACTGTGTGTGTATGTGAGTGTGTGTGTGTGTGTGTGTGTGTTTATAGTGTATTTTATTTTTGTCTTGGAATTATTTGATAATGTGAGTGCTCCCCTAGACATAAGTGAGAATGTCAAAGCCAAGAGAGGAAAGAAATTTCTGTTGCAGAAATTTTCAACATAGTTTATTCTCCCAAGTAGTAGGCTGGTGGCCAGTTGTCTTTGCCTCATTATTAATAAAGATTCAGCATTTCAAATTACATTCTCATTCTCCAGCAGTTATTAATAGAACCCCATCTTTAGCACACCTGCAAGACATCATTTATAATAGAATTCTTGTTATACCATAAAATTCCTATTAGATCTTAGAAATGACAATCAGGTTGTGTCATTTTTCTTGGTAAAAATTTCTCTACCCCAATGAAGCCTTACAGAAGAAAATTATACCTTTACTTAAATTTTGTTTTAATCAAGGGATTACATTTATACAGTCATAAATCATATATTATAAATGGATGGCTTCATGAATCTTTACACATATATGTATCTGTGGAGCCACCAGCCACATCAAGTTATAGAACATTTGCAGCACCTCTGGAACGAGGCTCCTTCTCTCATTGGACCTCACTGTGAGTCTCCTGCCTCAAAAGTAACCTCTATTCTGACAGTTATGACATTGGTCAGTGATGCATGGGTTTTAAGTGCAATACTTACATATCAATATTTTGAACCATATCTATTGGAGTGTGCCAGAATTACTGGGAAGTACTCTTGACTTCTTTCCAGAGTTCTCTTGTATAAGAAGGACTCTTTCTATTCAAGTGACTAATCCTTGGGCTTTTGCAATGAGAAGTGGCACGCTCTAATTATACTAAGGGTGAATAATACCAAGGGTGGAAATTGTACTAAGGGTGAATGATTTTATGGAATTCTGCCCTCTAAAGGAGGTCATAGATTTTCACAGAATCACTCTACTAAATTTTGCTCTCCTTTCACCATTCCCCCACCCCTAAGTGCACTGGTGGATATTATCTGGATGAAATTTCTTTGTGTCCATTGAATCAAATTATAGTATAGTACAGTATTGATAATACCTCATAATACTTCATCTTGTCTTGATTATCCTTATCTCCAACTCTGGACGTTCTCCTGGTTGGGACAGTTTCCAACACATAAGAATGCAGAATTTGATAAAAATGACAGATCAAGGTCATCCCTCCCATTTAACGATTCAGGACACCTGAAAACAAAACCAAATGGCCTTGTTTTATCTCTGCTCTATAGGGCTTCTTCTATGGGTTGTTCTACATTTGTACTCTAAGTCCAAACTTGACGCTGTTGAGAAACCAAACATAGAGATCTATCATAGGCTCATTTCTTCAGTTAAGTCTGATGAAAGGTCGCAAGACTTGGTGTGGCCCAAATTGCTGCTGCTGCTGAAATAATTCTCCAGACCAAAGAGGCATCTGAGAGAGACTCCCAATAGGTTAAATAGAAA
This sequence comes from Zalophus californianus, assembly GCF_009762305.2. Taxonomy (NCBI): domain Eukaryota; kingdom Metazoa; phylum Chordata; class Mammalia; order Carnivora; family Otariidae; genus Zalophus; species Zalophus californianus. The sequence continues at coordinate 78,528,050 of NC_045595.1, forward strand.
TAAAGGTAAAACAAACTGAGGTTTCTGGAGGGGAGGAGGGTGGGGGGATGGGTTAGCCTGGTGATGGGTATTGAGGAGGGCACATTCTGCATGGAGCACTGGGTGTTATGAACAAACAATGAATCATGGAACAGTACACCAAAACAAATTATGTAATATATGGTGATTAACATAACAATAAAAAAGGAAAAAAAAAGAAATAAAGGTAAAGAAAGGGTTCTTTGGTTATTAATTCCAAAAATTCTTCCCTAGTTGTTGAGAATTTGCCTTCTTGAATTGTTGCAGAAGCTGGTAAATTCCATCAAAGGAAGATACTCTAAGGCAAATTAGGTTAATGAGATTTGTTTATTAATCAAAATTAGGAGAATCTTATTTCCCATACATTGTTCCTTTCTGTGAAAAGACTATGACAACGTGACTTAGTTTCCTGAGAGAATTTTTCCAACAACTTTAATGAGAACGAAAAATGTGTGTTTGCATGAGTATGTAAACACATGTCAGAATGCTTGTGAGAGGATCTATTTACTCTACGCTTGAAATAGAACTGAATTGAGTTGGCAAGAGAAGGGAATTGTGTTAATATGAAGGTTTCTCAGAGTTAAATTATAGTCCTATTGACAGGATAACAAGAAACTATTTAATTACCCTTCTAGGCTGAAGGAGACATTTTCAGGATATACTTGATCTCATGTCATCAACAAAATATGTTATGACATTATTTTTAAATTATTCAGTGAACCTCGTGGAAATGAAAACAAATTCAAACACTTAAAATAAGAGGTAGTCATTATTGCTTTTCACTCCCATCCCTTCCCCTAGTCTCAATCCCTAGATAACAACTACAGTTATTAGTTTCTTCCAGATATTTTTTTTATTTGACACAGAGAAAGAGAGAGAGAGAGAGCACAAGCAGGGGGAGCTGCAGGCAGAGAGAAAGGGAGAAGCAGGCCCCCCACAGAGCAGGGAGCCCAAGGGGACCTGGGATCATGACCTGAGCAGAAGGCAGACGCTTAACCGACTGAGCCTCCCAGGTGCCCTTCTTCCAGGTATCTTTAATGGAGCTACTGCATGAATGGATGGATGGATAAATGGATAGAAGGATGGATTCGAGTGAATGTGTTTATTTATTCCACTTCTGAGTCAGTTACCTTGCTGGGGATTCAATGATGAACAAAAACAGATACATCACCAACTTTCCTAGAGATTATAATTCAGCAGAGGGAAATCGATACTAATCATACACACAGGTAAATGTATGATTATAGATTAATGCAACAAAAAAGAGCATGTGAGTTTCTCTGAGGAAGTGACAATCACACTGGAATCTGAAGGAAGAATGGAAAACTCAGCAGGGATTTAGAGGGGAATGTTCCAGACAGAGAAAAGACTGTGTGTCAAGAGGACCATAGCTTGTTCAAGGAACTGAAGGTGCCCAGGGTGGCTGGAAGGTAGACTGAGCAAAAGGGGAAGCACCTAGTTAAAATCCAGTTAGGAGGCTATTGCAGAAGTATAAGGCAAAGAACAAAGGCAACTTGGACTAGCGTATCATTGAAGAAAAATGGAGACATGTCATGGTCTTTTGGAAAATAAAGTCCACATGATTTAGTAATCCATTGGATGTACATGGCAAGGAAGAAAGAAACCCTGTTTCTTTCTTTCTCTTTGTTTCTTTGTATATATGGAATTATCCTACATTCATTGCTCTGACCTTGCATTTTTTTTTCTCTTAATATTGTTTTGGAGATTTCTTCCCTCTCTTTTCAATAATATCTTTTTAATAAGTTCACTGTATTTCATGGTACAAATGTGTCATAATTCTTTTCACCAGTATCTCATTCTGTTTTGTTTTTGTTTTTGTTTTTTTAATGGGGGTGTGCTATTTAAAACAATAGTGCAATTCAAAATAACATACTTATGCTGTACATTTGCGTTTTTAAATTTGGGCAAATGCGATGCAATAAATTCCCACCAGTGTTAATTGCTGGGTTAAGAAAGGTGGTACAAATGATTTAGTATTTCACAGATATTTTCAGATGGCCCTAAAAAAAGATTACAGTATTTTATGCCATCACCAATAATTTGTAAGATTGCTTGGGTCCCCATTCCATTGACAGTTTTAACAATGTTTTTAATTTTTGCCAGTCTGATTGGTACTAAATGTTTTTTTGTAATTTGCCTTCCTTTAAAACAAGTTTGAGTGTGTATGTGTTATTGGCCATTAGTCCTTATTTCTTTTAAAAGATTTTATTTATTTATTTGAGAGAGAGAGAGCACAAGCGCGGGAGGGGAGGAACAGAGGGAGAAGCAGACTCCCTACTGAGCAGGGAGCCTGACGGCCTGATCCCAGGATGCTGGGACCATGACCTGAGCTGAAGGCAGATGCTCAACCTACTGAGCCACCCAGGCACCCCCCCCCACTAGTCCTTATTTTTAATGTGAGCAGCTTGTTCATAATATTCATCTATATATCTAATGATTTTTTTCTTTATTTGTAAAAGATTTTTGTTTATTAAGGATATCAGTCCTTTGTCTAGCAACAGGATAAATAAATAAATAAATATATATATATATATATATATATATATATAAATATATATATATATATATCATAATAGGTACCAGAGATACCAGAAAGGCATTTTACAAAATTTATCAACCTTTTCCCCTCCTATTTATTAGTTCTCCAGAAATAGTATTCTGGTCTTTATTTTGTATTCTGAACTCCATTGTCTCCCTTTTCTATTTATTCTACTATATTTTCATCTCATTTTTGCTTTATTATTTCAACAGACTCATCCTTTTTAATATCTTCCATGATGCAAACTATTCATTGTCTATTTTTTCTTGTTTCTTAAGACCTTTTTTCTAGAATATATTTTTCATTAGTCGTTGATACCTTTCTCTCTTCCCTACTCCCTTCTCTTTCCTCTTCTCCTTTTTTTCCTTTATATTCTTTTTTCTTTTTGCATAGTTTCCATGTCATTTGTTTTCATCTTCATATTTAATGTGGAAAGTGATAGCTAGACCATCTCTTTTTTCAAAGATTGTATCCATGAACATTTCATCATCCTGTCTTCTCTAAGACCTGTTTATTTTCTCTAGGAACTTAAGTTTGAAGACTGGGTATTACTGGGATTCTACTACTGCTTGAGATTAGAGAAAGATTCAGCTGGGAAACATGGATAGTAATAGTTGATGAATCTGGGTTCTACTGTTTGTTCTGCAGTTTCGTTTAGCATTTTATAATTTTTTTTTTTAAGAAAGGACATAGTGTTATCCATCAGAACCCTTTGGTACAGACTATGCTATAATTTGAAAAGAGTTTTTGGGGTGTTTGCTCTTGACAGGCAGTTGAATGCACTTACTTCCCCAGTTTCAGTTCCCCCTTCCAAAGAGTCTTCTTACCTTAGGTGAGTCAGTGTCATGGTAGTGGGTCAAGATTTCTACTCTAGCTCAGTCTACAAGAATTTTTGTAGCCTACGTTGCCTACTGGCCCCTCAGAATGCTGGCCTCTGAATTATGGGGCATTTGTCCGATTCCCCCCAAATTTGTTCAACTCTCCCGGAACTGCTTTGCTCTCCTAGAATTGCTTTGGAAATAGAATCACTATCTCTTGGATCTCTACACTGTTGTATCTCTCTTTCCCTGATCACCATCTTTTAGATATTGTTTTGCCAGATTGTATCTCTTCTTTTGTTTGAATGTTGTTACTATTTAATGTTTGAAATTTTTACTCACTTTACTAAATTTGGGAGAAGGGAATTTTGGCTGCAAGACCTTGACTATATCTTTTAGCCTTTTGCATCAAATTTTCTTATCTGCAAAATGAGAACAAATAATTGCTACCCTTTCTGTTTTTAGGATCAAATCAGATAATTTATTAGAAAGTGTTTTGTGATAAACAATCTAACATTATACCTCAAGGACTAGAAGAAAAAACAAACTAAATTCAAAGTTGGCAGAAGGAAGGAAATAATAAAGATTAGGGCACAAATAAATGGACGAAGAATAGGAAAATAATAGGAAATATTAACAAAATTAAGTGGGAATTCTTTGAAAAGATAAGTGAAACTGGCAAACCTTTGGCTAGACTAACCAAGAAAAAAGGAGAGAGGACTCAAATAAAATTATAAATGAAAGATGAGACATTACAATGGATACTACAGAAACACAAAGATCGTAAGAGACTACTATGAACAACTATGCATCAACAAATTAGACACCAAAAGAAATGGATAAGTAGTTAGAAACATACAACCTACCAAGACTGAATTATGAAGAAATAGGAAATCTGAATAGACCAACAACGAGTAAGGAAATTGAATCAGTAATCGTAAATCTCTCAACAAAGAAAAGCCTATAACCAAATGGTTTCACTGGTGAAGTCTATGAAATGCCTAAAGAAAAATTCACATGAATTTTTTGCCAACTCTTCCAAAATATTGAAGAAAGAGAACACTCCCAATGTCATTTTATGAGGTTAACATTACCCTAATACCAAAGCCAAATAAAGACACTACAAACAAACAAACAAGCAAAGCAGGCTAACATCCCTGATGAATATAGATGTAAAATTTCTCGGCAAAATACAAGGAAACTGAGTTCAACAACACATTAAAAGGATCATATACCATGATAAATGGGACTCATCCCGGAATGCAAAGATGGTTCAACATAGACAAATCAATAAAAGTGATACATCACATTAATAGAATGAAAGATAAACATCATACCATCTTCTTGATAAATACAGAAGTGTTTGACAAAATTAAACATTCTTTCATGATACAAACTCTCAGCATATTGAGTATAGAAAGAACGTACCTCAACATAATAAAGGCCATAAATGACAAGCTCACAACTAACATCATACTCAACGGTGAAAGGTTGAGAGCTTTTCCTGTAAAATCAGGAATAAGACAAAGATGCCCACTCTCATCATTCCTATTCAACATAGTACTGGAAGTCCTAGCTGGAATAATCAGGCAAGAAAAAAAAAAAAACATTTAAACAAGAAAGAAAAATTATTTCTATTTGCAGATAACATGATCTTTTTTGCAGATAACATGATCTTATACATAGAAAACCCCAAGATTCATTAAAAAACTAATAAAATTAATAAACAAATTCAGTGAAGTTTCAGGATACAAAATTGATATACAGAAATCAGTTGCTTTTCCATATACTAACAACAAACTGTCTGAAAAAGAAATTTTAAAAAATTCCATTCACAATAGCATCAAAAATAATAAAATACTTAGAAATAAATTTCACTGAGGAGATTAACGATCTGTACACAGCAAACTATAAGACAATAATGAAAGAAACTGAAGAAGAAACAAATGAATGGAAAGATATGTTGTGTTCATAGATCAGAAGTTCATGTTACAATTTCCATACTGCCTGAAGCCATCTATAGAGTCAATACAATCCCTATCAGAATCCCAACAAAATTTTTTACAGGAATAGAAAAAACAATCCTAAAATGTGTATGGAACCACAAAGACTCCAAAGAGCCAAAGCAGTCTTGAGAAAGAAGAACAAAGCTGGAGGCATCACACTTTCTGATTTCAAACTACACTACAAAGCTATGGAAATCAGAACAGTATGGTACTGGCATAAAAACAGACTGTCAGTTCAGTGGAACAGAATTGATAGCCCAGAAATAAAACCCATGTATATATGGTCAATTGATATTTGGCAATGGACTAAAAAATATTCAATGGGGAAAAGATAATGTCTCTTCAATAAATGGTGTGGGAAAACTGGATATCACATGCAAAAGAATGAAACTGGACCCCATACACAAAAACTAACTCAAAATAGATTAAAGACTTAAATTTAAGGCAAGAAACCAGAAAACTGCTAGAAGAAAACATAGAGGAAAGCCTTCTCAATATTGGTCTTGGTAATGATTTTTTGGATATGACACCAAAAGGCACAAGCAACAAAAGTCAAAATAAGGGCGCCTGGGTGGCTCAGTCGTTAAGCGTCTGCCTTCGGCTCAGGTCGTGGTCCCAGGGTCCTGGGATCGAGCCCCACGTCGGGCTCCCTGCTCAGCCGGGAGTCTGCTTCTCCCTCTGCCACTCCCCCTGCTCGTGTTCCTGCTCTCACTGTGTCTGTCTGTCAAATAAATAAATAAAATCTTTTTAAAAAAAAGTCAAAATAAGCAGGACTGCATTGAACTAAAAAGCTTCTGTACAGCAAAAAGTTAACAATCAACACAATGAAAAGAAACCCTGTGGAATAGGACAAAATGTTTGCAAATTATATGTCAGATACAGAGTTAACATCATATATATATATATATATATATAATGCAATATTATTCAACCATAGAAAAGGACATCCTGTCATTTGTGGCAACATAGATGAAACTTGAGGGTATTATCCTAGGTGAAATAAGTCAGACAGAGAAAGACAAACACTGTATAATCTTACTTAAATCTGGAATCTAAAAGAAAATAAACTCATAGGAACAGAGTAGATTCATGGTTGCCAGGAGCAGAATTTGAAATAAGTGGATGAAGGTGGTCAAAGGGTACAGACTTCCAGTTATAAGATAATAAGATAATTAGTTCTGGGGATATAACATATAGCATGGTGACTATAATTACCAGTACTGTATTGTATACTTGAAAGTTTCTAAGAAAATAGATCTTAAAAGCTCTTATCACAAACTTAAAAAAAAGGTAACTATGTGAAGTGATGGATGTGTTAACTAATACATATATATCAAATCATCACATTGTTTACCTTAAATTTACACAATGTTGTGTTAATTATATCTTAAGAAAGCTGGAAAAATAGGGGAAAAAAGATGCTTTGTGAGCTGTCATTTTCTTTAAATGAGTAAATTATTCTTGACTACTATGTGTTTAGATGGGACACACAGAGACAAAAGTAAAGACGAGGTGGGCGCCTGGGTGGCTCAGTCGTTAAGCGTCTGCCTTCGGCTCAGGTCATGATCCCGGGGTCCTGGGATCGAGCCCCGCGTCGGGCTCCCTGCTCCGCAGGAGGTCTGCTTCTCCCTCTCCCACTCCCCCTGCTTGTGTTCCCTCTCTCGCTGTGTCTCTCTCTGTCAAATAAATAAATAAAATCTTTAAAAAAAAAAAAAGTAAAGACTAGGATGATGTATTCTGAGCACTAAATGATAGAGTATGTATGTGTTCATAGGAAGGTATGCTTAAGCATTTAGGGCTGGTATATAAAGTGAAATGGACTTGAAAGAAATAGTAATTCTGTGATGGAGAGGAGTAGGGTGGATACAAAGAAATGGTGGAGGGGGTGTGCTCAGTATGCTGAGAGACCACTGAGTACCACAATTTCATTGAAATAGCAGGGTCAGAGAACAAAGTAGGAGGGGACAAACAGTTAGGAAGGGGTCAAATTATGAAGACCTGATTGAGGAAACCAGGCATTGTTCTGAATGCGGTATCAAACATGGATTTGATTTTTTTTTAAGTAGGTTCCACTCCCAGTGTGGAGCCCATTGTGGGGCTTGAACTCATGACCCTGAGATCAAGACCTGAGCTGGGATCAAGAGTCAGACACTTAACCAACTGAGCCATCCAGGCACCCCAAACATGGATTTGATTTTTAAAACCTTAGCAGAAAGCTTACACTTTATTTTTAAAGATGATTATGTGGCCATGGTATGCAGAAAAAATGGAGATGAGGAGAAAGCAGATGAGGAGGTTCCCTAAGTGTGCCCAAGACAATCAGGTTTAAACTTGTTGTACCAGAATAATTATTAATAGTGGCCCCTTTTCCTCATAATGCTGCCTATAGTGAAATAATTGTGATAGAATATTATTCTAGGACTTTGACCAGGGTTAGGACAATGGGTAGGTAAAGGAAGGAGCCAATGCCAGGATATAAAAAAGAAAAAATTGATAGAGTTTGATGCTTTAGGAGTGAAGAGGGGAGAGTAAAAGTGGGTCCAAAATCTCTGCCAAAGAAACTGGGATAATGGTGGTGAGTGATTTAAAAAAAAGAATTATGGCAGGGACTGGAAATAACATAGCTTAAAGAGAACAAGAATTATCTTGTTGAGGACCGTTAAGTTGCTGAAGTCAATGAGGACACAGATTGGTTGGTTGCACATAGAGTTGTACGATGAAGCTTAGGAGTTACATGTCGCATTTGATAAAACATTCATTGACTTGTGCTCAGCATTGTGGGGTGGAGTAGAGATGCCAAGTCCCTTTTCTGAGTAACTTCTCTGAATTTTGGTGACTTGTCACAGAATCTTCATGTCCAATAGGAATTGCATTATAGTACTTTACACTCCTAGAAGGGGGTAAGTGGCTCAGACAAAACAAATAATAAGAAACACCCAGATACATTCTGTTACACTCAAAAATCTTTCCACTTCAATGATCTTGAGTCAGGTGTTTCTCTTGGCTTTAGAAATAAGTCTCTTTTCAAGTCAGAAAACATTCTCAAGATTTTTGTACCCTTGACTCTCCTTTCTTAGAGCTCAACACCTGACAAATAACAGTTGACATTTTCTGATCTCTCAGTTTGTGGCTTTTTGTGACATCATTGGAAACTTTTGTTTGATGTGTTGTAACTGAGAAATATAAATCACTAAATACTATGTATTAGTTATAACATTTGGGGCACAACTATGAAAATTTGTGCGTATATGAATATAGAAACGAACACATAAATGCATATATAAATGTGTATCCACACACATATGTATTTACACACACACACACACACACACACACATACACACACATTTGCATCCAAGACAGTATAACACTTAAGTGCACAGGCTTTGGAATCAGGCAGGCTGTACAACAGTCATCTATAAAGTAGGAATAATACCTGCCCCATAGGGTTAAATGAGATGATGATTATAAAATGCTTTCAAATGATTCTGGCATTAAAAACAAAAGACCAGAAAAAATATATACCCAATTTTTAAAACACAATTATATTTGGGTTGTGGGATTTGGGAATGTTTGTTTTCTCCTTTATACTTCTTTCTTTTTTTCCCTCAAGATTTTCTCTGTTATTCTTTATAAGAAGATAAAAAAGAAAATAAAACTGATACAGTAAAATTTATTAGTAAGATGAGTTTTTCAGAATAGTCTTTACCATTGGAAAAAAAATTCTTACATGTTTATTAATGAGTTTTTTGAGTTCAAAATTCTTAGTTCATGTATTTCCTATCTGTGGCACGTCCCTTGACAAAAGACTTCTTGCCCTTTGTCAATTCTTACCCTTCTAAAGAGGTAAGGATTAGTGACCTATTACTAGGACCATTGTCACCTAGCCTCAAAGACCTGACAGGCCATTGAGTCAGAAAAGAAATATCCAGTATTTTTACAGATCACTCAGTTATGTCTTCATTCATACTTCAGTCTTCCCATTTCTAAGAACTAGCCTTTCCCTGATCACAAGATTAAAAGATGGATAGAATCGTCTTTTTTCAAGTACAAGAGGAATTTCCTACTAAACATATATTTTCATTAAAACAAATTAAGAGCTACCTATAGATCTAAAACAAATCCTTGTTCACAATGGGAATTTCAGGTGATCCTAACAAATGCATAGATTACAAACAAGTATAATTTTACTACATTTATCCAAATATTTGCACAGTGTTTTCTCCTTTTTATTCATAACATCATCCCTAAATTGTCATGTCTAATTTTACACATTATAAAGTAGAGGAGGTATTAAGGGATTTGTTCAAAAATCCTTAAGAGACGGTAGGGCTGAGGGAAAACAATAGTCCACTTGCCCTATTTTGTGTGTCTCATTCACGCTGAGTTTCTCTTGAGCCTGTGTTACTGAATGATAGAATTGGTTTAATTCAACCTTGAAAACAAGAGAAAATTGGCCTAAGAATCAACAAATCAGGGCATTGGGAGGCTATATGAGCGTTTTCTTCAAGCTTGGTCACTGGATTCCTGTATCTCTCATCTTACACCCTTTCTTTGTTGGCTTGAACAAGTCACTTTTATAAATTAGCATTAACCTGTTATCTAGCTAACTTTGGAAGGTCCCTTATTTCATAGACTCATGAAATTTTGTAGCTAGAAAGAGCCCTAGAAGGTCTCTCTTCTCAGTTTACAGAGAGGGGAGGGAGAAAAGTAAGAGATTTGCCCAAGATAATACAGCTCTTTAACAAGGAGCCAGGACTATCCGTTTCCAGCTATCAAATGTTGATTATCTCACTAGACAGTTATGTTCTGAGTCACAGTCTACACAGCCTAGCATACATGCTACCCTGAGCACCTGAGGCCCTGTCAGAACTGTTATGGCTTAATAATCTAGAACTAGAAGACTTCTGAATCCTATCCTACCAGGTTTACAAAGTCATTTTGACATGATTGATTAAATCCTAGGGCACAAATGATGTCATCATGGCTGCGCTTCTCCCTTATCTCTGTACAGGCTAAGTTTGTGTAACAGGTATGATGCCGTCAGCACCCCTACCTTCACATCTCACTAGTTTGAGTGAACACACTTTTAGGGGACAGATGCCAAAGAGAATTCTCATTGGCCCATCTCTTGTCATATGGCCCATCCTGTGCCCCACAGGTAGGACATTCTATCTCTCCTGATCACTTGGCCACTAGTGAGAAGAGAGGGTCCTGGCTAACCCAAATGGAATCTGCTCCATACATGAAGGAAAGACTTCCTTTTGCTATAAATCTGTGTTCCTAGAAGAGAAATACACAGGGTAGGCAGAAGCAACAACTATCCACGTCAGATGTCAGTCAGACTCCATGCGTAGTAATTTTTTATCTGACGGTGGACATTGTGAATGTGACAATCTTAAAACTTTGGATATCATTGTCTTCTTTTAGAAAAGGATGAATTTTGATCCGGCAAACATTTACTTTTCTGGCAGATGAACTGGAGCCAGTGGAAGCTTGGCCTTAGGGCAGATCTAGAGTGGTCCTTACTCTAGGGCTGGAATATTATAAGGCATTGCCTTTTGGGGGTCTCAGCGGAATCTTGGGAGTGTTCAGGAAGGTCTCTTTTCTCTGGCTGGTCGGAGCTCCAACGTCTCCTTGCAGTGTGCAACCTTCAGAAACCCTTTTCTGCTCACATCATAGCTGTTTCGGCTCGGCTTTGTGTGTACTCTGCTTAATATTTGGCTAAAGACTCAAGGGAACCCTTATGCGTATTTCTGGAGTTCTTTCTTCATGCAACTTCTTCTTTAATACCCTGCCCCACAACGCCCTGCCATATCTGCCAGCCAGATCTCCATTTCCTCCACCCAGCTGCAATTCTGTTTGGACTCCACTTCCTGAGCTGCAGTTTGAAAAGTGCCCCTAGGCAGAAAGCCAAAAGGAATGTGGAGCTCATCTCCTGTGTTTCCCTCCTCTCAAGGATAAGTTATGTACTGACTGTTGTCCAGTTACTGAAAACTGTTGCTTCAAAATTTTGTCCAGGTTTATATTTGCTTACATCCATCTACCCATTGCAGCCAGATGTAAAACCTTTTTTATGATACTGTAACTGAAGCACAAATAGATTTCATCACTCAACCAAGCTTGGCTCTATATGCAAGGCTACTTCATAGTCACAGAAAATTTCCTGAAAAATATTGAGGACAACTCAGTTCTCTTTAAAGGAGTTATGGGAGCTGGAAACTTAATCTGGAGTAAATCCTTTGTGAAAATGGATAATCCTTTCCTGATCTGTATCTCTAAAAATTCTAATATTTACTTATCTCCTTATTTTCTTTTCAACAAGAATGTGATTGCCTGTTGAATTTGGAGTAAGGGGAAGAGAAATGGACTTAAATTTAGAAGATCCATTTTCAAACCCCAGCAGACCTTGACATCCCTGTGCTTGAGGTTGTCTGTAAACTAGCTAAAAATACCAACTTTTCAGGATTGTTATGATAATTTTCCACATTCTTGCTTTTTTTTTTTTTTTTAACCAGTCATAGTGTAGGGGACTAAGGCAAATCTAGAACTAGGTGACATTAGAGCTATTCCTTGAGCTAGCTGATGTCCTTTTTTCTGCATAGCTAAATATAATATTATTAAAATGTTTGAACATGAGGTATTTCAGTATGACAAAGCAAGCAAATCCAAAATTATTATTTAAAGAAAAGACAGTACTTGCCACTTTAAAATATGTCAGCACTTGGCTTTGCCTTAGAAGTTTGCATTTCTTTTCTTTTCTTTTTTGTTAATACCTGAGTCATAAAATCTGAGTCTTTATAAAAGAGAAGTAAACCAGAGGGAAAAAACTGTGTGCCAAAGAATCCATGTATTTGAGTGTTTAACAGTTTCATAATCCAGGTTTATAATGTGTGGAAAACAGTAGACTATTTTAAGCACATTAGCTTTGCTAAAAATTAACTTTTTACATTCCTAGTAAATACGGTGAAATTTAAGCTTTGAATATTTTCCATCACTGCCTGTGTTCTGGACCTCAGTTTGTTAACACATTCATTTGCAAGCAACATGACTCAAGCATTTTATCTTAGTACATATATCCCTAGGAAAAAGTGAAATAGGTAGCCCGTGATAAACTAAAACTTAATTTTAGCCTCACTTTACTTTTCATTTCTGTTTGTATTCATTGTATATTCTCATTAAAATCTAGAAAGATAAATGTTTAAAAACCCTCATCCAAAAAAATATAATATTCTGTCCTAGATTCCACAAATGTTTTAATTCACGGTCATTTTATATGATGTGAAAATGTTATAACTATTTGTTTTTTTAAATAATAGTACTGGTCTTAAAGACTATTTCATCAAGAAGTTATACATTTTATTAGTCTTAAAAAAGACATTATAAATATATACACATAAACAAACATATTTAAATACATTACACACATATATATATATATACATATACTTACATACTTTTTAAAGCATAACAGAAACAAATAACATATATGTATTCTCCTTCCATGTACTTTTCCATTGTAGCTTCAGGATGAGTATTTGTTTTTAAAAAATACGTGCTTCAGTGTCTATCTTTACCTATAAGCTTATAATGTTGTCTCAAAAAGTATTTAGTGTTTAATTTGTTCTGAGTTGCCCCAAAGTTAATAAAGTTCTGTGCAAACTAAATTTATACCGTTTGATTGGGTACATCCTCTGTGTCTCCTTTTTCTACTTAAAATAGTTGAATTACTTTGGCTAATTAAGATGTTTTTCTTTGTTTCTTCAGTTTTCCAACTTAAATGCATTATAAAGTGACTGCATGTTTGCAGGTCTGAAAACCAGGAGTTTGTTTATTGTAATTCCCATCTGCCTTGTCTGTTTTCATAGAAGACTTGTCAGAGGTCTCTGTGGCCCTTGCTACTGTCACCCCAGCAAGTATGGGAAGAGTACTACCTTTGTGTGCTCATTCAGGCATCCAGGAGTCGTGGCTGGCCTCCAGGGTGTCAGCTGAGGACCTGGCGTGCCTGGGCTATTTGAGAGGTCATATGATAGAAAACTCACCAGTGAGGTTGCCATAAATGGCATCCACTTACTTTCAGAAGGGATCATACTGGGGCTAAAAGACCTGTGTTGACTTTAGTTCATGTACGACTTCATTCTCTCCTGGGTGTTTGCACATATATTATCTTGCCAGATCATGGGAAAAGAGCAGTCAGAAGGCTCCCTTTGGTTTATGAGAGCCAGTATCTCACACCAAGGAGTCTTGTTTAAGTCTTGTTTAAAAATTAACAGTCTAGACTTTGGTCTTGGCTGGTGGTTTTCCAACCTTTTTTTAAAGTCATAGAACTCTTTCTCCAAAAGAAATCTTCAGCTGACACCCAATATATAAAAGTGCTTATATCACATTTGGGTGGGGGGGATCCAGAGTCTTTCCCTCATTGGCTTTATCTTTTCTATGTCCCTGAGGAGGTTCCTATACCCCTTGTGACTCCCTGGAGCATAGTCTGAAAACCACTGCAAAAATAGACCTATAGGAATCCTACCTCTGACATCCTATTTTGCTTTCGATGGATGTCCTGTCACACTTTATAGAAGTTTTTGTTTTTCACAGTGATGGACGAGGCATCCTGGTGCAGTAGTGAAGGCCCCCAATCATGATTCAGTCAGGCTTTAATGTAGTATGTGACTTTGAGCAGGTCATTTGATTTCCTAGACTTTGGCCTCCCCTGTCAGTAAAATGGGCGTGGTCAGACAGGCATGAAATATGCCTAGAAATTGTCTGTTTAAAGATATTGTGTCAATGGGATTGGACTGAAGAAGCTAATGATCTCTGACTCATCCCAGTTTACATGGTGATCTCTGGATCACTCAGGGACTACTTCTCTGGTCCATTCGGGTGTAGCCAGGGTAGGGTCTCAAAACCAGAGCAGATTACGATATGCCGAAGTGTCTATGGCTACATTTCCCATAAGGGAACTCTGCATCACGTGTGCTTACGGTCTTGAGATTTCCTCTTCCATACATTGGGCTAGATACTGGTTTTAAATTAATACCATAAATATTTAATCTGATGGCATATACAGAACACTGGCTTTGGAGTTGAAGGATCCCATGTTGTGTTGGAGATGGCTTGTACCACCTCAAGAGAGCCAACGTGGCACATCTTCCTAACTCGCATGCAGTGACATCATGTTGGTAGCTTGAAAATGGCTGTAGAGGGTTTGGTAGTGGTAGCACTCTTGTTGCCAATTTTTGCTGGGAGGAGAAAGAATATGAAGAGCATGAACTGAACCTATTTTCCTTCAATAAAGAGATAGAATGAATGTCACTCATACCAGATTTTACAGATCTTATAAACACAAAATTACATATGCTTTTAAAGAGTCAAAAATATCAAACATAGGTTGAACTGCCTTGAAATGTATTTGAAGTCATTCTTTAAAATGGAGCCACAGACTAATAAAGGACCCATGCCTCCAGCACTTCCAAGGATTAGGACCACTGGGTACGGAAGGGTTTCTGTTGGGCACCAGCTTCCAAAGTGCCCTGATTTCAGCCTTGAGAATGCTTCTGCTGATATCACCATGACACAATATATATGAGGAGCTAGGAATGGCTTTCTTCTTCTTATGGAAGGTGCAAGAAGCCAGACAGTGTCTTACTTTGTGAGTAACACTCATCTGTCCACACTAGGATCTGGATGAAAGAGTGGCCATCGGTGATCCTAGCACTGCTGGCAACTTCTAGAGGGGTTTTCAAATTAAACCTAAAAGAAAATCCCTGCATATAGCTATGGATGGATAAATGATTATCATTAATTGGATAATGACATAAAACTTCTATCAAGTGTACTTCAAAGAATGTGATCTTGTTCACCTTTTGAATGAACACACAATAGTAATCTTGTCTTAAGCCTTACCCAAAACAAACAAACAAACAAACAAACAAACAAAAAAGGATGTCTGGGTAGCTCAGTCAGTTAAGTGTCTGCCTTCAGCTCAGGTCATGATCCCAGGGTCCTGGGATCGAGTCCCGCACCAGGCTATCTGCTCAATGGGGAGCCTGCTTCTCCCTCTGCCTGCTGCTCTCCCTGCTTGTGTTCTCTCTCTCTCTCTCTCTCTGACAAATAAGTAAATAAAATCTTTTTTTTTTTAAAGCCTTACCTAACGTTCACTAGTTGTACATTCAGTATAACCTTTTTCCTTTTTGTGGACCAGAGCTCTGGTGATGTTACCCTGGGGCCTCTAGGGTTCTTGGGTAAAAAATATCTTCAAGACTGGTACAGAGACAAACCTGGACCTTTTACTTTGTACTTGAATCTTAAGCTAAATTTATCATTTTGAAATTGTGCTTGTTGTAGCTAGGATTTTTAACTTCTTTATTGCTTAGCAGTATACGGTACTGGTTAAGAGAATGGACTTAAAAATTAGAACGGTCTTGGAGTTCCGGCTTTATTACCTACTGTTTCCCTGACCCTGTGAAGTTTCTTAACCTCCTTAAGCCTCTGCTTCTATATCCATCAAATGGGACTAATAATAGTCTTTCTTTCCTGGGGCTCTTTTGAAAATTATATGCAAACAGAGCTTAATTAATGTAAAGCCATTAACCTCTTCAAAGAAATGAACCAAATGGTAATATGGCCTAAATTCAAGTGATAACTTCAGTTAGACTCTTGACCAGCAATGTGATGAAACTGGAGCCAGAGTGGCCAAAGCTAAAAATGAAGCCACCTCCCAGCTTGGGAAGCCCTTGGAGTCAGTCTGAACTTGTCAAAAGTAAAGCTGGTGTGGAGAAGATAGGGTGAAATGGTGTCTGAAGTATGGCATTATGCTTATGAGATTCCTTAGCACTCCCTGTAATTACCCATTTGGGTTTCGGGGGGCTGTTCCGCAGACCAGTGGGGTGACTATGGAATATTCTGGAAGGGTGAAGTGTCATTTCTCCCAGTAGTCACTCTGTGAATTATTAGCTATGTTGAGTGGTGCATTCCATATTGGGGAATCTTCCCCTCCTGCTCCTTTGTGCACACTCACGTGCACACTCATGTGCACACATCACACACACCCTGCCTCCATCATCTTGACACCATGCCACAATAAAGCCAGTGGCAATGGAGCTCAAAGAGGAGCCCAACGCATTGTGAAGTAATGGAGCATGCTAGAAAGAAGATTCATCCATACAGATTTTTTTTCTTTCAAAATAAAGATTCCAGGGCAGAGGCATACCAACAGCGAGATGGTGGGAATGGTCTGTCCCAGGCACTGCAGACAATGAGGGGCACATTGTCCGCAAATAATTTTAAAACAATAATAAAACCAACAAAAAGTCTGTCGGCTTTTTACTAACATTCTGCCCTGTTCTAAACAATCTCAGTAATAAAACACTCCGCCTGAAAAATATATTTTGTTGATCTAAGTTCTGTGTAATTGCTGCAATGAAATTGTTAAGTGTTAGATATTTCAGCATCAAATTAGTACAGTTTAGTACTTATCTTTTGATGAACATAAATTCACGTGCAAGGTAATTTGGGGCACTCCCAGTTACCCAGCCAGCCCCAGCACACAGGACTCTGGAGCACATGTTCGTTCCCAGAATTAGTTCCTAAAGTTTTGAATGATGATGTTTGATGCTAGGAGTACAGCTTAAGTCTCCAACCCTTGGGGCAATACATAGTTAGCAGTTAAATAGATTCAAAATAAACAATGATAGCCCAATGCTTTTACAGTCAAGGGAAAACAGAGCTTGAGTTTGTGACCACCTAGAATTTTTGTGTTTTAAATTTAAAACAGTGAAACAGAGTGTATACACTGGGAGGTAAAATATTTGTGTTTGGTGAGTACAAATTTTAGTTAAACATGAAATATGTTTGTTTCCTTTTATGATTGTTGTTGAAAAAATGTTTAAAAATGACCCAGCCCAGGGGTAAAATAGTGCTCCAGTGTTGGGTTCAGACAAAAGGACAGAGCCTCTATCTTCTGACATCTTGCAATAAAAGTTGGTTTTACTATTTTCTTCTCATCCTTCCTTTCTGGAGCTGTTCCCAAAATGCAGAACTCCCTGTTGTGGGAACAGTGTGTGTAGTGAGAGGCCCTTTGAAGCCAGTAGAGACCAGAATTCAAACCTCAGCTCCGCCACTCCCCAGCTCGCAGGCCTCCCTGGGATGCATTGCTTAATCCCGCCTTCCTCTTTTGCAAAATGAGAATACAATTTGGTGGCAGAGTCATGAAAAAGAAATCAGATGTGGCGTGGCAAGTGTCCTCCACAGTGTTTCGCGTGGTAGATACGAATGTTAGTTTCCTCCTCCCTCCCCACCTTTCTCCTTCTCGTTCCCTCATTGCCACATTATCTCACCTGCCAGGGCTCTTGTCTTTATAGGATTAGAATAGTTGAAAATAATTTCTACATGATACTAATAACATCTTACATACTCAACAACTAATACATGACCACTGTTTATAATCTGATCCGTCCCCTCTGAAACCCTCCCAACTCCATTTACAAATGAGGGATTTTCTGAGCTACAGTCCAGGTGTCAGATGCTGTGTAAAACCTGCCTGGGTGGGTGAAGTCATTCTTGCACACACACGGTGGGGAGAGGAAATGCTTGTACGTCGTGAGTTCAGGCGTACATGACATTTTCTGTTCTTAGCCATTGCCAGTGAAACAGGGTAATCGAGGTGACTATAGGCAGTGTGTTGGATGGCAGCTTCTATTGGCTTCTGCAATGAAGGACATACACACCTGGAAGAAAGGAAACGGGACTCAATTAGGTTGAGACAGTTTATTTCACTTTTGTGGCTAGTTCAGTGTGTGCTAGTAGGTGCCCCCAAAAGAGCAATTTCAACGTTTCTTCTGTGAGGTTAGAGCATTGTGTCTAATCTTCTTTTGTTTATACCTAACAATTTTTCTAGTACCTCCTGTCTTATTGTATCCAACAGGATAAAAGCTATTCTGCCTTTGACTTAGCTTGTAGGAGTTGTAGAAGGATCAAATTAGATAATATAGGGGAAAGATATTAAAGATCATAAAGCAGTTACATATGTTAGACATTATTAGTCTCTTATATCAGGGGTCACTATGACCCACAGACCAATTCTAACTTTCCATCTGTTTTTGTGCTAAGCTGGTTAGTCCCTTTTAGTATTTTGGCTTGAAGTAGGTCTCAGGTGTAACTCCCCTCATATTAAGCCCCAGGCTTATGCTTCCAATCTCACACATGGCCCCATGGCAATTGCAGTTTATTCATTTGCTCACCACCACTTTTCTTGTTTTAGTTCATCATACCCCTTCAAGATTACCTGCAGCCCAGCATTCACATGTAATCACGCTGTAATCTAGTTGTATTGCTGTGGGAAGTCCTCCAGAATATCCAACAAAAGTGGAAATCTAGGGGCATCTGGGGGGCTCAGTCGATTAAGTGTCCAACTTTTGGTTTTGACTCAGGGTCATGATCGCTGGGTGTGAGATCCAGCCCTGCATCAGGCTCTGCACTGAGCATGGAGCCTGCTTAAGATTCTCTCTCTCCCTCTCCCTGTGCCCCTCCCATTCCCCTGCCCTGGCTGTCTCTCTCCCCCCCAAAAAAAAAAAAAAAAGTAGAAATCTTCAGTGCATGTTACATGCCTTAGTGTTGCTATTGCAGATAAGAAAACAGGAATTCAAGCAACTTTGTAGTCTTATAGCAGAACTTGAACCCGATCAATCTGAGCCCAACCCAAAGACTAACTTTTGTGCTATACAGTAACCAGGTATATCAAGCCTGAATGGTGGTATGTACCCTGTGGGGAAATAAGCCCAAGGGATAGTTATTTCATGTCCCTGTTAATCCCAGCGTGGTTAATAAAGACCACCGGGTTTTCTCCCCTGACTGCAGTTCCCGACTTAAAGCATTAAAATCTTTGTTTAATATATAAAATGTTTTTACCATTTATTCCTCTGAGTTGACCAGGTGTTTAACCACCACGCTGGTGTTGAAGGCTTCCCTGGGCTCGTCCCGTGTGTGAATGTCCACTCCCTCTTCAGTGTCTTTATTAAGCTCTGCCTGCAGGTCTTTTGATTCTTCCGGAGTCGTTCCATATCCTTCTCCCCATAAGCTGAAAGTTCTTTGAAGGTAAAGAGTCCATATGTGAGTCAGCTTTATATCCTCAGCCCCCAGCTCACTTCCTGGCAAACAATTGGTGCTCAGTACACGTTCATTGAAGGAATTCTGAACGTGTCATCAAATCTGCAAATGTTGACTAGCAGTATTTAAAAAGGGGCAGCTGTGGCATACTCACAGAAATAATGAACATGGAACCAAAGACCTGTTGAGTGGCAATACAAAAACCTCACTTCTGGGTTCTTAAAATGATCAGAGCACACATGCTTTCAGGAAGTACAGAGACTGACAGGTTGGTGAGCAAAGACATGGGTGAAGAAAGCAAGCAGCCGAGGTTGGCCTTGGCCTCTCTCTCCCACCATTGCTGCCACCTGGCCATGACTTTCCCCAAGCTCATGGGTAAAGGGGAAGTGAAAGAGAAACTCTGTTTTGCCCCAACTCACCCAGCTATGGTCTAGATTGGGACTTCTCTGGAAGTCACCAGCATGTCAGATAGGATAAGATAATGGCTACATTAGGACAAGTGGAAGATGCTTATTCTATATGGATTGAGTCAGCTCTGACTCCAGTATGGTTGATAGCTAGCTCTCCAATTGACACATTGTGTATGTCTCTACTGCCAAAAACTGGAAGTGGATAGAGTTGTCTTTAAAGGCTAATCTCTACGTTGACTGACACATCTGGATTACAATGAGACTCTTTAGGTATAATTACATAGACTGGTTTTCTAAGAACAGTTCCAATTTCAAATATCTTACCCCATTTTATTTTAAGTATACCTATACTTGTCAATCATATTTTGCTTTTTAGTTTGGAAAAGGCAATACTAGGTTTTAATATGCCAATAATGTGTACCTGATTAATACTGGAAGTAGCCAAGTAAACAAATAATTCAGACCTTCCAAAGGCATTACACAGGTTTTTAGCTAATAAATGTGGTTGAGGTCTAAATACCCTTTGTTAAAACTTCTTATTTCTTTCTCTCCTTTCTAAGTCTACCAAATGTGGCAAAAGTCATTTGCTTTGCCAATACATTGAGCCTATTGATGAGGAGAAAAATATACTCTCAGTGAATTTGTATTTCTCATGAGCATCCAGGAGCCATATAAAATGGTCACTAAGGAAGGAAATATAAGACCTAAGAAGTACAAATGTTTTTACAAGTACAGTGTTATTACAGGAGACTCCTGTAAAGTAATTGTACCATGCAGTATTGAGGCTTTTAAAGTTCAAACTCTTAAAAATAAAATTAAGATTATTAAGAAAATCAAATTAATTTTTCCACTTTCATATGACAATTGATCATCTTGTTTACAAGTGCCTTATTTCTTTGTGACTCCCAAAGTAGCAATCCAGGTTGTCATAATGACTATCAATGGGTTTGCTCTTTACAAAGTATTTTATCTACAGCCCAAAGATTAAACTTCCCAGGACCTTTTCAAGCAGCCATGTTATTAAAGTTGTTTAAGCAGCTCTAGCAGCAGTCGGTTGAAAAGCCTTAGTTTATTTGTTTTTATAAAGTCCAGTGACATAAAGTTGGCTGCAGTCTCTGTGGCATTCATCATTTCCTCTCTGCAGTCTGTCAGCTTCCGAACATGGGCAGACAGAGTGCCCGTTCTGCCCTCTGCCTATCCCCGCACACTCCTGAGCACCTCCAAGTTCTGATGCAATGGCTCTTTGCTGGATGGGCTCACTCTTTCAAGTGAATCTTGGTGAAGAAGCAGGAAATCATGCTCTTGGATAAAAAATAGGCTAATAAATGTGGCAGGTAACTGATTTTTCTTATAAACACAGGGCTTAGAAATGTTTTTAAATGAGGCAGCGGTCTCTAACATGCTAGAAATGGAGAAGCCTTCACTTGGGGCACTATTCTATACATATCTGGAAGTAAGATACAGCAGAGTGGATAAAATTAGGAAAAATGGGCATCCCGATACAGAGACTCTGGGTGTTTATACATAGATACATATACATAGATAAGTGTCTGAAACAAATAATACATTATATGTTAATAAAAATTTTTTAAAGATTTTTTAAAAAATAAAAAAATAAAGTAGATACCTGAAAGGTATTTCTCTGGGAGAAAAAAATATATATATATACATATATATGTGTGTGTGTGTGTGTCTGAAAATATAGTAGACATTTAGAAAAGACAGTTTCCTTCCATCCTGAACCACCACATAAACTAGTTGAGGTTGGCACGGTCAAGCCATTACTCCAATAATAGGTCAGATGACTGAGGGGACACATCACTGTAACTTTGACACGTGTCTGCGTGCATATTACCCAAGCTCCTCTGTTACCATTTCCAAAACTTCCTTCTATCTTCTTGGGTTTTTTTTTCCTACCATCATGTGCTTTTCAAATATCAGTTTGCCAAGTAGTCCTAAATTAACACGTTTGCATTAAGAGAGCAAAGCCTTCATAACTGAACCCAGTTATCTATTTCGTTTCAAATAAGGCTGAGGTGGAATTTTTATGTTTGCACTTCAAGCAGTCATGCTGGATGCATGAATTGAGCCTTGTGGTATTCCCCTTACTCCATCCATCCTTAATAACAAAGGAGAAAATTGGGGATTTTTGTAAGGAATAGAAAGTCATCTCAAATTGTTTAAGGTCATTTATGTATGTTAGAAGGCAGAGTGCCACGTTTTTCTAATTTCTCTGTCCTGCATGTGGAAGTTCAGACTTTTCCACTAGCAAAATACACATACATACATGTAGCAAACTACATTTTTCTGGAAATTCTAAAATTTATTATTTGCAATTAGTGAGCTTAAAATGTCAAATCAGCAATTTATTTCTTATCTTTAAATTATGTTAAGATTTAAGAACCATCTCAACCATCAAGCTCATTACTTAATTTCAAAAAATGTTTTCTGCTTGTGTATCTTTTTTCAGACAGTTTTCAAAAAGGATTTGAATACGTTATTTCTTTCCTTCTCCTTTCTTTTCTTTCTTTCTCTTTTTTTTTTTCCCAGAAAAAAACGTGTTTTAATCTTTACTTCCTTGAACTTTGTTTTTTGATTTGGCCAAACACCATACGAATGAATGCCGTATGGACTAAGCACTTTGACCCACTGAAAGCTCAGGCTTAAGTAGATTGCTTAATATTTACCAAGTGCTCCCAAGACTTCAGGCACATTCAGCCAGCTCAGGAATCCTGTGTTTGGCGTGAGTTGAATTCTATCCCAATTTATTTTTGGATGAGGGAATGTTGGAGTGGTCTTAGAAACCGAATCAATGCATTCTCTGCAAAAGTCTTTCAGAGTCCTGGGGGCATGTTTGCATTACATGTGGTCACTTCCTACAGTGTCTTTGGACTCCTAAATTCTTTCACTCTCACTGGATGAATTCTTAAGCAGTTTAAAGTCCAAGTGTCCCTTGACTTACTCATCTCCAGGAAACAGGACTTGCTAAACGATGATTTATTTCCCATCACCATAATACTTCAGAAGGTCCATCTCCTCAACAAATGATTATCCAAGAAGTAGTATCAACTTCTCTGAAAACTAAAAATTACTGTAACCATAGGAAACAAAAATAGTTGACTTTGGGGTTTTTCCTTCATTTTCTCATTGGCTCCCAGTAATTGCCTAGTCCAAACTACACGTGATATAGCTCCACTCCTAGGTTTTAACTGTTGCATTTATGATTTCCCAAAATAATGAATCGTGGAACACTATATCAAAAACTAATGATTTAATGTATGGTGATTAACATAATAAAAAAATAAAAATTAAAAAAATAAAAGGAAAAAAAAGGTCCAAGGGTATTAAAACAACAATAGAGTGGGTCATAAATTTTTATGAGCTGTCATGTCAAGGTGGTCTTACGTTTATGTCTCCTCCCTACCAGCTTCTCACTTGTGATCTTGGACAAATGTGACATCTTTAAACTTCATGCTCAGCATTTGTTAAAGCGGGATAATTATTGCACCTATCTTTTAGGGTTGCCACGAGAATTAAATCCATTTATTTACTCATTCCAAAAGTATTTCTCAAGTTCCAGCAATGTGCCCAGCATTTTCTAGGCGCTAGGAATACAGAAATGAACAAAATAAAAGAAAACCTTTGCTTTCATGAAGCATACCTTCCAGTGCATGCAGGAAAGTAAAAATTAAAATCAATGAGTAAAATATTGGATGTTAGAATGGAGAGAATGAAAGAAAAAGAGGGGATGTGGGAATGAGAAGCGCAATTTTAAACAGACGGGTCTGAGGAGGCCTCCCTGAGAAAGTCACAGGAATGAAGCTTGCTCTCTGGGACAAGAGTTTCCTACCTCAGGCACACAGTGCAGAGGCTTCATGTTTGAGGAGCAGCAGAAGTTTCTGGAGGCCAGAGGGGATGGTCAGAGAGATAATGAGTAGGGAAGGGAAATGGGCAGTTGATGGAAATTTGCAGGCTGTCGAAGGGATTTTGTCTCTTACACTTAAGAAAATAGGAGCCACTGAAAGGTTTTAAGAAGAGAAGAGCAAGACCTGGCTTCTCTTTTGAAATAACCAGTGTGGTCACTGCATTGAGGATGAATAAGATATAACATGTAAGACATTTAGCACAGCGCATGGCCTATCGAAAGCATTTGGTAATTATCACTGCTACTATTATCAGTGATGGTAATGTCATCATCATCGTCATCACCATCATCATCCTCATTACTTATTTTGATGTTGATGCTACCTCTGTCCCCTTAATCACCATGTGACAAATGCAACAATGGGGATATTAGTCTTAGATTCAGGGCCCTCTATCACCTTGCACCCAAATTACATCAGCAAATTCAACAACGGGGGCATCGCTCAGAACCTCATCAGCTCTGTGGCTTAAGTCCCCAGTACCTCAACCACCCCGCCATGGCTTCAGGGAAGCCCTCACTATTTATTAGTCCAGGCAAATGAGTTCAGACATGAGGAGCCCCCAGTGGTGTTGAAACCAAATGGAAAACTTTTCTTCTCGCCATGATATTTCTTGTATACACCTTTATTTCTGGCTCCCACTTTTCTTCTTGAGTCTCCTTTTCTTGGTTTTGCTTCATCACTAAATGGTGCTCAGGCTGTGGGTAGAAATCATGACAGTAGTGCCTTGTCCTCACACAGTGGCTCTTTCTGGAACCTCAGAATGCCTTCTGCCCCCTCTTGTTGTTACACATTCCCTGGTTCTGCTGGCAAATCCAGGCATTGCATAGAACACAAAGTTAGGCACAGATTATCATTCTCCAAGGTTTGACAATCTCTAGTTTGGGCTGTGTGTTATATACATTGTCAGAAACAATACTGTGACTCCTTTTTATGCAATGATTCTGGCTTGTTTTTTCCAAGGTATCAGTAGTGGTGGCATGTATAATAATCAGACTTTGGGAGGGTCAAGGACCTCCATAAAAATGACCTTAAATCTATCGATCATGTTATATCCCTTAATAGACACACACGTACAGAGAGACACACACACAAACATGCGTGTGCATGTGCGTGCACACACACACACACACACAAGCATCCTGCAGATGTGATTTGTTTTACTTACAAATGTGGTTTTTCAAAAATCTAGATTTGTTGAAAATATTTATTATAAAAATCTGGGTTTTAAGTTTCTTCTTAAAAAATCAGAACATTTGGCACTCCTCCACCCAAATTTCTCCATAGCAACCATCAGCTGGAGCTGTAGGAGCTAACCCAGTGGTGTTCAACCTTGACTGTACAATAGAATCACATGAGGCCCTTTTTCAAAAATACTGATGCCCCAGCCCCATGGCAGACCAATTGAAGCACCATTTTCAACAATAACAATAGCAGTTCATATTCCATCAGTATGATGGAATTCATATTTTTTGCAAGAAATTACTCTGGAAAGAGGGCTGATATAAAAAATATATTCATGTTGCAGACATCGAACATGTACAAAAATGATGAGCAAATATACAAAATATAAGATACACTTTGTATCAATGAGCTATATAGAGCATTAGTTCTAACTTTGCTGAATATTAAAACCCCATGAAGAGCTTTGAAAAATCCCAGTGCCAAAGTTGCATCCCAGACCAGCAAGATTAGAATTGAGAGAGGAGAAAGGAACTCAGAAATCTGTATTTTTAAAGCTCCCTCATGGGATTCCAATGTGCAGGATCACTGCAGAACCTCGGGTACAGAGCTGTGCTTCCCAATCTTTAAGAGGAACATGTATCACCTATGGCTCTTAATGCACTAGGTCTAGGCTGGGGCCTGAAGTTCTAACAAGTTCCCAAGTGATACTGATGCCTTTAGGAAGGGGACCACATTTTGTGAAGCAAGGATGTAGGGAAGAATGTGCATTTTTAGCTCTGTGACCCTTGCACAATTCAGTTCATCACTGAGCAGTAGTGTTCTTGGCTGTAATATGGGCATAAGAGTTCCCACACTTGAAGAGCTATTGGGGTTCAGTACAATAGTAAGCACGTGTGACGTGCCTAGTACAATAGATATTCAATATATGCTGCTGTGATCGCTGGAATTTAGATGAGAAGGGGATGACTGAGGAAGATGTGCAGGGAATTACTAGGGCTTGTCTTTAGGGGTCTTTGAAGTAAGGCCATGGATCAATAAAGATAACTGCCAACCCTCGTGTCCTTTATAATAACTGGTTGAGTTTCACTGTTAATCCTCAAAACATTAGAGTTGACTTTCTGTGCTCCTGCCACCCTCAGACAGAGACAACAGTAAGCAGTACAGTGGCCGGAAGGAGGAGGCAGGGAGAATGGAAGAAGAAAGCCGGTCCTGCCGAGGGCATGGCTGTCCCCTTGTACACTGGCACAGAATGTAACTCGACTGAAAATTTCATTTCCAAAACAAAATACTTTCCAGTTCCGCATCATGTCAGTGTTTCCAGAGGCAGAAATGATGGAGTAGAAAGAATATTGTAGAAAAGTCATAAGTAGTTAAACTAATGTGGGGAAGTTGTCTAGTTTTCTACAAAGAGAGGACATGGTTTTAAAAACAGGGCTACAGATTCTTTGACCTTCTCCCCATAAGAGGCAAAGTGTGTCTGGGAGGGCTTGAATCTGGGTTGGGCTTGTGACTACTTTGACCAATAGCATATGGTAGAAGAGACACGATGTGACTTCTGAGACTGTGAAGAATACAGAAAGCCATGCAGCTTTTTCTTTGTTCTCTGGAAGATTCCCTCTCCGGTCCTGAGCCACCCTCTTGGAATTCCAGCTACCCGAAGCTGTCCTGCTAGGGAGGCCACACCTAGGTACCTGTAGGAGATAGTCCCAGCTGAGCTGAGCCTTCCTGTCACCCATGCCAAGATGTCCTGTCTGGGAGTGAAGCTATCTTGTCCCTCTAGGCCAGCCCAGCCACCAGCTGAATGTCCCTGAGTGTCCTCAGTTAACTGTATATGAAAGCAAACAAACAAACCATACAGGAAACCAGAAGAATTAACCAAGCCCTGCTTGAATGCTCATCCTACAAAATCGAGAGATGTAATAAAATGGTTGTTGTTTTAACCCACTAACTTTTGGGATGGTTTGCTTCACATTAATGGATAACTGGAATTAAATAGTTTTAGTTTTGGCATAAGAGTCCTCTTAACTCTTTCCATTGAAGAAAGTTAAATTTTATTTGTGTGTGTCAAGGAAGTTGAGAGAGCATAAAGGACATTCAAAAGTCAAGAAAGCTGGGTTCTTGTATCAATGTCATTTCTTCCTAAATTAATCTATAAGGTAATCTATCTCAATAAAATAGTAGTAGGATTTTTTGGAGGGAGTTTTGACTGGTTCCATGGCTTTCCGATGTTCTTATGGAGAGACAGTGATGTGAGAGTTGATAGGAAAATTATGGTGGAAAGAGGACAAAGAGGAGGGTCCAATCTTACTCAGATGTTAAAATACACCATAGAGTAAAGGGAGTTAAGACAAATCAGTTCCAACACAGGAAAATGCAGGCACATTAGCAGAATAGAATCGAGACCAGATATAGAGATAAATATTTATGGGAATTTGGTGTACAATAAAGATGGCATTCAAAACAATGAGAAGAGGATGGATTATTCTTTAATTAGTGTTGGGTCAACTGCCTAACTATTGGGGAAAAAATAACAAAGTGGAATACACAGCCACTACTTATGCCAAAATAAATTCCAAATGAATCAAAGATTCCAGTGTAAAAACAAACCATGAAACTACCAGACAAGTTTTTAAAAACAACTCTGGACTGCATAAGGCCTTTCTAAGCAAGACATGAAACTCAAAAGCCATAAAGGACAGATGTTAATGTGAGTACGTAATCTTTCTTTAAATGCAAAAAAGAAAAATTTCATCACCAAAGTCAAATAACAAACACCACACTGGAAAATATGGTAGTAACACAAATGACAAATGAAGGCTTATTTAGCTACTCTATAAAGAATTCTTATGAATCAATAAGAAAAAGACCAATCATCAAATAGTAAAATGTGCAAAGCATTCATTCATTTATTCATCACATATCTACTGAGCAGCTACTAGGAGCCCGTCGCTATTCTCTGTGCTTAGGACACAGCAGTGAATAAAATGAGTTCTTCACCCAAGGAGCTTCCATTCTAGTAGGCAGATGAACAAGCAAATACATCCCAATTCAGGTAGTGATCAAATGATGCAGAGGAAACTAAAGCAAGGCAAGAGGGGAAGGCATCGCTAAAATAGGAAGTTTTCAGAAAAAGAAACAAGGGAGAGAAGTGTATGAAAAGATGCACACAGTCAAACTATATTCAATTGCTTGTAGTACCAAGAACAGCAAACAACCTAAAAGTACATCATTAGGAAAATGGTGTAGTAAATTACAAATGGAATAAATACAGTGGGACCCATTTAGAAGAAGAAAGTGCATTTGAACATAA
This sequence comes from Zalophus californianus, assembly GCF_009762305.2. Taxonomy (NCBI): domain Eukaryota; kingdom Metazoa; phylum Chordata; class Mammalia; order Carnivora; family Otariidae; genus Zalophus; species Zalophus californianus. The sequence continues at coordinate 78,556,380 of NC_045595.1, forward strand.
CACTGTGAAAGGAGTTCAAATTAAGAGCCAAACAAAATGAGCAAGATCCATTCGTTTTGTGTTTTTTTTATTAACATAATGTATTATTTATTTCAGAGGTACAGGTCTGTGATTCATCAGTCTTACACAATTCACAGTGCTCACCATAGCATTACCCTCCCCAATGTCCATCACCCAGCCACCCCATCCCTCTCACCCCCACCACTCCAGCAACCCTCAGTTTGTTTCCTGAGATTAAGAATTCCTCGTATCAGTGAGGTCATACGATACATGTTTTTCTCTGACTGACTTATTTCGCTCAGCATAACACCCTCTAGTTCCATCCACATTGTTGCAAATGGTAAGATTTCATTTTTTATGGCTGCATAATATTCCATTACACACACACACACACACACACACACACACCCATATCTTCTTTATCCATTCATCTGTTGATGGACATCTTGGCTCTTTCCATAGTTTAGCTATTGTGGACATTGCTGCTATAAACACTGGGGTGCAGGTGCCCCTTCAGATCACTACATTTGTATCCTTGGGGTAAATACATAGTACTGCAATTGCTAGGTCATAGGGTAGCTCTATTTTCAACTTTTTGTAGAACCTCCATACTGTTTTCCAGAGTGGCTGCACCAGCTTGCATTCCCACCAACAGTGTAGGAGGGCTCCCCTTTCTCCACATCCTCGCCAACATCTGTCATTTCCTGACTTATTAATTTTATCCATTCTGACCGGTGTGAGGTGATATCTCATTGAGGTTTTGATTTGGATTTATTTCCCTGATGCCGAGTGATGTGGAGCATTTTTTCATGTGTCTGTTGGCCATTTGTATGTCTTCTTTGGAGAAATGTCTGTTCATGTCTTCTGCCCATTTCTTGATTCTATGATTGTTCTTTGGGTATTGAGTTTGATAAGTTCTTTATAGATTTTGGATCTATAAAGAGGTATAAAGAATAGCCCTTTAAGCAATATCCATTTGTAATATGACCCTTCTTTAATGAAAATAAAAGACAGATACACATGCATGTGTATGTAAGGACCATTTCTGGGTGAATAACAGGCTTTACCAGTGGCAGTCAGCTCTAGGGAGACTCACTTTCCATGGTATACTCTTGAACTTAAAAAAAAAAAAGTTTAAGTTACACATATGTTTCATCTCTATTCTGACAGCAAAAGATACAGAGATTCCAGTCCTGGCACAAATTTAAGACTGAGAAAGTCGCTTCACCTTTCTGCTTCTCACTTTCCCCAACTGTAAAAAAGAGGAATTTAAATGAAATTATCTCTGAACATTCCTTTAAGCTCTGAGATTTCAAGCCTGAAATATTGGTGTTCTTTGTATATTATTTTCTCTAAGATTAAAAAAAAAAACATGAAAGCAGCTAGAAGAAAAACAAAACCATAAAATTGATTTGGGGCTACTAGCCCATTTTGTTTGATTTCAATCTTTAGGCCAAGTGCTACAAAGCAAATAAGAGCCTTACATTTTGGTTAAATTATTGGCAATAAGTCACTGAGAATAGTAGCTGGATGCTGAAATTCTTCAAGTATGAAGCTCTCTATATTGCCAAAGGATAATTTATTCTATGTCTTTCTGTTCCTCTACGCCATTTCCCAAGAAGAAATGTTTTCGGACTGTGGCAATCAGAGCCAGGCTTTGCTGTGAGGCATCTGACATGAGTTCAGGATAAGGAAAGCCTCAAGTACTTCTGTGTTTGTTCTTTCTTGTTTGCATTTTCAGTTTACACCATCATATCTGCTCGCCCTTCTAATGAGTTTTTGACCATGAAATCACATTGGGTTGAATTTTTATTAATCATATCTTGAGTGGTAGGGTCAGAGCTATTTATTGTATAATGATTCAAGTTTTTTTGGCTGAGTTGTAAAACCTCCTTTTAAGAATTTACCTCAGCAATTGTCATAGCTTGGCAGTGCTTGAATAACAAGCAAGAGAAGAATGCCCCTTTTCACATCTCTCCGAAAGTTGGGGCAGGGGGCCACTGAAGGGCCTTTGGTGGTTAAAAGGCCACCATTTCCAGAGTACTAAAGCTTTGTGAGATCTCTGGCATCCTCCTGAGGCCTTTACATCAGCTGTTCTTCTCTGTGGAGCCCACAGGTAGACTTCCAGGGGTCCATAAACCTCGGCAGGATTGGATGTAGAACTGTAGATGCATGCAAGAGCAACTTTCTGGAATTAAAGCAGCAACAATCACAGAGATGCCATGTTAGGTTCTCAAAGGGATGTATGACTCCCCCAAAAAGATTAGGGACCCACCTGCTGTCAGTGTCACTGAGGACTGCTTGTCATCTCCGGCATCTGACCACAGTGCCGCGCTGGTGCTCTTTCGGGCACCTGAGGAGGGGAGGGGGGCCTTGACCTTGTGATACTGTGAGTGAGTGGAAGAGGGCTGGGCTTAAATTCTCACCAACTTGCTTTGGTACCTTGAGAAACTTATTTGGTCACACTGAGCCTCAGTTTTCTGTTCTTACAAATGGGCCTCATGATACCTCAGTCCTCTGGTTGAAGGTGCTAAAATAGTGTGCTACTAAAAACCTTGTTATTGAGAAGCAGGCCAGCAGCCTTGGCACCTCTGTGTTAGAAATGCAGAACCTCAGGTTCCACTCAGACCTCTTGAGTCAGAATCTGAATTTTAACAAGATCCCTACAGAGTATAGATTAACTAGTATTTAAATTATTGATTAAAATAAGGCTTTTGACATGTGTCTGGATTTGGAGATGGATTAACTTTCAAGTTCTGCTTTTCATTTTTTCCATATTCCTAGTTTACTGACTGGTTAACCTGGAGTTGACCACAGTCAAAAGAGCATTTTATTTCCATAAGGCACCATTTAGAGAATGATTCACTGTAGTTGCAAAAATGCACTAGCAAAAGCAACCTATTCTAAACAAACCCTCTGAACAAGCCTACCACAGGGGGCAAATGACACTCACTTTGCAGTATGTTAGAGTTGCCCTAAAGTGGGAGGGACTGGGAAACAGGTCTTGGGAAGCCCTGCAGATCATAGATTCCTGGGACAGATGTCATCAGAGTTCTATCTTCAAGCCAAGTATTAAATGCGAACAAACAAATAAATTATGAGAAACACCATCATTTCCCTCATCCCAGAAAGCAGCAATGCCAGTCACAAAGCTGAAGTTTAGGAGTTTTCAGAATAAGACGCCTGTCTACATTATAATTGCTGAGATTATAGAAGCTCCCCCAAATCCCCGAGCTGCCCCTGGAATGGGGCTGTGTGTGTGTGTGTGTGTGTGTGTGTGTGTGTGTGTGTGTGTGTGTATCTTGTGCATACCCTTTCTCCCTCCTGTTGAATATACTGATACTCACTTCCCAGTCGACCTCACCCCAGTTGGCCCTATTCTCTGTACCATTAAATCTCTGTTCCCCACCTTGCTGTCTTTTTTTGCCCTCACACCTAAATGCTTCAGCACACATTCCCTAAGAACAAAGCCAGTCTCCTACATAATCACAATATAGTTATTAAACCTAGGAAGTCCAACAATGATATGATCCTATCAATCGACATTCCATATTCAAATTTTGCCAGTTGTCCAATAATATTCTTGATAACAACTTTTTCCCAGTCGGGATCCATTCCATAATATCATGCTGCATGCAATTGTCTCCTTGACTTCTCTATTCTAAAGTAATTCCTCAGCCTTTATGTTTCTTGACCTTGACATTTTTGGAGGGTACAGGTCAGTTCTTTTTGTGGAATGTCTCTCAGCTTGGATTTCTGATGTTTCCTCAATATTGGATTCCCGTAGTATATTTTTGAAAGGAAGGAATATCACAATAGTGATCTTGTGTCCTTCTCAGTGAGTTGTATCAGGAAACACATGATGTCAGTTTATTCCACTATTGGTAATGTTAGTTTTGATCACTTGGGTAAGGTGCAAATACCTTGAAACTATACAAATACCATTTTCCTCTTCAAATGTTCACCCACTAATGTTAGCTTCCAGTGATGGTTTTCCAACTCCATCATTCCTTCTGTATTTATTAGTTGGCATTCTACTCTGAAGAAGAGCTTTCACTTTTCTCCTACTTATTTATTTATCCATGGTGGTATTTATATCATTGTGGACTTACAGATAAATCCCTGACCCTTAGATCATGAGCATTCTGTGATCTACCCCCCGCTCCTTGCCAAAGAATCATGAGAACCACCCAGAGCTTCCATGGAATGGGCTTGGAGCTGCCTGGAGTGGGGACAAGGGAGGGTAGATGAGCATGGAAATCTTCACAACCATAGGGGATTTGTAGTCTTATTCCCAAACCAAAGTCTTTATGATAAACATTATCACTTTTACTCACAGGTTGACACTATAACCCTGTCTTTGAGATCAGACACCCAGACAGATCATATCATTATGAACCAAATGTCAGTTCCCAGTCAGTAGTAAGTCTTAGCCTAAAGGCTGGATGATGTTCCAAAGTGTTGGAGAAGTTTACCTTCCCGGCTCTTTATGCCTCACATGTTTTCCCAAAGTAAACATGTTTCTATCTAATTTGTGATAGTATCTCAAGTTCCGTTAAAACTCTTGGCTTAGAAGCTTTGAGAGCAGGGCATAAGACGGCCATCTTGTGGGTGGTGTACCCGTCCCCATTACTGGGAAGTCGTTTAAAAAACTTTAGCAAAGTGTAGCAAAGGATTGTGGTAGCTTCATTGCCAAAGTCTCAGTATTTATAATTTGCTACGTGGACTTTATTCGATTGTGCTTTATTTAAATTAAGAATTTTTTTAAATGGACTTCTTAATTAAGTGGCTTGCTAGTAGCAAGGTTGTATAGGGGTTTCTCATTTCTTTTTTACAATATGGAATTACCTGTCAAATATATAAAGTCAGGAATAAATGATTAAACAGATTATCCTGTACTCTTTCCTTCTGCATCTGCCAGTGTCACAGTGAGCCTTTTGTGGTACACCATACTGACAGTCATGGTTCAGGAAAATGACAAAGTAACTAGAAACCACATGAAAAATGGAGATGCTTTAGCATGTGCACTGGCTTCAATATGGTAGCCTCATTTCTTTGTACTGCTTTCATTTCCTTTCAAAGCACTATAGAGATTACTCTCTTGCTCACTTTTGCCTGTGACCAGCTGGACAACATTAATTGCTGTAGGACTGGGGATTTATGCTGAGGGAATTCATGAGCGTGTTCACGCTAACTGTGCAGGCTTTCAGCTAGACCATCTAAACCTTTAATGTTATTTATAAACTATAGTTTTAAATTAGTCCTTACAGCCCATGTGAACAATATATGTATATAAGAAAAAGAGTTTTTTTTTTAAACGTGGTCTTCCTTCATGCAGGGTATGTCCAGAAGCTAAGAAGCCATGTTTCATTTTACTTTGCATAAGATTCAGTGATCTATCCAGTCTTCCTTTTCTCCATGTTAAGCTAGAAATTTAACTACTGAAGTGGTCATTAAAAGAGAAAATGGACAAAGTTTCCAGATATTTATGAATCAATGAATCAACAAACTAGAATTTATAAAGAAATGCATCATTACATTTTTTACAAGGGCTTTTATTTATCTAGCTGTAAAAGCAATCCGTGCCTATAGTGGAAACTTTGAACAACAAAAAAAGAATAAAGACATTTAATATTCATCCTTGATTTCGCTAGCTGCTGTTTATAGTTCCTCTTAACATTTTGGAATGTTTCTATGAATCTTTCTCTATGCATATATAATATTTACCCTTACGCTTAAAAAACGGTTGAACTCATATTTGTGTGTATAGTTTTTGACCTGCTTTTACATTTTAACATGTTATTGTATTTCTCATGTTGTGATTTGTAAGTACTAGCTTTAATGGCTACACAATTACTTTTTAAAGTATCCCCCTCCCCCCAGTTTGGAACTTACCGGCTGCTTCTGATTTCGTATTACTAAGACAAATACTTCTGTAGACATCGGTGCCCGAAAATCATAGTCTGTATTTTTTGGTTATTTCCCTGGACGCATCCATGCTTTCTTAGAGCTAAAGTAGAAACAAAGCTTAGGATCCATTTCCTAGAAAAGAAGTGATCCATTTCAGCCCTGTTAAATTCCTTATCATTTGTGAATCTTTTTTTTGCGAAAGGAATGACCAGTCGGGTTCACATCCCTCTTTGGCCCACAACCTTATCCTCGCAAGGACAGCATTACCAAATTGCACCATAGTGGTTGTCCTAAACCATGTTTTCCTTTCTTTGGGTGTGGAAAATAAGCCAGGGTGGCACTTGCCCAAAAATGATCCAAGAACCTTTTGTAGAGAAAGTTATGTTCCATAGGACAGGGCGCCTGGGTGGCTCAGTCGTTAAGCGTCTGCCTTTGGCTCAGGTCATGATCCCAGGGTCCTGGGATCGAGCCCTGCATCGGGCTCCCTGCTCTGCAGGAAGCCTGCTTCTCCCTCTCCCACTCCCCCTGCTTGTGTTCTCTCTCTGTCAAATAAATAAATCTTAAAAAAAAAAAAAAAGGACAGAATTTTAAAATAAAAGTTTTATTAAGGTGAAATTTGTTCCTGCACCAGAAAGATCAAGTTTATTCTCACATGCCCCAATGAGTTCCTTCCAACATGTTTGCTAGCTCTTCTGTAGACACACAGTTTCAATGTCTGAGAAAGACTTTACACCCTGTAAAGAGAGATAAAGGAAACTCAAGACCATGAACTCCTTTATCACAGTGATGCACATAGATGCTCACACCATTCTTCACTGTCAATTGCGGAACTCTTTGTTCCTCTTTCAAAAAGTGTCTTTGTGTTTCTCAGAATGAGCTGGCTCTCTCTCTCCCAGCTGTCGGAAATGCAAGAGAACTTCATGGAAAGCAAGAGTATATGTGGTCCCCTGTAAGGTTAGAGGTGAGCTCCTGTCACTTCATCCCAGTTGCCATCTGCTCTCCTGTTCACTGGTGCTGCAGACATTGTTACGGTGGTGGGACAGGAAGTGTCTCTCTTACAGGTATTGAGCTTCCTATTCCCAGAGAAGCACAACCCGGCACCTTTGGAGGACCTTTCCTCTCCTGGCTTTGCTCTGACTGATTTACAGTGTGACTTTGAAAGCGTTAAGGACTTGTTCTGGAAAAGATTATGACAACTTATAAAGACACGTACACTATAATAAGTTAACATACATTACAAAAGAAAAAGAACAAGAAGGCAAAGGAAAACAAGGATAGACACTAAAAACAAGCTGGAGGTTAGGTTAATATGCAGAATGTATACCATTATTCATTTAATAGTGTTTTACTGTATGGCTAACATTTGCCAGGAACTCTGGACTTGTTTCTCGAACTTAGTTGCAACAACACATTAATGGTCCATGACTCCATCTAGTAAGTGGTCACCATTTTTAATGAAATAGGATGTGAAGGTTAGAACAGAGTAGAACAGAAAATATCACAGGGCATTGCACAAAATCAGGTCATTTATTCACTAAAGACGTATGTTTCAAGTTTATGTGTGTCTTTGTGTATTGGGTCGTGATATAAAATGTGCTTCTTATCATGGTCATAGTAAAAGAAAGTGTGAAAAACTCTGTCCTACAAGTACACACGTATCTCGGGCTGAGTTTTCTAGAAGTCAATGAGAAGAGGGAAGACATTAGTTACACAATTGTTGCTGCTCATCTCCTGCAAGAAGAACAATTTTCCCTATTCTTCACAAAGAGAAAAAATGAATAACATACTCTACAACTCCTTTACAAGAAACCCTGGTAACTTAAAGCTGTTTCTTTCAGCCTCCTCCCTTCTCCCACCCCATATAGGTGACAGCATAGCTCTACATTTTGCAAGATGTCTGAAATTTCCCCTGATGTATGCTTTAGATCCTATCATAATTCCTTACCATGTCTGTCTGTGTTCTTATTAATACTAAGGAGGAAACACACATGTGATATTTCTTAAAGTTTTCATAAACTTATGCTTTGAAGCAGAACATGCACATACATTCCATTAAAACACATACATACATTCTATTAAAAATGGTGGTCACAGGTCGCCTGGATGGCTCAGTCGTTAAGCGTCTGCCTTCGGCTCAGGTCATGATCCCAGGGTCCTGGGATCGAGCCCCACATCGGGCTCCCTGCTCAGCGGGAAGCCTGCTTCTCCCTCTCCCACTCCCCCTGCTCGTGTTCCCTCTCTCGCAGTCTCTCTCTCTGTCAAATAAATAAATAAAATCTTTAAAAAAAATGGTGGTCACTTACTAAGATGGTTTCATGGACCATTAATGTGTTGCAATTCATTATACAAGTCATTAATATACAGCTTGATAAGTTTTCACAAAACATATACACCAATGTAACCACTAGTTAGATCCCGAAATGGAACACTGACAGGAAGGACACACTCTTCATGCCGCCATTCATTCTCTCCCCAAAAGACTGAACTCTCCTGAGTTCTAAAACTAGAGATTAATTTTGCTCTGTTTTGAACTTTATATAAAAGGCTCACATAGGATGCATTTCTGTGTCTGATTTATTTTGTTCAATATTATGTTTGTGAGATATTCCATCACTGGTGATTTATTTTCCATTGTATACATATTGCAACTTTTTCTCCATTCAACTATGGTGAATATTTTAATTGTTTCCAGCTTTTGGCTGTTATGAAAAGTGCAGCTCTGGGCATTTTTACATGGGTTATTACTGAACATGTGTACACACTTTCATTGGCTTTGAGGTTGGAATTTCTGGTTCATAACCGTATATTCAGTTTCAGGAGATACTGTAGAAAGGTTAAAATGATTATATTCTCACCAGCAGTGTGTAAGACTTCCCATTTCTCCCTATCTTCTCCAACACTAGGTATTGGCAGTATTTTTTATTTTAGCCATCCAGTGGAGTGTATAGATACTTCCTTGTGTTTTTAATTTGCATTTCCTTGATAAATGAGGAGGTTGAGCACTTTTTTACATGCCTGTTTGCACTTGAATATCCACTCATGTGAGGATACCCAGTCTTTGGCTATTTTTTATTGGATTATATATATATTCTGAATGTGATTCCTTTGTCAGCCATATATATTGCAAATATTATTTGGCACTTCTCTCATTATGGTGAGCAGAAATTCCTAACTTTAATTACTTATTTTTCCTTTATTGTTGTTCATTTCTGTTTTTATTTTGTTTCTTTTTTCTTTATTTATCTCTTTTTTCCTTTCTTGTTAGTGCTTTTTGTGGCAAGTTTAAGAAATTTTTGTTACCTAAAAATCATTAATATATTTACCTATGTTACATTTAGACCAACAATCCACCTGGAATTGATTTTTCTGTGTCCTGTGAAGTCAATGATACCTACCTCTACTTATTCTTGCTGCAATGCAATGATACCTACCTCTACTTATTCTTGCCGCAATGCAGTATCATCTTTAATGATCAATGATGATATATGGGTGGGTCTGTTTCTAGACTCTCTTTTGAGTTCTTTTGCTCTATTTGTTTATCCTTATGTCAACCATACTATGTTGGTTAATGTAGATTCATAATACTGAAACAGGTAGTATTAAGTCCTCACATGTTCTTTCTCAATGTTGCCTTCTTGGCTCATTGCTTTTCCACATAAACTTTAGAATTGGTTTGCTAACTTCCACTAAAAAATACTTATGTGATTTTGATAGGGATTATATTGAACTAATTTGGGGAGAATCAATCTCTTTACAATACTGATTCTTCCAATCTATAGTTGTGTACTCGCACCTTCTTTCTTATTTTCAGTAAGGTTGTGTAGTTTTCTGTGTAGAGGTCTCTCATATCTTTTTATTAGATTTAATTTTTAGATTTTTTATATTTTTATGCTAACATAAATTTTATAATTTACTGAATTTTATTTTCTGTTTGTTGTTGCTATATAGCAATCCAATTGAATTGTGTATGTTGATGCTATATCCAGTGACCTCGCTAAATACACTTACTAGTTTTAATAATTTCTTTGTATATATTTTGGGTTTTCTCATACAAATTATAATGTCAGAGAATAATAGTGCTTTTATCTCTTCTTTTTGTTCAGTCTTTTTTTTTTCCTTATTGCAATAGCTAGGACCTCTAGCATAATGTTTAATAAAGATGGTTATAGAAGGTATCTTTGAATGTTTCCTAGTCTAAGAGCAAATTTTCAGTATTTATCATTAAGTAAGATGTTTGTTATAGGTTTCATCACATTGAGAAAGTTTCCTTCCAATCCTAGTTTGCTGAGAGTGGTTATCGTGAATAGATTTGAATGATAGCAAATGCTTTTTTCCATATCCATTGAGATAATCATATGCTTTTTTCCACTTTTCTGTTAATAGGATGCTTTACATTGATTTTTGAATTTTAAACCAACATTCTATTTCTAGAATAAATTCCTCTTGCTCATAATGTGGATCACTTAAAAAACATCTCAGGATTCAGTTTGCTAATATTTTGTTTAGTATCTTTCCCCTAAATTCATATGGGATATTAGTTTGTAAAGTTATTTTTTGTAATGTTCTTGCTGAGTTATGGGATCAAGACTATGTTGACCTCATAAAATGAGTTTCATATAATGAACTGAGATATGATCCCTTTTTTTCTATATTATGGGTAAACTATGGAAGATTGGTGTGGTGTTCCCCTTAAGTGTGTGGTAAAATTCACCAATAAAGCTGTTCAGGACTGGAGAATATTTTGTGAGGAAATTTTTAAGTACAAAAAAATCAATTTCTTAAAGGATACAGGACTATTCACATTATTATTTTCTTGTTTATTTTCCTGTTTGGGCAAATTTTATTATTATTTTCCTGTTTGGGCAAATTTTTTTTGGTGTTTTATCCATTTCAGCAATATTTTCAAAATATTGCCATAAAGTATTCATAGATCCTCTTATCTTTTTAATGTCTCTAAAATCTATAGTGAAGCCCTTTTTTATTCCATATTTGTAATTTTTTGCCTCCTCTTCTTTTTTCTCGATTAACCTGGCTACAGGCTTATGGGTTTTGTTAGTATTTTTCAAGAAGAAATTTTTGGCTTGGGTTATTTTCTCTATTACATCTCTGTTTTCCATATCATTAATTTCTAGTTATTATTTTTCATTCTACTTTGGTATTGTCTTTATGACTTAAGGAGATAGATAAGTCATTAATTTTCAGGCTTCCTTTTTTTCTAATGGATGCATTTAAGTATATGCATTTCCTTCCAAGGACACTTTTAGCTGCAGCTTACACATTTTTTTTTTTTAGATTTTATTTATCCATTTATTAGAGAGAGAGAGTCTGTGTGTGTGCATGCACACGAGAGAGAGAGAGAGAGAGAGAGAGAGAGAGAGAGAATGGGGGAGGGGCAGAGGGGGAAGGAGAGGAACAAGCAGACTTCCTGCTAAACACAGAGCCTGACATGGGGGCTCAATCCCAGGACCCCAAGATCATGATCTGAGCCCAAACCAAGAGTTGGTCACTTAACCAACTGAGCCACCCAGGTGCCCCAAGCAGCTTACATATTTTGATATGCCATGTTTTCTTCACATTTTGGTTCATAATATTGTTTAATTTTCACTGTGCTTTACCTTAACCCATGAGGTAATTAGAAGTATACAGCTTAATTAATTTCAAACGTTTGTGATTTTTTTAGTTATTGTTTTATTATCAATTTCTAGCTTAATTCCTTGTGGTTAGAGAACATACTCGATATGATTTTTGATCTTTGAAATTTTTCCAGGTTTATTTGTTGCCCAGAAAATGCTAAATTTTGGTAAATGTTTAATGTGCATTCTGTGTATTCTATAGTTGTTGGTCACAATGTTCTAAATAGATTAAGTCAAATTTAGTAATCACATTATCCAGATCTATATCCTAATTCATCTTAAAAAGAACATTCTACCAGTTACTGATAGAGGTACATTGAAATCTTCCACTCTGTGGATTTGCTTCCTTTTTTTTTTTTTTTTTTTTTTTAGTTTTAGCCATGTTGGCTTTATATGTTTTGAGACTTTGTTATCAGGTGTGTTCAGATTTTAAATCGTTATGTCTTCCTATGGATTGATTTTTTTACCATTATGCAATATCCCTTTGTATCTCTAACAATATTTCTTATCATTAAGTTTATGTGTCTGATATAAGTACAATTTATATGAATTTCTCCAATCCTTTTTCTCTTTCAAATGTTGTGTTCTTATATCCAAAATGTGTCTCATTTAAGCAGCATTTAACTAGGACTTTTTTTTTTCAATTTAATACATATATATTACTTGAAGTGTTTAGTCTCTTTGTATTTCGTGCAAGTACTGATATATTGGGGTTATAACCTATGATATTACTCTTTGATTTTTTTATTTGCCCCAGCTGTTTAGTGTTTATTTTCCTCTCCTTTGTTTCCTTTTTTAAATTAATAAGGTGCTTTGTCTCAATTGGTTTCTTAGTCATATATTCTTTTACTTTTTTTTTAGTGCTTCCACTAAAAATTACAAATTGTATCATTAATTTATTGGTGTATAATATAAACCATGACTTACTACTTTCCAGAAAATGTAAAGGACTTAGAACATTTTAATTCCACTTACCCCTCCCACCTTTTGTGTTATTATTGCATATAGTTCAATCTTACATACATTTTTAAACTATAAGAACTTACAATTATTGTTTTAAAGAGTTAATATTCATTTAGATTTGCTGCACATTTGCCATTTTTATTGCTCATCATTCCTTCCTGTATTTCCAAGTTCCCATCTGGATTTTTTTTTTTTTGTCCTTTTACCTTATTTTTTTTTTTTTAACATTGGTCTGCTGGTAGAAAATTCTCTTAGAATTGCTTATCTGAAAAAGTTTTCATTTTGTCTTCATTTTTAAACAACTTTATTGAGGACTGATTGATATAAAATAAACTGAGTGTATATAAAATATACAATTTGGTAGAGTTTGACATATGTATACACTGTTAAAACATCACCACAATCAATATAATGAACATATCCATTACCACCAAAAGTTTCCTTACGCCCAATTTCGATTCTCCAAATGCAGAGCATAACTCTGAGGGCATTTGGACCAAACCCATCTTTTCCTGGGCCTTTGCATTGGATTCAGCATGGAACTAAAAAAAAAAAAAATGTCTTCCACATTCTTGGGCCAGTATAATAATAACAATGACATCTAATATATATCATGTTTATCTGTGCCAGACACAGTTCTAAGCACTTCACATATTTTAGTACTTGATTTATTGAATTTACTCTTCATCACAACTTTATGAATTGGGTACTATTATCAGGCCCATTTTACCATTGAGGAAGTGAGGTAGATACTAGGTGGTGTCTCAGGGCATGATAAAATATGTGCATCCTTTGGCCTGGTGAAAATCTTCTACCTGGAGATTCACCAGTGTCTCAGTACTAAGCACAGATGTGTTATTTTTAATCTTTTATTTTATTTTTATTTTGGAAAATTTGGAAAATAGAGGTAGGTATACAGAGTAAAATTTAAATCACCAATAATCCAACCACCCAAAGATTACATCTTCTGGCAATTAATTGTATCCTTTGAGTCTTTTGCCATTATAGATAATACCACATGAACATCTTTGTCATTTTAGCTTAGTATATAGCCATAATCATTTATTTAAGATAAATTCTGAGAAGTAGAAATACTGAATAAAAGAACATGTAAAACATCAGGCTTTTAATGCTCTCACTAATGTTTTACTAGTTGAATGGGTAAAGGTGAGGGAGGAGAGTACACAGTGAGCAAATGAATATCAAGGTGAATGAATGTCAAAGAAGTCACGTGTAAGAAAGAATATTCCAATACCACAATACAGGCAAGAAGGCCTCCAAAGGATCTCTGATGTGATGATTTGGGGTATTTGTTCATTTTTTTCCTTTTAGAGAAAATGGATTTTAATTATTTTGAATAAATAGCTTTCCTTTGGTAGATACCACTGGATTTGGAGATGTATAGCCTTTTATGGTCTCTTTTGTTGTTCGTTATTACTGTTAATTATGTTGCTCCAATTACAGTTGTGTTCTCTCAATCAAAAGAATCATCACCAAGTTCATTCTGGTATAGAATCTGGACTGACAGCCTCAATGCCCAGCTTCTGCTCTTGCTCCTTCATGGGTAGCGGCTTCCCTGCCATGCTTTGTTTGGAGATCCTCCAGGGGTGCTTCTCTGGGGTGATGAATGCCATCTTTGTTTAAGGGGGCAGGAGGGAGAATAATCTAATTCTACCAAAGAGAGACAACAGTAAACCGATCCTGTGTTTCCATTGCTGTTGGGAAAAGAAGAGTAAATGACAGCAAAATTGAGTAGCTTGATACTTGCACAGTTAAATTACCCAGCGGAAGAGATGTGTCGAGCAGGAGAGTGAGGATTTGATCTCTGCCTTTCAGTTTGCAGTCATTGTCAACCACGAAGTACAAAAGTTGGCCCAACAAACCTTGGCTTCATCCAGGATGCCAGGGAGAGAGCCAAGAGATTTTTTTTTCCCCCCTGCGGTTGCTCAGGATTGGTCTTTTGTGAATATGTTTACATCGGTGAATAAAGTTAGAGTACTTTAGTCATTTTGCTATAGTAATGTTTTTCAAACTGTGGGCTGTGCCCTATTAAAGGGTAATGAAATCAATTTAGCAGATCATTGCTAACTTTTCTTTAATGAAATAGTATATACAACACAATAGGAAAAGATAGAGTTGAAAGGAATAGAAAATATCCAAGTGCAAGACAGAAGTAAGAATATTATTTTGTAAGACTTCTGTTTTACTTAGATATATACACACACATCTATATATATGTACTTGTGTTGCAGATTAAACCATACCTTTTATTGTGGGTCATGGTCAAATAATTACTGCCAGGAATTTTTTACATTTAGAGATGGGTTTTTTTTTCTAGGAATATTTTTGTATATAGACAATTTTCCAAAAGTTGCTTGGAATTGAACAGATCAGACTTTGGGGTTTGGGGTTGAGGTGAGCAGAGAAAGTCTTCATATTAACATGGATAGTAATTATCTTCTTGCTGATCAAAACTCCAAGTAGAAAAGAGGCAGTTTCTCCTTTGCTGTCCTGCCTTCTGTTCCCTTGCAGTGTAGTCAATAAACCTCTATCTCCTTTAAAAAACAGAGCAAAACAAACAAACAAACAAACAAAAACTCCAAGTAGAAAAAAATTTGGCTTTTTCTGAATCTGTCTTTATTATGGTCCTATATAGAAAGTAACTCTGATATCGACACCTCTTTGCAAATGTCAGCTAGAAAACACCCCAAGGTGAGAACACCACCGTAGTGCCATTCAGATACCACACCAAAGGTCACCAGACTGACAAGAGGATGGCTCATGGTAATACTACACACCTACTTGCCTGTGATTGGGGTTAAGAATTTACCAGTGAAGATACTAGTAACTGATGGTAGTAATGTGCTAATTTCAAAATTTTATGATGATAATTTCATAATAAAATAAAGTTTCGTGGATCCAAGTCCCCCCCCCCCGCAATTCAGCTTTATTTAAATCTGTGTTAATTGGTTTAAGTTAACATTAAATAGACTCATGAACTTGGGTAACATCTAGATAGTGGCCCAACTGTATATAAGTAAGTTTCCCATATTTGGGAAATATGGATATAATACATATACACAGATCATATCAGTATGTAAAATGTTCTTCCAAATATAGCCATTCATTGGTAATTCATCCATATGAAACTAAAGAATAGTCAGTACAATGAAGAAAAATAGTTGCTCTAAAGAACAAGGTAGTGGTTTGCCTGAGGTGCTATTTGAGAAAGATTTAGAGATGGTGTTTAGACTCAGCAATAAGGAAAGGCTGCATTTGATTAGTGATATCTGTGATGAATGAACGTGGGTGGTATCTCAGTTGCATGGATTGCTTTTCTCTGTTTTATATGGGGAGGGAAAGGAACAGCAGACAGATCTAGCCCAGAGTTAAACCCTTTAGCATCTCTCATTTTATTTCTGTTCACATTCATGTAGATTATTTGTTTAGATAGTGCCTCATAAATGTTTGCCTGTTTACTCCTTCCATTACCACGGCTACTGTTAAATTTTTGATCTTCATTAAAAGAAGTATTTATAGGAGCTTTCTAGATCGCTTCCCCGCTGCTGTGCTTACCATTTTTGATAGGATCAGGGGTCATGGGCTCCACTGAAAGCCATGTGAAAGCTACATACCATCTCTCGGAAAACTGAATGCTTGTACAAAGTCCTGCCAGTTTGTTCAGAAAGGTTGTGAATTCTCTGAGGTCTGCACTTAATTAAAAACCCCTAGTCTAGTTGTCGCTCTCCAATCTTTGTCCCTCCAATCTCTAGCAAAGTAACACTCCAAACTCACATGTTACTCTCTGCTCAGAACCATCTTATTTCCTGCTGTCTTCAGGACAGGGGTCCGGTCTGATTGGAATCCAGACCCCTTCAAGTTCTCACTTTTGTAGCCCCATCGTCTCCTCCCCACCCCTGCCTCCTCCTCCCAAATACACAACCTTCTAAGACAAACCAGCACACATGCTATTTCCTCCAGTACTGCCTACACTTTGCTCCCACAGTTCTGCTACCTGAACATCCTCTCCCTCACTTTTTATCTATCAGGCCCTTTCTAACCTTCAAGCCCAGTCTTTCTGATTCTCAGTATTCTGCCGATGTAGCCCTCAGCACTGAATAACACCTTGTATAGTGTCTTGCACATCATGGTGATGTATTTCCGCTTTGCCCTCAGCTCCGTCCCTTGCATTACAAAAGGCTTGCCCCTGAGGGTTGTGCTGGCCCAGTCCCTGAGTCCAGTTGGTCTCCATTTGGGTTCCAGCCCTGGAAAGCCCTGGAGGGAAAATGGAAGACTGAAGGAAGAGAGAAGCCAGGGTATTTCTTCCCCTACACGCCCTGCCTCACACAGTATCTTAGATGAAGGCTGTGTCTCTCCTCTAGGACTTCAGCTCCAACTAGAGAGGCCCTTTGAGCTTCTGCTGGGTGACCTTGGCCCCAGGACCCCAGTATTGATACTCTTTTTTGCCCTGTAGCTCAAGGATTTCCTGCAATTATTCAGTTTCTGGATGCCTCATTGTCCCGTTGGCCTTTACATCTTTCCCTTCACCAGCGTGATGAATTTCCTACATTGTAGTCCTTCTATTTAAATGCTTAGACCAGGGCGCCTGGGTGGCTCAGTCAGTTGGGCGTCTGCCTTCAGCTCCCAGGGTCCTGGGATCGAGCCCCGTGTCAGGTTCCCTGCTCAGTGGGGAGTTGCCTAACCAGCTCCCCCTGCTTGTGTAGGCTCTCACTCTCTCTCTGTCAAATAAATAGATAAAATCTTTTAAAAAAAATGCTTAGACCAATTTATAATTTCCTGGTTGAACCCTGAGTGATACAGCTCATTTGGTGGATATTTGCTGAATTTTATTACCTAATTTTAAACCATCTTCAAGGTGGGCATCTTTTTTTTTTTTCTTAAGTGAACCAGACGTACGTCTGGTATCAGTTATCTAGTACACAGTAGCATTGAATAGGGTTACTTGGGGTAGTAACAAATAACCTCAAAACTCAATAGTTAGACGCAATTGTCATTTATAAGTTTATGAGTCTCAGGGTTGGCTGGGTGGTTCTTCAACTTCCAGCCAGGCCCACTCCTTCATGTGTGTTAGCTGGAGGTCAACTAGGTGGCTCTGCTCATCTTGCCTCGGCTCTTGTACTTACACGGCCTAACTAGGCTAGGCTGATCCAGGATAGCCTTGGCAGAAACAGCTGGCATGAGTCAACTTCATTTGGTGTCTCTCAACTGTGACAGGCTAGCTGACGCATCTTCTCATGGCAATCACAGGGAAGCAAGAGAAAACACATGAGCATAACAAGAACTTTTTCAGATTGCTACAAGCAGCATACCTGCTAACGTTCCACTGGCCAAAGCAAGTCATATGGCCAAAACCAGACTCAAAGGGGACAGTAAACTAGATTCAGCCTCTTTAGTGCAATGTTATGTGACAAAAAGGTAGGTACGGGGGCAGGGTGAAGAATGTAGGCCATAATGCAATAGAGTCTGTCTCAGACTTCAGAACTGACACTAAAGAGATGGATAAATAGACGGATGACATTATTTTTTTTTTGCCATATTAGCCCTTCTAAAACAAAAACTTTGCAATAAAATATACATGGTGTTTTCGCTCGTTTGTTGGGAATGGTTCATTTGTACATAGTTACTGACTGAAAAAGAAATTGACGAAGTAAAGAACCATTTATAAATAACATATTAATAAACCAAGTTAAAGGAACTTTATTTATCCTTTAACCTTCAATTTGCATTAATTGGGAGCAGTCACGGGAAATCGTGCCAACTTCACCTCAGGTCAAATGGCTCAACAAAATGAACTGTTTCATGCCTAGAAATAAATATATTCCAAATATAAACATGAATCAGTTACAAAACAGATTCTTTTGAAAGTACAAAATAACCACATTGTTAATATATTTGTGCCCCAATTAAAAGTGTGTAAAGAGCACACATTCTAGGCTAAAGGTGTCCCAGGGAGTGATTCTCATTTTTGCTTTGAATCTCATGTAAACAAACTGGGCAGGCTCCTTTGAGCCATGAGCAAATTCGCGGCCCCCAGTTTTCTAAAGAGAAGAAGAATTAAAAATGGGTATGTTTAAGTTGGAAAGGCCTGGGGCTTGACCTTGCTACTTTAAATTTTCTTCATCACTAAGAAATCATTTGAATTTGTCTAATTAGAGTGAGTATTCTAATTTGGTTTGTTCTTGGTTTGAGGCACACCATGAAAGAGATACTGTCTGTAGGGATTATGGCAAAATTTGGAAGCACCCTCAGTCGCACTGTTTTTCAATTTCCTTCTCTGCAGTTTTATCTTAAAACCTGGGCCTGTTTTTAGTAATTCGTGATATCTTACTACCAGGGTGAAATTCCTGGCTAGCTGCTTCTTCACTGTTTGACTTCGGGCAAAAATGTTAAACCTTCCTGTTCCTCTCCTCTCCTCATCTGAAAAATGGTCATATGATCATTGTGAGAGGATTAAACTAAGTGAAATTAGGTAAAAGATTGGCACAACCCAGCCCACAAAATGTTCTTAATAAAGGCTATGTATAAAATGCTTATTATTATGAATCATGACGTGAGAATTTTTAGGTTGTTTTCACTGAGTCAGGTTCACATATATTCTTCAAAATCTAAATCAGACTTATACCCTCAAAAAATAAATGGGATCCAGGATTTTCCAACAAAAGACACCATTCGTTTTTAAATATCAATGTCAGGGATAGTGATGTATAGTTACTTATATTCACATAAAGCCACAATGACAGTTACGAACACTAGCTTCTTCCTGGGCCTGTCCATTTATTCTTTGAGAATGCTTTTAGAATATGCTTCTTAAAAATGTCTTGGTCTTCAGCCTCATGCTATCCAATCTTCTGATGTTCTAGCCAACAGTTAGGTGATATTGATGGCTTAGGATTTAAAGTCTGTTACAAGAGCAATGGACAGAGACTGATGAAAGCAGATAAATACAACCCCAAAGTCTTCCATCGTGTTGTTTTAAGAGGGAGGAAAATGAATAACAAGCCGATCAATTTTTAACAAATCTGCTTTGTCTTTTAACACACTGAGTGTCCCTTCTGCTTGGAGTCATGGAGTAAAAGAGCCACTGTGAAAACAAGACACAACAGCAACCTGAGGAGCTCAGAGTCCATCACAGAGGAAACTCACACATCTGCACATGCACATGCACACCCACACACACCCAACAATCACTTTAATGATATAACAAGTGCTTTTATAGTGCTATAAATGTTGGGTGTTGAGTGAAAAGACAATGACTTGAGCATATATTCATCTGATGTGGCAGCTACAGGGAATGTGACAGACCAACATGGTTAGCTCTCACATAGACAATGTAGAGTCAAAAATGGAGAATGGTAGATACACACGTACAGAGATTCATATCATAGAGCTAAATTTGAAATGCACAAACACTATTCATTGTCCTGGATGCATATATTGTATGTAAATGTAAAAAAAAAAAAAGTGGACTAGAAAAATACAAATTCATGGTCTGGCCTTAGAGTGGGATTGTCAAGATTATACCTATGCTCTCTATTTTTTAATTTAAAAAAAAGCAGCTACGACAAAATTTATCAATGGCCTATTCGAGGCAGCAGGAACGCAGACATTTGCTCTACTAACCTCTGTTTTTCTGAGTTCTAAGTTCCTCACAACAACCACAAAAATTGCGGGACCACAGTTAACTGAAAAGGAGCTTCTCACTTATTCTTCACACAGACTCTCCAAACCATCTTCTGCTCAACAACTAGGTGCCACAGTCTGTGTGGCTGTCTCCTTCACCTGTTTATACGTGTGGGATGTATCCCCAGCATAATCACACTGAACACAATCTAGACAGCTCCATAGTTCCAAGCCTGGATACGGGCCCTGATGAATTCCTGTCATTTCACCACAGGGCATGGCTGATTCTGTTGGTTGAGACCTATCCTGGGAACCATCCTCTGAGGCCAGCCGTACCTTCGTTAGCACAAAATCTCTAAACGTTTAAGATTTACATTTGCCTT
The DNA here is from genome assembly GCF_009762305.2 of Zalophus californianus. Lineage (NCBI taxonomy): Eukaryota > Metazoa > Chordata > Mammalia > Carnivora > Otariidae > Zalophus > Zalophus californianus. The sequence goes on from NC_045595.1 coordinate 78,576,910, forward strand.
GTAACCATCTTCCCAGGCTGGCAGTCCAAAGCTCGTGAGTCTTGTCCACAGCAAAGTAGGTCTTTGGGATCCACAAACGTTGTCCTATGCCTATAATGTGTTATTAAAACTTCTGTGTTCAAGTTCCTTTCTCTGAAACCATCTCCCCTTTGGAATGAGATTTTTATCTCAGTCTAATTTGCATTTATTCAGAATCAGAGACAGCTCTGAAACCGGACCCTATTTAAGCATAGATAGAAGAGCAGTTGCAGATTAAACAAATGTTGGGGAACTTAAAAAAAAAAAAAAAAAAACACTTCTATTTACCTTCTTGTGTTTCCTTTTTTCCAGATCTGCGGTTTCCCTCCCATTGGCCGGCCTGCGTGGGTGCCAGCTTCTGCGTGTGATTTAATGGATCAGAAGGTCAGATGTCAGGCTTGACTTGGCTGTTTGCAGACTCGTGATCTTTATGATTAGTTGTCACTTTTTAGCACTAGGGGAATTACCTTCTAATTTGTGGCATTGCGGCTGTTGTTACTTAACATAGTTGTGACCTCTGTAAGTATTCAGGAGGAATATAAAACATTAAAAGGGCTGGAAAAACATAATGGAGAAAAGGAAGTCTGCAAGAATTAATTTAGGGTGAGAAAAGTAATCATCGGACAAAGAGAGAGAGGAGCCGTATTTCATTTGCTATGTGGGGAAGTTGTGCTCAAGAAAGATCTAGCAGCCCTCTCCAACGGCCTTTTCCTTGGGTGCTAAAAGAAAGTGTCAGGAGTAGCTAATCGGCGGGTGAGAGCCCGTGGGGTAGGGCTCGGCACCTATGCAGTGCACATCCCCTTGCTTCCCAGACAAGCCCTCGATTCCCCCACTGGTCCCCAGATGTTTGGTAATGTCAAGCGGCCTGTTTGGAAGGCTAGGTTATAATTTGGAACCCAGTTTGTTTACATTATTATAACAACAGTTTCAGTTTGTCTCTGCAGTTAAGATTATGTCAGCACTTTCCTTTCTGTGTTTATTATTTTTAGCAGTTTGAAAGCTAACCGTGAAAAATGGCTTTCTGGCTGTCAGGTGACATTCCGGTGGGGCCAGGGTCTGGTGAAGTCTATAGAAATGCTCCCGAGCTGTGAGAGTGGGTCTTTTGAATGCTGTCTTTGTGCCTCCCTTTGGCCCAGGGCCTCTGGCTTATTGTCTAGGCGCCTCAGTCGGGGTGGCACTATCTGATGGTAACCACTACTAATATTACAGTGCTCAGTGCCCGGGCCCTCCCTGGGGGCCCCCAGTCTGGCTTCCTCTGTCTCCCAGCCCTCCCTCAAGGGAGCCAGTCAAAGCTCTCATATCAGAAAGCACTATTTGCAATTTATAGAATGTTCAAGGGAAAAGTATCAGTGAGGGTCACCTGGGCCTGCGGTTCGCTAACATTTTTTTTTTTTTTTACAAAGAACCCTTTTCCTAATGAAATCTCCCAGGGAACCCCAATTTGTAAGACATGGAAAAGTACAGCTATTCTGTCTGAAGGGGAGGAGGGTTGCCGCAAAGCCCACCCTTCAGCCTCTCTTCACCCACCCCAGTCAAGGTGACTCCTCAGGCCCCCTCACCATTCCCAGGAGACCTCCCGACTCCTGGGCATACTGGCACATCATTCTTACAAGGTGATCCCTGCCACTTACAGATAAGGAAACTAAGAGGTGATTTTTATACACGCTTCAAACATGAGACATTAGACACTAAGCCACAAAAGAGTACACACTGTATTAATCCATCTTCATACAGCTCTAGAAAAGGCAAAACTCATCTATGATGATAGAAATCGAAATAGTGATTACCTCGAGGAGAAGAGGACATTGGGAAGGAGCATAACGGAATCTTCTGGGGCGATAGAAATGTATATCTTTATAGAAGTGCGGGCTACGTGGCATTTATCAAAACTCTTCTGTGCTTTTTACTGTCTATAAATTATGCCTCCATCAAAAAATAAAAACAAAGAGGGAAAATAAGGCAAATAGATAAATGAATTAGGCATTTAATACAGAAATACTGATGAGCTTCCTTAGAGCTCTATGGACTATTTATTGAGTGGGCTCTAAGGTCATTATGCAGTTTTAGAAGACAGGAGACCATGCTCCTCTTCCAGAACTTTCTTTGTTCAATAATCATCAAAGCTGGGGGGAAAAAATTTCTCAGAGAATACCAGACAGCAGAACCACGGACTACCTTTTGGGATCTTCTAGCCTGTGATGTGGCTAAAAGGTGATATGTGGGCAGTCACAGAGTGGAAATCTTGAACACAGTACTTGGTGCGTGCATTGTTTTGACATGTACTATATATGTACTAGTGATAATGCTCCAGAAAGCCTTCATATCCTTTGCTTCCTCATCTCAGTGCTTTTCCATCACCTATGAAATGTAAGATTCTCTGTCACGTATCTTAGCAGAGTGGAACTTCTGGTGACAGAGATTGGGATTCAGGCCTCAAGAGACACCTGTAGAATAGGGCTACTCCAGGGTCGGTCTTTCTGCTTTGGGCATGTGTCAAGTACTCTCACATGATGGGCTTTGTGCCTATATACCTTTGCAATAGGCACTTTGACCCTTAAGAAAATACTTTCTTTTCTCTGAAATACTTTGAGCCAACCCTACTTAAATTTTTTTATTTGTGTGTTTTAGAAGTCCTGCAGTAACACGAAAGGTAATTATTTGGGTTGAAGTGCAGCTAAGGACATAGACCAGGCCAGATGGGACCCAGCAGCCAAATCTGCATTTAGAGCCTGATGAGAACCCGAAGCGGGCAAAAGGAAGGAAAATGTTTTGTTTTTTAGTGTATTTTTAATGGTTTAAAAAAATTTTAATTTAAATTCCAATTAGTTAACATATACTATATTATTAGTTTCAGAGGTAGAATTTAGTGATTGAACAGTTACATACAACACCCAGTGCTCATTACATCAAGTGCCTTCCTTGATGCCCATCACCCAGTTACCCCATCCCCCCACCCACTCCCCTCCAGCAACGCTCAGTTTGTTTCCTATAGTTAAGAGTCTCTTATGGTTTGCCTCCCTCTCTGTTTTCATTTTATTTTATTTTCCTTCCCTTCCCCTATGTTCATCTGTTTTGTTTCTTAAATTCCACCATATGGGAGAGCCTGGGGGGCTTAGTCAGTTGGTTGGCTGCCTTCAGCTCTGAACATGATCCCAGAATCCTGGATGGAGCCCCGTGTCAGACTCCCTGCTTCTCCCTCTTCCTCTGCCCCATCCCACACACAACCCCCATCGTAATAAATAAATAAATAAATAAATAAATAAATAAATAAAAACCTTTTTTAAAAATTCCACATATGAGTGAAATCATATGGTATTTGTCTTATAGTCAGTCAGAGGAAGCTTTTTGCAGGGAGGGAGGAGCCGAGGGAGAGGAGCTTCTGGAGCCTGATGTGGAACTCGATCTCAGGACCCTGAGATCATAACCTGAGCCAAAGTCAAGAGCCCAACTTTTAGCTGACTGAGCCACCCAGATGCCCCAGAAAATGTTTTTGAAGAGGAAATGATGGCAGTGTTAGGAAAGGTAAGAGAGGGTCATGTGGAGCTGGAGCAGGAAGGATTTGAAGATACTCAAATGTTCCAGCCTTTGCGACTATGCAGACAAACTCTCTACTACCTGAGTGATTTCCCAACAAAGGGCCAAGGCCTATTTAACTCCCAAGATTGATCCACATTAACAAAAATTTAGTTCACTAATGAAGCCCTGGCAAAAATGAACCATCCATAGAAAATAACATTTTAAATAACCAGAACCTATTTTAACCAACACATTCCATGCTTTGCACGTATAAATTTCCTAATCGAATCAAATTTAATTGAGCAAGGTTTTTATTTAACCAATTTAGTTTAATGTGCATAAAAGCAGAAATGAAATTACACGATCTAAGAGTTTGGGCAGAATGTGCTTTTTTTTTGCAATCTTATGCCCATTTTAAAGGAAACGTTTCTTCACATCATTAAGAGTCAACTTTTCTAAATGGAAAATAGAAGACAGAAATTGTGTGTCTCCTCCATCCCAGTGATTTGGGGAAAGTGAATTCTCTTGGAGCCTACATTCTTAAAATGTATGCATGCATGTATGTATGCATTCAAGTGGTCTTAAGACAATGTAACATGTGTGTAGTCAGATTCTAGTTATTCATGAGAATGAGGGTAAAATGTCAATAATTGAAGTCCAATCTATTGATAGTTTCTCTCATTGACTACTAAAAATCAGCAATCTGAAACTTTCATTTATTCAGCTGCTTATAAGGACTGTTAACAACTGGGACAATATCCTGATTTGAGTTTTATCCCCCTTTCCTTCCTCAACTATTTTTCCTATTGGTGCCATTGGGATAATAACTGAAAAACAGAGTGAAAGAAAAGCAACAAACACTTTAATGTGCATCTTAATAATATTATTATATATTTGATTATTGTTTATTATTATTGTTGTTGTTTATAATAATAATCATTATTATTGGTTCCCAGACAAGAAAAATGGGGGTAAAATGAACAGAAGCAATGCCTAAAGACATAATTGTCACAGTGGCAGGGCTGGACTTGAACTTAGGTCTTTCTATCTGTAAGCCCTGTCTTAAGAAGAGAAGCAATGGCTCAAAACTAATCAAAATATTACATTGACTGGATTGGAGAAATAGCTACATTAGTGGAGAGAATAAGCTACTATTTGGGGCCTGCCCATAACAGAAAACCATAAATAATAGTGACTAATGTTCAAAAGTATTTTTCTCTCCACAGCAACAGGGGGTAGTTCTACAATCATCAGGGACTCAGGCACTTTCTATCTTTCTTGTATTTCTATTCTTTACACACGACTTTATCCTTAAGGTTACCTCTTGGTTCAAGGTGGCTGCTGGAGCTCTAGCCCTCATGTATAAATTTCAGGCAGCAGGAAAGATGGGAAGAGGAAAGTGAAAGGCACCCATCCACAGCTATGTTTTTCCTCTTAGGAGGCGTTACCAGAATTCCCACCCTACAACTTTTACCTACATTCTACCAATTCCTAGTTGTAAAAGAATCTGGGAAATGTAGTTGGGTACTTTGCTATCCAGAAGTAAAATGAAATTTGGTTATAAAAGAATATCATGGAGGCACTTGGCAGACCGAGTCACAGTTAGGCAAGTATGAGAAGCTTTTTACTTCTGGAGAGGAATGATCAGGGTGGTTCTTTAGAGGAAATGATCTTGTAGCCATCTGAATGATGGATAAAAGGGGGAGCAATAAAAAGTAGCTTTGAGGGGTGTCTGGGTGGCTCAGTTGGTTGAGCGTCTGACTCTTGATTTGGGCTCAGGTCATGATCTCAGGGTCATGAGATCAAGCCCCACATCAGCCCAGAGTGGAGCCTGTTTAAGATTCTCTCTCTCCCACTCCCTCTGCCCTCCCCCCCAAAAAAAATGGCTTCAAGGACTTCAGTTTGTGGTGATAAGCTTCTTATTAGTGAGGTTGTATTAGGGACAGGAGAGAAGAGATGGATGTGATAGAATTTGTGAAGAATGAATTGACCAAAGAGAATATATTCATTAATTGTGTAGTTCAAAATGGTGTTTCAGCAGACACACACACACACACACACACGCGCACGTGTGTGGGCTGTGTATATGTATATAAACACATTATTTATGTTATGTATATTCATATGTATATAAAGGAATGGCAACTCAGGAAAGACGTTTAGCTAAACTTGTGGGAAATAGGATCTGGGTAAACAAAAAAGTTACATGGTATTTGTCTATATAGAATATTGGCTGGGAATTTATGATGCATCCTCTTGGCAATGGGTGCATAATACATGCATGCATACATAAATAAATACATGTATGCGCACATACAACACAAACATAAAACTTTTCTAGGGCTCCATAACACCAATAGCAGTGATCTTCAAATTTTGGCATCCCTAAAAAAAGAAAAAGGAAAAATAAAAAGGGGCTAAATAATAGGTTTTAAAAGGAATGAGAGGAAAGGGAGCTGTAAAGGTAACTAAGAAGTTACCATAAGAAGCCAAGCTAGAGAAAGTAGGAAAGTCAGGATGGGTATGGAAACCGGTTTTTCTTTCAACTCTTCTTTCTTCCTTCTCTCCTCCCTCCTCCCATCTCCCACCCCCACTTCCTTCTTTCCTTAATTTTAGAAGGAATAGAATCTAATTTTGGTAACTGTGTTTTCATAGACTTTTCATTATGAGCTCCCAAATGAGGAAGAACTTAACCTCCAGGCCGTCATCACATCCCTTTTGTTAAACCAGAGCACAGCGGGTAATGTCTTGCCATCCTGTAGATGACAAAATCAAAGCACGTCTGTGGTGCTGGTAGGTTGGAACCAGAGCCTCCTGGCATAGCTGTTTGGGAACTCCATCGCATGCATGGTGCGTGATATACTCACAAACGCACACATCCCTCGTGTGCGTGATCAACAGGGCTGAGCAAAAATGACCAAGTTTCTCAGTATGACTCTCTTGATCCTGTGTGTTTGACATCTTTGGCTGCAAAACAAAAATAATTTTTTCATTTTAGCTTTTAGAATCATCTACCATTGAATGAGCGTAACTTGATTTTCTGATTTTAACCCCCTTTGATCGTACTTTGTAAAGCTAATAAGGTGCACCCTGTTTTACCCATCACACGTCGCAGAGGGGCAGGTTTGGTCCGGCTCAGGCTGCCTGGTACTCTAGCTGTCTTCTCAGGAATCCTGCTGAGGCAAAAGTTGTAATTTCTGCTGTCACATCCTAGAAAATGTCTCTCATTAGAAAGTAAATGCCAGGGTGCCTGGCCGGCTCAGTCAGTGAAGCATGCCACTCTTGATCTCAGGATCATGAGTTCAAACCCCACACTGGGTGTAGAGATTACTTAAATACATACATAAATCTTTTTTTAAAAAATTTTTTAATAAAACTCAAAAGTAAATGCCTATACATTTACACGGTAAAAGTATAAAAATACACATGGGAACAATTCACACCAACTGTAAAATCGTGGCTACCTTGGCAAGACAAGGGAGGGAGAGGAAAGAGAGGGAGATAGGTCATTAGTGTTTTGTTATGTTTCATTTCTTATAAAGAGAGAGATAAAGCAAATAGAGCAAATCTGAATGGGCGTCTATAATATTGTTTTATATACCCTTTGATGTGTGCAGTGTTTCATAATTTAAAAAAATATTTAAGCAAATGCCCTTCACATAGACAAAGTGATTAGAGCCCTCCATATTCTTTACTCCATCCTAACAATCTACTTACAATCACATATCATCCTTCTGTGTCTTTGCATATGCGACTTCTCCCTGCCCCCCTCTACTCTTTTCCCAAATCACTCCTCTTCACCTTTCCAGACCCAACAGTGGTATCACAGTCTCTAGGAAGCCTTGTCTTCTCCTGGTTCCCAATTCATATCTGGGTTTGAAGGCTCTGCTCATGTCTCAAAGAACATTGTGCATATTTGTATCATGGTATGTGTTACACTGTTGTATAAACCACTGGTTTGTTTCGCTGACTTCCAGAACTGTTACCTCTGGCTGAGCTGTAATAATCCAGTGAGCACCATTTACACAATGCCCAACCTGCACAATTGTATGAGTCAGTCCTGCCTTCTTCCTACTGGAGAGGGACCATCGTTATACCTCTATGCAGAATACCTTGCCTAGTACAAATGCAGAATAGACACATACTCACATAGCAAACACTTGTTTAATGAATGAAAAAATGAGCAGTCAATCAAACTCTACTTGCCTTGATGAAGAATTCTCTAGACAAGTGGTTCTCAAAGTGGGGCCCCTGCACCACAGCATCTACATCATCTGGGAACTTGTTAAAATGCAGATTCTCAGGCTCTGCCCCAGACCTACTAAACTGGAAACTCTGGAGGTGGAACCCAGGAAACTTTAACAAGCCCTCCAGAGGATTCTGATGCACACTTAACTTTGAGATATATTAACTTAGACTGATCAAAACAAAAAGCAGAGATTTCACGTCATGTCAGTTGAGTCTGGAAAAGTGAAGAGAAGTTGTCTGAGGAACAATAAGAGTAGGGGGCCAGGCAGAAGAAAGCATATGAAAAGACAAAGGGGCATGATATGTAATTTGTAAGTTGATTAATGCAGATGGAGTGAAGAATTCAGGCTGATGGAGCAAGAGAGCTGATGATCAGGTGTTAGGTCACAGAAGTCTGTTTAAGGTATTTGGATTTTAATCTGACAGCAGTAGAGAACCATTTTTTAAAAATTAAACAAGGTAGTGATTTGATCTAGTTTAATATTCAGAAAGAGTCCTATGGCAAGGGTGTGACAGATGGCATGGAAGTGAACTTGGCCACTATGGGCCACGTAAGAAGCTATTAATTAGCCCAGGTGGAAAATGGTGAGAGCTGAACTAAGGCAGTTCTGCTGGGAATGAGGAGGATGGGATGGGTTCAAGAAATATTATAAAATCGGAATTGACAAAACATGGGAGTGATAGAATTCAGGAAGCAAGGGAGAAGTCGTCACGGATGGCTCCTGGGTTTGTGTCTTATGCAATGGAAGTCCATGGGAACCATTCACTGAACTAAGAAAGAGAAGATGAGGAGGAATTTGGGGGCTGGGGTTGGGGCTGGAGAAGATGACTTTGATTGGGACATGTGAAGTTGGCGGTGTTTATGAAACATTCATACGGGGGCATCAAATTCTCACAGATACATCCTAGGCTGGAAACTTCAGTTTGGTATCTAGGTATTAATGATTTATATATCATTATAAACAATGATGTAGTAAATATGCATAAATTTTTTCTTAATATCTGATGATTTCCATAAGAGATATTTCTAGAATAAAGGTTGTTGATAAATATAAACCAGATTATTTTACAAAAGGTTGTATCATTTCATGCTTCCATTAGCATTGTAGAAGAGAATCTCATCACATCTTCACCAACACGATTTAATCTTCAGAAACTGGATATCCCAATAGAGAGGTTGCTTTGAGGTTACTTGATTACTTATAAGGTTGGAAAGATTTTACTTTTTATTGACTTTTATCCAAAGATTATCTGTTCATGTCATTTGTCTATTTTCTACAGGACATTGATTTTTTTAAAGCTGATTTTTAAGAACTTTTTTTTCTCAGTTAAGGATTTATCTCTGCCAAATCTCATGCATTACAAATAGGTTTTTCTATTTCTCATTTGTCTCTGTTCTAGCAGATTACTCTTTCTATCTGCCTAGAGCACCCTCAAGTATTCCTCAAGGTAGCCAGTAAGGGTACCTATTGTGTATGTTTATTTGAATGGTATCACTCTTGAGGTCTACTCTGACCACCACATTTAAAACTTCAAGCACCCAACAAGCACAGCCCTTGGCACTTCTGATCCCCCGCCCCCCACCTTGGCCCTGCTTTCTTTTTTCCCAAAGCATTTTCCACCTTTTCCCATACAATGGGAATTATTTATTTTATTAATTGTCAGTCTTTACACACTACAATAGCCACCTTAACAGCAAAGACATCCAAACCTTTGTCTGTTTTGTTTATATATATATATGCATAATCTCCCAAACACCTAGAAAAATGCCTGCAACATAGCAGATGCTTATTAAATATCTGCCTAATGAGTATGAATTCCTTTTATATTTGTATCTATTGTTGAGGAGTTTCAAAATTTAATTCATATAAATTTATTAGTCTTTCCTTTGCAATCTCTTCCATTATTTTCACACTTAAATATTTTCCCCATGTAAAGATCAATTACATGTTTAGCTGTATTTTCTTGAATTTTTTAAATTTCCTTAAAGAATTACTCTTTAAAACATCTGGGATTCACTAGAGTGTATAGTGTGAGATGAGGCTCTAACTAGGTATTTTCCCCCAGAACGGTCAATTTCACCTCATTTTTTTAAACTGCTTCATCTCTCTGGCATTAGTTTATAGTCTCCTTTTTAAAAATCCTATACTAAATTCATGTCTGATTAGAACCTAGAAGAATTCATTGGAACCTAGAATGTTCCATTATCTACTGGTGAACGTTTTAAACCTTTGCCACTAGGACTTGCCAACAGTTTTATAGCAAGTATTTGGTTGAACTAGAAGTAAAACTCAAATTTCTTAATTCCTAAATACATTTGTTAGAAGTAGGAGAATGGGGAAGGGCTTTCTTTAGCCTTCACTTGGATGAAGAAAATAATTTATCAGAGAATGTTCATCTCTTTCACAAAATGGACAAATTAACCTAGTTTAAACACAAGTTTTTGCAACTGTTTTTTTCTGTGTTGACTTATTTCATGAATATCCTCAATGGCAACCATTTAAGAAGACCACATTGATTAGACAGCTTTTTCTTGAAATGTGAGCTCATACCAACGCACGATAATTTCTGGTTTTGGATTGTGCTTTTTATTAATAATAGATGGAACAGCTAGTTACTAGCACCCTTTAGGCAAAGTGTTGTCAAATATTTATTAAGCTTTTCTCTATGCAAAACACCAGGCTATACCAGTGGGAGGCACAAAAAACACAACCAAGTATATTCCCCAAAGAAACATAAAATTAACTGGGCAGTCGAGACACATATGCAGGCGGAGGTAAACAATAATCTTAGTTATTCATTATTATTTATGTTTTTGGGAAAATGAATGGGGCAGACTCCATAGTCAAGATATTACGAGAAAGAGATAATGGTGGTTGCAGTGACCTATGAAGCCTTTACTGCCTTTACTGCAGAATTTGAATCAGGCCTAAATGAATAAGCAGGATCCGATGTTTATAGAAGAGGAGAAAGTAAGAGGGTGGTCACTAGTCCTAAAACCTATTTCCATCATTCAGCAGTTGTTGTGTGTTTTTGTTCTGCGTTTTCATTGTTGCTGTTCTTGTAAGCAACGGGTGGTTTCATTACTGGACAATTGCTGTCTTATGGTTTGATATACATCTAAACAGGGTTTTATTTCTACTTTAAACATTTGATACACTAACATAGCTTGAAGTTGAAATGCATTAGTGAGGAAGATCTAGCAGGGATGGTTATACTTAGACTGATCATCATAAGGCAGCAATAAGCGTGCTCTCTACTCTTTTAGAACCATTTGCTATTATGAATCGAGGATGGCCCAGTCACTTCTTTCAGTGTTGTTTTTTCCTTTGAGAGAAGCATCTGGTATGGCAGGTATCGTGACAACCATTAGTTATCAGTGTATCAGAGGGAGCTGCTCCTCTTACATTATCTGGAGACCACCATTTAGGAATTAGTATAACCTTTTTCTCCCAGGAAACCTTTTATGGGAGTAATTAATAACAGAATTCATCTGCTAAACTATATATTTGGCTTCTTTCTCTTTTACTGCTTCTTCTTACTGCCTTGAAGAGGATCAAAGACAGACCGCCAGACATAGGAAGTGGGAGCTTAATCCATACTCTGAAAAGACAGACCGTGACTACCTAGGAGCTTGCTGCAATCACCCATTTTATTCACCTTCTCTAGATGCTCCCGCTTAATCTAAAATATTCTCATACATATTTTACATTTCCCATCTAATCAAAAATAATATAATATATATATTTTTTCAGCAAGATAGACACAGCATTGGAATATGCTTATTCTAAGAGCATTTACCTCCCTGATTTCTTGGTAATCAGGATTAAGAGACAGACAATCCGATGTATCCCAGTTAGCAACCAACAAGATATGTAGACCTTGAGCTTTCTAGTCCAAGAGTGGCCTTGAATCTGTGAGCTACTAATTATGGCCATTTTCCTAGATTATATGGTTCATACTTCCATTTAATATGTTGTTAATGGAGAGCAGGGTTTTTTCCCAGGAAAATTTAAAGAGAATAGAAGTTGAGGGAACCTGGGGAGCTCAGTCAGTTAAGCATCCAACTCTTCATTTCGGCTCAGGTCATGATCTCAGGGTCATGAGACTAAGCTCCACATCGGGCTCCCCACTGGACGTGGAACTTGCCTAAGATTCTCTCTTCCTCTCTCTCTACCCCCACCCAAGACCCCACCACCTGCTAGTAGGCACATGCTCTCACTCTCTTTCTCTCAAAAAAAAATTTAAAAAAAATAGAGAAGTTGAAAGTAAAATTTAACATGTGTACAGTTTTCTGTATGTGTATTTCACAATAAAATAGAGGTTATAACAGAATTAACTGTAAAAAGATGGGAAAATGATACCCAGTAACAACTAGCCACAGAATTCCTCTAGGGAAGGCAACTGTGTTTATTTGGGAAAATGCCCTGACTAGTGTGTTTGGAGGTAGAACGATATATCTCCAAGGGATCTGGATGGAAGTAGAACTGTTTTGCTGGAGACAGGGGTAGGTTTGGACTATTACTCACAAAGCAGAGGAACGTGGGACGGGGGGCTGGAGAGAGAGATGACAGAAGGCTTTACATTCGGTGAAGTGACTCCTCCCCGTGACTCCTTAGATCTTCAGTGAACAAGCTGAAATGTTTGGTGCTAGTTGGTCTGCTGTAGAAAGAACCTACTTTTAACTCAGATCAACATGGGGTGAAACTGAGGCAGGTCTGGTGCCCATGGGAATGGTGTCTGAGGTGGCTGGGGGATTGTAGAAATCCTCCAGAATGAGTCTTGCAGGCCGAGGTGGAAGGCTGACGGAGAGGTTGTGCTCTTACCAGAAGTGGCATATTATGACAGTTCAGAGTAGTGCATCTCAAGTTTTAATAATCTACACTCACCTAGAAGTCTTGTTAAAATGCTGATTCAGAATCAAGAGGTCTAGGGTAGGGTCTGAGATCCTGTATTTCTAACAGAGCTCCTGGGTGATGCCCGCGGTGCTGGTCAACGGACCACACTTCGAGTGGCAAAGTGGCTCCAGAATAGGTCTTCCAGGTTCAAATCCTGGAAAAAGATAGTTTGCCACATATTTCTGTGTGACTCTGAGGAAACCATTTAACTTGCCTTTGCCTGTTTTTGCAGCCATAAAATGGAGATAATACCTCATAGGTTTGCTATGAAGATTAAATGAATTAATATATGTAAAATGCTTAGAACAGTGAGTGTTTGACAGATAAAAGAGCCATATAATTGTTAGCTTCAGCTATTATAGGCATATTATGTTGTAAATACTTAGTCAGGTGCCTATCTTCCCCCACTCTGTTGAGCCTGGCTGGGGTGAGACTGGAATTATTTGTCTTCTCACCCCTTACCGCCCTCCCATCACCTGCCAGCACCTGGCACAGTATTTGGCATATGGTATGTGCAGAGCACTCAATTCATATGGTGAAACATCATCTGCCTAGAGCCAAGAGAAGCAGAAAAATCATACATTAAAAAGATCGCATGTAAGTTTCATTTTCACTTCCATTTAGTTTACATCATCATTCTTTTAGAATTTACCTACACAAAGGAACTGAATATCAGCATCGAAGACAGGGTGGTATACATATTTCCTTGGAATTGATAAACAATTGATGTGATGGAAGCATCTGTGAGTTTTTGTGTTTGCTATGAATGTAAATTGTTTTTTTTCATTCTTATCAGATATGGAATGAGAGAGATATGTTCCACTTTAAGCAAACCTTTACACTGTAGCATTTGTGTTTACAGAATAGATAAATTGAGTAGCAAATATTTATTTAGCAAAATTCTTCTTTGCATAACGCTTCAAGATAGCTGCTTTATGTAACTAGTTACTGAATAAACTTAGACGTGTTTTGCATCCAGCATAATCAGAGATCCAGCTGGGGCGTAAAGGGGCTCATTTGTAGAGATATTCTAGGAACAAAATAGCTGAATCCACATTTGAAAGAACTAATAGATAGTAACTTTGATCCACTGCAAGATTCTAAAATGATTTGGTGATAGACTCCCAGACTTAATTTCTAAATCCTCCTATCTAGATAAATTTCTAAAACTGGTAGTATGACTTCTGGAGTATTCTAGCACAAGTCCTAAGGAGAATCTGCCCCTGCTTATGTCAGCTATTGGTTTCTGGAACACAGACTTATAGAATCCTATAGATGGATGATTTCCTAGAGATGATCTCCTTTCTACTCAAAGTGTGCTTTAGGGTCAGAGGCCTTGGCACCACCTGGGAGCCTGTTAGAAATGCAGAATCTCAGGGGCCCTGGGTAGTTCAGGCGGTTAAGCATCTGACTCTTGTTTTCTGCTCAGGTCATGATCTCCTGGGTCCTGGGATCAAGCCCCACATCGTCAGGCTCCAAGCTCAGCTGGGAGTCTACTTGAGATTCTCTCTTTCCCTCTGCCTCAGTCCCTCTGCCCCACCCCCTACTCATGCTCCTGTGTACGCTCTCTCAAGTAAATAAATCTTGAAAGAAAAGAAAGAAAAAAGAAAGAGAAAGAAAGAAAGAAAGAAAGAAAGAAAGAAAGAAAGAAAGAAAGAAAGAAAGAAAGAAAGAACCTCAGAGATTTCTTTAGATCTAGCAAATCGGAATCTGCACTTTTTAACAAGATCCCCAGAGGATTCTTACGCACAGTAAACTGGGAGAAGGCTGTCTATACTCCGTACCATTGCACGCCACGTGGCTAGCCGCATTGTATGATTGCTGTTACTGCCACCGTAAGAACATTTGAAAACAACACAGAACCTTTAAGGCTCCTGTCTTGGCTAGGGAAGCAGTTGCCATTTTAAAGGGTAGAGATGCAGGATCCAAAAAAATATGCTTAGGAACTGTGGTTGCCTGAGGCCTGAGTTTGTTGAAACAAGTCAACTTGTGGAGGAAAACAAGTTGGTAACTTTATCTGTGGGCCTCTTAACGCTCATCAAAATGAACGGCATGATTGTATGAAAATCTTGGACACCAATAGGACTACCTTTTAACGTTCTGAGGGGGAATAGGAAGTGGAGTGAATGGGAGATGAGTGAGCATGAATGCAGCGCTCATGAGAAAAATGCACTTGTGGCTAACTTCACCTATGATTTCCGTATCTCTGCCAACCTGAGAACGACCCATTCATCAGCACACAGACAGTGCCTGCGTTGCAAAACGTGTTGGGATATAGGAAGAGGAGGTGGCACTGACAGCTTAAATCTTTTCTGTAATTGATTAGATGCGGGACTATGTAAGAACATGAGATTACACCGACATATTGTTCAGCACAGAAGATCAAACTCCTATCACAGGAAATATACATGTCTTTTGGTAGAAGGTTCTAGATGAGTCAAAACTTGATAATAACAGTAGACGAGAAAAAGAAAAAAAATTACAGTAATATTTCTTTGCACCTGGACAGCTATATCCTTAAGGAATTAGCTTTCAGCTCAAAAAGCAGAGGAGAGATTCTGATACCCCCAAAATCTGAAGACCCAAAGTGGAAAACTGCCTTCCTGAAACTCCAGGCAAAGAAACGAGCTTCAAGAGTTGCTAAAAGACTGTATACACTCTAATTACCTCTAAGAGGGGTCAGAAGACAGAGGTGGAAGCTGGACCTGGCCCAAGGCAAATAATACAATAAACTCCGTTATTTGATGCATGTAGATTAAATTAACAACAACAACAACAACAACAACAACAACAACAAAATGACACTTAGCACACTTACCTACTTTTCCCAGGAGCTTAAAAATCCTGTCTTAACCTATGGAAACTATGGTTTTAATTTGAAGAGATAAAAAGTGTTCAAGCTTCTAATACTGGTTTTTCTGGCAAAGTGATTAAAAAGACAGTGTGAAATTTATACTTATATCATTGTTTCTCTGGATGTCAGTATTTCACCAAAGTTTATTTTTTTCTCCAAATTCCTCTCTAGCATCTCGCTTAATAATATGCTTTATGAATGTATGAAATACATATGAAATATGAATGTATTATTCATACATTATGTGTAGTTGTAATTTCTCATGGACTTCTGAGTTCTATTTTATTTTTCCTGCCCTTATACTGTAACCCAGTATTGTCCTCTGAAAATGTAGGGTGAGCCACAAATGCAAGTCACATATGTAATTTTAAATGTTCTGGCAACAGCATTAAAAAATAAAACAACAGATGAGATTTATTTTAATATTATATTTTACATAATTCAATATCCAAAATATTCCAACAACTAACCCCAAATGCTGTCACACCCCAGCTGAGAAATGCTAAAGAGTAATGAACATTCCCCAGGTCCCCATCTTGAGTGTTCAGGTACAGTGTGGGTTTGGGGCCAAAGCCCCCGTTTGGTAATAAAGAGAAAATCCATCTTCCTGGGGCATCGATTTCCCTTTGGTTGGACAAGTGTGGCAGACATAGTAAGATTTTAAGGATTTGAAAACTGATCATCCTTGGATTATCTCACATTTTGGAAAAGCTTTGCAAAAAGACTTCAGAGAATGACTTTATTTCCCCGTTTCTGGCCTTCATAGGCTTACACTCTTCAAAAAGTTTTGACTTTATTCTGAAAAAAATAACTTTCATAGGTTTATTTTTATGAAGTAACTTTCACAGAGTGTAACCCCAAGGTGATCAGTTGATTCAAGGTTTATAACTGGGGAAAGGTCCCTGTTGCAAAAATTCCACAATAGTGAGTTTCGCTGAACTTTTTATTCACCCAGCCCCAAAGCCCCGAACGTCCACCAGGAGTTGTGCTACAGGTGTGACCTCTTGGGAAGGGCACGTCTTTGTTATTACTTGTGGGAACAAATGGAATTTACCATAATGTTCGGTCCCACAACCCAGCCAGTTCAGCTGAGATGTTTCTTGGGTTACGTTCAGTAATGATTGCTTTCCCTGAGCCACAGAGGGGCTTTATTCAATCCACTTATGCAATCCATTCTCTGAATTTTGCGTGAATGATGGAGTGTCTCCTCCATTCCACTCATTTAGATTTCTGGTGATTGATCGGTCGATCAATCGACCTATCACTCTTTGGGGAGGTATGACACACATATGCTAAAGTATGTAAGACTCGATGGATTTTTTAAACAAGTGTACACCCCTGTAATCACTAATCAGGAGATAGAAAACACTTCCAGCATCCCAGAATGTCCTCTCATGCCCCGCCCCATCTGGCCCCTATCAGAACCTAACACCCACCCCAAGGGTTACCACTATTCTGACTTCCATCACCACCAATTCCTTTTCTTTGCCCGTTTTTGAACCTCTTCAACATGAAATTGCATGCTACGTACTCTTTCGTATTTGACGCTTCTTTTGCAATGTATCATCTGTGCGATCACACACATTGCTGCGCATGTCTGTATTACGTTGTCTTTACTGCAGAGTAGCAGTAACTGTGCGAATAGACCACAATTTGTTTATTCATTCTCCAGTTGATGGATATTTGGGTCATTCTTGGTTTGGGGCCATCCTTTGGTGAGCATATGCATTTCTCCTGGATGTCTATCTAGGAGCTAGGTTGGAGCTAGGTGCGTGTTTAACTGCTTGAGAAATTGCCAGGCGGCTTTCCCAAGTGGCTGCGTAAACTGAGAGTATCGCCAGCAGTCCAGGAGCGTTCTAGCTCCTCCTTACCCCCTCCAACACTTCTAATGTTGGTCTTTTTCAGTGTGGTCATTCTGATGGGGCTGTCAGTGTCCTGCCATATGGCTTTAATGTACATTTTCACCTAACATCAGTGAGTCACAAAAATTATTGAAGTTCATCAAGATGCCTTTAAATTCTTGTCACAGGCTACACTATGTGCAAGTTATTAACACTTTTCAGAAATCCTGTTTCCCCTTCATGAGGGACGTGATGCCTAATTGTGCAATCATTCCAGCTTTGTTAGATGTGAAAATTCCTCATCCACGCCCTGATGTGATATCCCCAGGGTATGGCCCCGATCGGCAGTGCACAGGGAACACCCAGCATTGTTGCCATAGATACCTAGCAATGAGTTTGTCCCTACAGACACAGGGCAGCCTGCCTGTTCAGTGAGTACCCAGGGAGCATTTACTGAGCACCTACTTTGTTCCAGGCACTGTGCTGAGCATTGAGGAAGCAGCAGGGACCTATGCACAGTCCCTTCTTGGAAGGCTCACAATCTACTGAGGGAGACAGAAAATGAGCATACAAGTGTAATGCAGCATGTTATGTGCTTTGAGAAAGGTGTATGCTCAGGGTGCTCTGAGGCCCAGAGCAAAGGAGCTTGGAGAGAGCAAGGAAAGTCTTCTCAGGAAGACTGATAACCCAAGTGAGTGTTACAGGAAGCAGAGGGAGGGCATCCCGGGCGAGGGCGCTGAGAAGCCAAGTCATGGAGGTAACCTTCAGTATGGGTTTTTCCAGGATTTCCAGGGCAATGGGAACATGAAGGCTGGTGGTACAGGAGGCCACTGGCAAGAGATACAGCTGGGATGTCTGTAGGGCCACATCGTGCAGGTATACTTAGGTGGAAATCGGTTCTGCAGAATTTCAGCCTAGAAAATCTCCTCGGTATACCTGCAAACAAAAGGAAGCAAGACTTCCTTTGGCTGTTGTCTCTGAGTTTTGACTTTCACTCACTGTTTGATGTTAAATTGGGAGATGTTGAACTTCTTTCTAACTTCTTATCTGGACACAAACACATTGTCTATTAAACAGTTTGCAACCAGTGTGTACTTCCTCATACATGATAGTCTACAAATTATATTTTCTTGACCAGGTTTTTTATTATAGGCCATCCAGACCCAAACCCCTAGCTCATAGAATAACCCTGGGAATGGCATAGCCCGCTGAGAGTTTTCTTGTGGAATGCAGTTTTATTCTTGGTTTGGCATCTGTCCTTTTGATTGGAGGAGCAAGACAGACATTTACATTCCCAATAAAGGATCTACTCATCTAAATCAAGTCAGTCCTGATCATGTCTGACACTTTCTCCCTGAGCAAAGCTGAAGCAGCCATGGGGTATCAGAATTACCACCACTGTATTTAGCAAACACTCGTGTAGCATGTATCTCTTTCCATTTTCCAGGCAGTGTTCTAACTACGTTCCACACAGTGACTCACCTAAAGTTGGACAGTATTAGTCCCATTTTACAGATGGGGAAGCTGGGACAGCAAGAGGTTAAGTAACTCGCTCAAATCACGGGTGGGATTAGAACCCACACATTCATTCTCGTAAACGGTATACCGTGCTGCCGCTTCTTCGTATTTGTGAAATATCCAGGAGAAACTCAGAGAAACAGAGTTCATTCAGCAAACATTTATTGAGCAACTGCCTGGTGGGTGAGTCAGCAACGCCTTTGCCCCAGGAACTCTTAACCTATTTGAGGAGACAGGAAAAACAAAAAAACAAAAAAACCTTTGCAATGAAGTGTTAACCCAAGGAGGAAAGTAACTGACTGACTGAGGAACTCAGGGAAGGGCTTGAACCTTAAAGACAGGCTCAGCCTTTTGTGAAAAGGAGTGAACCGAAGGGGCAGCTATCAGAGTTAGGACGAGGCAAAGCATGTCTGGGAGGTGTCAAGTGTGCTTGTGAGGTGTTAAGGTGTGCTGTGGCGAATGTGAATATGGGAGATAGGACCCGTGGAAGCGTGGCGATCGGGACTGCACTGGGGTGTTGTATGCAGGCTGAAGAGTAGGGCTTTATCTTGGACACCGGAAGAAGCCACTGAGGGCTGTGAAGTGGAGGAGAGAAGTGATACACCATCCTCCTTGCTAGAATCCAAGAGACGGTGAAAGTTAGCCAGGCAGGGTACTTGTAATCTAAGAGCATCAGGTGGCGACAATAAAATAGAGAGTCTGAACTATAGCATGCGGAGAGGGGGCCGTGCAGGGGGAGGGGAAGAGGGAGGGGAGGAGGAAGGAATGGGGGCAAAGAGAGAGAGAATGATGTCTGCTGAAAGGAAAGAAGAGAGAGTGGGACGGAGGGAGGAGGAAACAGGGAGGAAAGGATGGGAGGCAAGAAAAGAAAATGTGCCAGCACCTTAAAAAGGGGGAAATGTTACTGGCAAAAGCCCCATATGACAGGCATTTTGATGTATTTTCTCAGCCAGCTTTTAACCAGCTCTTGTTTGGGTGGTTCACCAGCAGTTACTGTCATGGCTCTGTAATAGCTCATTGAGATTACTTCTATCTGAGGATAATTTGTCAGGCTTATGTAAGACTTCATTTAAGGGGCATTGCCTTGGCATGCAGACAGCTTCCAGACCTTACACACCAGCAGAAACATGTTATCTGAAGAGCGCAATGAAACGAACTAAATGCATTGCTAGGCACCCTGGCAGCAAGCAAGTGCTGCTCTATGGGACGTCTTCAGAAGCATGCCTTTCTTTCTAAAAAGGAGGAGGGCGAGGAGGCCATTGGAAATTGACCCACAAGCCTGAACCTGGATGGCTTCAAACCCACAGAAACTTCAAATCGGTGGGAATCCTAAGCCTTATCTCAAGCCAAAGAAATGATTCCCATCCCCTTTGCCGGTCAGAAGCAGCAGCATCCGTGGGGTGAACGATTTCTCTCTGCAGTTCGGATGATGAGGCTGGCAGGAGGAGGGAGAGAGTAAAAGTTCTCATTGTCCCAGGGCCCAAGAACATGGATAAGGTAGCATGTCGGGTGTTAGCTGTCCTGGCAGCCTCCTGGTGTTATAAGAGTCCCATTTCACTAGGGGTTTCAGTTTCCACAAGCTTTGCTCATCTTCCTGCTGCAAGACTGGCTGCTGGTAGCAGGCGGGAGGCATGGTGTGGAATCCCAGATCGAGAGAACAGTCTGGAGTGGTGAGCCGTTTGTCTGGGGAGGGTGTTCTGTGGCCAAGTCCATGCCATCGTGACGCCAGCCCAGCGTCAGTCAACGCACTCATCTAAGATGCGTCTCAAGAACATATAATTGGGATCGCTCAGCCACGGAAGGGCAGGACGGTGGAGTCGGGTCCCGAGCAGTTCATTTGCTTAGAGAGTCTTCATTCTACCCAACGTGGAAGTAAAGTAGGAGCAGCTCGTGTGGAAGGTGTGGAGATGTCAGCAGGTTCTGGAAGCGGGCAGGACGGCAGGGTGAGTGCGAGACTGCCCCTAGGATGCTCTCCGTGTGAACTCTAAGGGAGATTTTGTTACAATTCATGGGTGGGTCAAGATCTGTCCATATTCAGGGCATGGGCTTCCAATGGCCAACTTTTCTTAAAATCCTAATGTATCATTGCTAAGGGTGAGATTACACAAATGTGCTTGTCCAGGATTTCTCATGTTTCTTGAAGTTAAAAGACAAAGTAAGGGAAATATAACTCCTGTATTTCAGGCTTTTTTTTTTTTTTTTTGGTGGGAAATCGAAGGGAAGGAGGATCCTAAAGGGATATGGATTACAATCTTGTATTTTCTGAACTTGAAAAAAATGTATTATTCTGGAAGTATAATTGATGTACCATGTGATATTAGGTTTCAGGTGTACAACATATTGATTCGACAATTCTATAAACTTGAAAACTTTTAAGGAGACTTGTAAGAGGAAAATAAATTATCATCTTATTCTTAAGTAAAATGTTGAATGGATATAGGGATAGAAAATTATAATCAGTTCCCAGTGCTAAGCTTTGAGGGGCATTGAGTTCTCCCAAGTGCCATGCATGAGGGGACAACCACAGTGCGTTCCATAGAGGCTAAAGCTTTGGAGATGTTCCATGTTGCACAAAAAAGGTGGGAAGAACTGAGAGTGTCCAATTGGAGAAGAAAAGGCTGCAGAAGTGACTGCAGCTTATTTTCAAGTAGAAGGCCTGAAATACAGAGTAAGAAGACTACTTGTTCTGTATTTCCCCAGGAGGAAGGGTTTTTATCCTTTGGGAAGGGGGAATAACAGACCCCTCTGACAATCCAATTAAAAAAAAAAAAAAAAACGAACAAACTTAGACTTACTCCCCAGAAAAATTTATATAAACACAAAATTGGTTCACACCATCAGGGATTTCATG
This sequence comes from Zalophus californianus, assembly GCF_009762305.2. Lineage (NCBI taxonomy): Eukaryota > Metazoa > Chordata > Mammalia > Carnivora > Otariidae > Zalophus > Zalophus californianus. The sequence goes on from NC_045595.1 coordinate 78,598,654, forward strand.
GAACCTTATGAAGTCCATGTAAGGCACTCCTGCTTGGGATGATAAGGTGGTCCGTGAATGGGAATCTGGGGACTTGGCTTGATCTAAGGAAGAATTCTCAAGTAGTTTGGCAAGTGCTACCATGGAACTGGGTTTTTCAAAAGGGGATTCGCTTCCCCCATAACTAGAACCTAAATGAATGGTTGTGTGAGCTTTAGACTCACCAAGACCTAGATCTGGATGCAAGAGCTGTTGCTTCTAGCTGTGCATCCTCAGACTTATTAGTCAACCCTGCCAAATATACCTTCAATACACTGGGAATTGGAGGCAAAAATTCACCACGGGGTGGTTGGGATAATTCAATGACAAAAGGTATATAAAATGCCTATCCCAGTACTAGAGGAAGATGATGAACAAAAATTAACTTTTCTAAGTAATTCTCAAAGATCATGTGTTGAAAGGAAGAACAAGAAAAAGCCTGATTCCTGCCTCTGCATAAGTTCTTCATAATTATGTTCCTTTTTTACTGCTAAGAATATTATAGGCAGCATTCTAGCTATGTGTAGGAAGTTACAATAAATGTGTAACTCCAAATATGCACCAGATTTATATTTTTTTAAAAATAAAACTTTTAAAATGAATTGAAAGGTGATATTATGGTACCTTGAAGTTTTATTTTTTTAAAAGAGCCTTCTAACCAAAGTGTGAATGAGCACTGTAGAAAATGAAATGTTCTTGAAATAATCCAACATATTTTCAATGAGGAGAAACTTATCCTGAATTTCTATTTAATAGAAGAGGAAATGAAGTTGCATTTGAAGGTAATACTTAATAATGGGAAAGAAAACTATATATCAAGTGAAAAGTGTTAATGTTAAATAATCATAGAGTATATAATAGAAGTTAAATGCCTGTCTTTAAGATTCTAGAAAGGAACATAATTTTTCAAAGGCTTTTGGTAATGGCCTTTTTAAAATGTCCAACTAGGGCATGAATTGGAGGATATGAACATTTAGTCCCGTGGGTGGCAGGATATTCTTGGCAGCTGACAGCTCCAGGGAAGAGCTCCAGAGCATGGGCCACAGTGTGAACCGCATTGCATTCCCCAACCATAGATTTATGGGTCCCACCTACAGGCCTCACTGGATGTGAAAGGGAGATCCCTTACCTTCACAGAACATAAGCCAGTTTGGGGAGCTCAGCATTCCTCCTAAAACGATGAGTGGTGCAGGCAATGATTTCCCAAGTTGTTGAGAGGAAAAAGAGAAGGGTTTTGAAGTCGCTGACAGCCTGCAAGGAGGAGGTGAGAACCGTGCTGGGCCATGGAGATGCGTAGGCGCTTGTCTTTCCATCTCAGTATGGCAGCACCATTCTTGTAGGTGTTCTGTCCAAAAACCTAAAAATCGTACTTGCTTCCTCTTTCCCTCGCCCCCAAATCCAAACTCTCAGCAACTCCTACAGCTTCTACCTCCAAAACTTATCTTAAATCTGCATGCTCCCCCCACCTCTGTGGCCAGCGTCCTGGCCACCGTCAGGCCACTGAAACACCTCGCTAGTCTATTAGCTTGTCCCTCCTTCTGCTTTTGGTTCATCATCAAATCCATTCTCCATAAAGCAGCCAGAGTGAGAAAGTCACTACTATGACTTAAAACCTTTAAAATATTCCCCTTGGGTTAAAAATAAAGTCTTCGCACCTCACCATGGCCTCCTCGGCCCGGAGGGACGTGGCCAGCCTTACCACTCTCACCGCCATTCTTCAGCATGGTCCAGCCACACTGTCTTCGTGCAATGCTTCGATCCAGTTAGATGTACAGTAAATTAAAAAATAATGTGAAAATTCCTGAAAGTTATCTAAGGAGATCAGTTCTCAAAATTAGCAGGAGAGCTCGGTTTTATAATGATTCTGCCACACAAATATGGACATATAAGTAGAAAATGTCAGCAGCATGATTTGATTTCAAGGACTCCCATGGAAAGCTTCCTTTGTATTTCAAAATTTATTTCCCCCACCAGCTTCATTCAATTATTTTCAGGATAATATGTTTTATTAAATTCCCACCAAGAAGTACAGCCATTATTTACTGTGTACCAAGTACTCTGCTGGGTACAGGAGCTACAACAATATTTTAAAAAGACATGCAGACTCTATCTTCGTAGTGCTTTCAACCTAGTGAGGGACGCAATCACAACAGAAGATCATCACAAATGAGAAGTTTTACGAGATGCCAGGAGAACACAAGGGTGGAGCACCTAACTCTAACTTGGGAGGTCAAAGGAAGCTCCCCAGGGGAAGTGCCATTTCAGCTGAGACCTGAAATAGTGGGGCAGAGGGCAGAGGGCAGAGGCAAGCATTCAAGTATTCTTGGCAGGGGAAACAGCACACACAAAGGGATGGTATTAAAGGAGAGCATGGCATTTTAATGAACTCCAGGAAAGTTCAGAATTGCTGCAACACAATGGGAAAGTGGGGAGAGGGGAGAGAAGAGGAATGAGATATGAAAAATAAGCAGTGGTTTGTGTACAGAGAGCCGTATAAATCATCATAAGGTCTTTGGAACTACTAAGTAACAGATGAAAGGTTTTAAGCAGTGGGATGACAAGATCTGATATGTGTTTTGGAGAGTTCACTCCAGAGAGAACATTAGAGGGGGCAAGTCCAGAGGTTGATGGGCCAATTGAAAGGCTATTCTAGGGGTGCCTGGGTGGCTCAGGTGGTTGGGCATCTGCCTTCGACTCATGTCATGATCTCCAGGTCTTGGGATCAAGCCCCACATCGGGCTCCCCGGCTCAGCAGGGAGTCTGCTTCTCCCTCTCCCTCTGCCTCTCCCCTGCTCATGCTCTCTCTCTGTATCTCTCTGTCTCAAATGAATAAATAAAATCTTTAAAAAAAAAAAGAAAGGCTATTCTATAATCCAGAAGAAATGTTGATATAAACCAACATAGAGGTAGAAATGATTGAGAGAAATCCAAAAAAGAGATATAGCAAGGATAATCCACAAGACTTTTGGAGATGGACTGGATAATACAGGGGTGAATGAGAAAAGAGCAAAAATAGTTATTCTTATATTTCCACCATGGGAAACCTTTTCCAGGGTACCATTTGCTAAGATGGGGACTCAGGTGCAAAAAGAGGTTCCCGAAGATGGGGAGAAGTCACACCTGATAGTGAGATACTTTTTTTTTTTTTTTAATCTGAGAGCAGGTTTTCTTCATGGTATGGGCTCTGGAAATACTGAAAATAGATGTTTGGAAGTCTATGACAAATGGAGAGGAGAAACCAGAAGGTACCTAAAACAATCATTAACTCCTTTTTAATTTTGTTTAAGCCCTGGACAAGATGCCAAGCAAGTTCTTCTGTCAATAAACAATATCAAAGAGGATATTGGATCTACTAAGTAATAACAGGGTCCTTCCAACTCCATGACTCTGTGGTACCTGGTATTTACATTTTCCACAGTCAAGGTGTGTCCAGGATCTTATCTGCTTTGGACAAGGCAGTTGCAGCCCCTTGGGGAATAAAAGTGTTTCCTCATCCCAACTGGCTTCACATCCCTCTTCAGCCATACACAGGTCCTCATTTACATTTTGTATGAGTAAATGTCTGGACTATATGGTGTTTTATAAGCTTAATGGACATGTGAATGTGGGAGAAACAGACAGACACAGAGAAAGATGACAGTAGATATCTGCCTGAGACACCACCCAATTAATTTAATTTCTGTGACATCATCCCACTTTAGCTGAAGTCTTCTGAAATGAGTAGCTCTTGTTTTATATGTTGTTTAAACTCTTATTAAACAATGTGCTTCCATGAGACAGAGAGTTCCTTTAGAGCAAGTTTTCTCAACCTTGGCACTACTGACATTTTGAGTTGGATAATGCTTTGTTGTGGGGACCTGTCTTATGCACTGTAGAATATTTAGTAGCATCTCTGGCCTCTGCCCACAAATCACCAGTAAGAGACCCCCCCCCCCGCAACACACACACACGCATGCGCGCGCACACAATAATCAAACGTGTGTCCAGACATCGCCAAAATTGCCCCCTGTTGAGAATCATTGCTTCAGAGCAGCGGTTCTCGAAATGTGATGGTCAGACCAGGAGCATCAGTGTCACCTGAAAACTTGTTAGAAATGGAACTTGTGAAGCCCCAACCCATACCTACTGAAAAAGAAACTCTAGGTGTAGGGCTCAGCAATCTGTGTTTAAGAAGTCTGCCACATGATTCAAATATACATTGAAGTTTGGGAAGCACACCTCCAGAACAAAGGAATGGTAACTAAGGTTTCACAAGAAATATTTATGTAAAAAAAAGATTTGGGGTGCACCTGGGTGGCTCAGTTTGTTCAGTACCCAACTCTTGGCTTCAGCTCAGGTCATGATCTCGGGGTTATGAGATCAAGTCCTCTATTGTGCTCCATGCTCAGCTTGGAGTCTGCTTGGGATTCTCTCCCTCTCCCTCCCCTTCAGCCCCTCTCCCCACTCATGCTCGCTTTCATGCTCTCTCTATATATTAAATAAATAAATACATAAATAAATACATAAATAAAATCTTTAAAAAAGAAATTTTGAATACAGGAAGGTCTTTTCTCTTCCCCTTTCCTTTCTCTTTCAAGAAGGGGAAAGAAAGTACATCATTTTATATCTGAAAGGCAAAGATTACTGATAAATAAATTTCTATCATGGAAATTCTTATACATACACAACAATTTTTAAATCGCATGAAAAGTTTGTTACACTAAACAGAATTCTTCCCCCTTAGTTCACAAAGATCAGTCATAGAGTGATTCGGTATCCAATTGACAAAGAGAAATTATAAGTAAGCACATGGAGGGGCACCTGGGTGGCTCAGTTGGTCAAGCGTCTGCCTTCAGCTCAGGTCATGAGCTGGGGGTCCTGGGATGGAGCCTCCACGTTGGGCTCCCTGCTCAGAGGGGAGTCTGCTTCTCCCTCTCCCTCTCCCACTCCCACTACCCCACTTGTGCTCTCTCTTTCTCAAATAAATAAATAATCTTTGAAAATAAATAAATAAATAAGCACATGGAAAAACTTTCTGCAAGCAGAATAGTAATGTTGATATAGAGCTTCCATTCAGGCTAGTAGGCCCGCTTGTCTGCCCCAGCACTCACTAGCATTTGGAAAGGTAGGGCAGATGTCCCTGTACAGGAAAACTTTTCTTTGTTTTCTTCCTTAGCTTCCCTTTTTTACTTGTTTGTTCATTCACCCCTTTTCCACCAAAAACAGCACTAAATAGAGGAGTGGGTTTTTCTGGTTTATTTAAGCAGCAGATTTATGATGCAGCCTACAAATTATAAAATTTCAGATGGAACGTTCCCTTGTTCAAATGTATCTTCAAATTCTGTGAGATGCTAACCAGCTCAGTGATCTCAGCCTTTCTAATGAAATGCTGGTTGGGTCTCTGAATGTTAGATTGGATTCTGAATATCATTTTATGAGAAAAGAAAATGATGTTCCACTTGAATATTCTTTTCTTAGGAACACAGGTATGCCAAAATAAGGAATATAACTTTAGTAAGACTTCATTCATTAACTTACTCATTTTTTCATGTATTGATTTGTTCAAAAACTATTAATTGAGTGTCAACTATATACCAGTGAATAAGACAAATATATATTCTCTGACCTCATGGAGTTTACATTTTTTTGTAGGCAAGGGGAAGCAAAAGACAAATAACCTAATATTTCAAATTTTGGATTGTATCCTGCCTATGAGATCAATTTAGTGGGTCACAAATTGCTTTTGTGACTGTTTCTTTAGTGAACAAACTAGAATAGAATGAAGAAATTCGGCTTCATTCTACCATACTTCTTAAGCATGTTTTTTACCAAACTGTTCTTTCAGCTGTGTGTGTGCACATGAATCAATATAAAACATTTCTCATTATGTGTTTTAACTTTGAAAAACACTGAAATGCTTAAAACACAGAAATAAATGAAATGATTTTGAATTGTAATGCATATGCTATGAAAGGCTAAGAGGCTAAGATAGAAAATAACAACATGTGGTGATGAGCACTGGGTGTTCTATGCAACTAATGAAACGTTAAACACTACATCAAAAACTAATGATGTGTACTATATGTTGGCTAACTGAACATAATAATAAAAAAATGAAATAAAATAAAATTTAAATTTCACACTTTAAGAAAAGAAGAAAAAAGAAAATAACAAAAAACAACAAGTGCAGAGAGACAGAACCAGCACTAGTTGTATGGTCAGAGAAGGCCTCTCCAGAGAGAGGAAGCCAGCAGGAAAGAGTAGATGAGCCTTCCAGACAAAGGCAATAACAAGCGCAAAGATTCTGTTGGGGCCTGAATACCTGGGGTGTGGCAGTGTGGCAACCTAAATGGAAAAGAAAATGGTCAATTTCCTAGGAAGGAAAACTCTAGAACTTTTGGTTGATTGCGGAACAAAAACAAAAGAGAGGCATGAACCTATTCCAGAAACACAGATAGATTTCACTTCAAAGACATGGAAAATCCCCAAATTCTTCATAGGAGTAAAACACATATTCAATTGAAATCAAACATTTATTAAATTTTTACCATGGCAAACAATTACACAATGGTGAATTCAAAGATGAACAAGAGTAGGGTTCCAAACACACATATACACAAAAGACCAAAGATTATAATTTATTAATAAAAGTCAGCCATTCTCCTTTTTAAAAAGGCCTATTCCACATGCACCAAATTTATTTTTCTCTATTTGGTTTTATAACAAAGATTTCATTCACTCCAGGATGGTTGCTGCCCAGTTAGATAACAGAATGTTTTCTTCCTAATTAGATTATCTGCCCTGATCTATATTTCAGAAGATAGGGATGTTCTGTATCCAATGGTTATTTTATATTCTAGGACCTCAAACAAAGCTTTGCAAAGAGACTTATGAGCTCTGTAACACTCGAGTCCTTCACGCTGACTCCCAAATTCTTTCAGAGAACTGCAAATTCTAAAGCCAACACTTTGATAGTAGTTATGTCCATGTCTGTAACAAATTTACTATTGTTGTTATTGGTTTTATCATTATTATTGTAATGCGCTCTGTCTCCTTGCTATCTCACTCAGTTCAGCTGCCTAAGCTCTTTCTACCCAAGCATCCATTCCCCTACCTTACTGAAAACTTAGAGCCGGCAACCTCTTCAAAACTTAACCTCCCACTTCTTTTGCCAGTTGGGGAGAACTCACAGAGTCTACAGCAGTGGTGACAAAATCTATTTCAGTGACTGCCAATATATACCAATTGTCCTGACTTGACTACAGTGGACTGTGGGATCTCAGGCCATTGGCAAATGGTCTGGAAACTGGAGACAATGTTCTATACTCTAGCTCAAGGCAGCCGGGATCTAGTAAAAGCTGTGAGTATGGACAGAGCAAAGTCTCTGGGAAATTCTTGAAGGATCCTTTAAGCAAAGGTTTGGAACACGGTAATTTGTAGTTGTATCAAGAGCCCACTAAATGTTCATATTCCTTGAAGCAATAATTTGAGAGTCTTCTGGAATGGTTTTTGAAAATTTTTCCTAAAGAAATAATCCAGAATTCAGAAATAGATTTTGGCACAGAAATGTTATGTGTGGCATTATTTATATTTGAAAATCAACCAAATATCCTTCGATAGGAGAATGTTAAAAACATATTGTTATATTTATATACTAGACTATTTAAAGTCACTAAAAGGGCTATTTATAAAGAGATTATAGTGTAGCAAAATGGTTGTTATAATGTTCGGTGGAAAAAAGGATAAAAATTGGAATTTATGATATAATTTCAACTATATCTAAAATAAACAAGAACTCTCATAGCAGATTTCCACTCTTTATTATGAGAAAAAAAGAGAATGATGTGTAATCATGGTTTGCTTTAAAAATGTGCCCTTTTTTTTTTAGAACCAGATGTGATAATGGTAATTAATTGGCTCATAATAAATATTAGTTACTAAATTTTGTCAATTAATTTTAGTAAAGAGAAAACTACTTACATGCAGATTCTAGTTGCCTTTAAAAGTGTCATTAGCCTCCAAAGCCCGGCATGGTTACAAGTTATAACATTATATTTTATGATCTACAAGGTTAGAGTAATGGACCTATTCAAGGATATTGAGCTACAGACCGGCGAAAGAGAGTTTGAGCCTGACACTTTATTTCTTCACCCAGTTGTCAAACTATTTGCTATGCCTTAGGAAAAAAACAAAAATAAGATAGGCTACTATCCTGATCACCTTGAAAATTTGGTGGGAAAGCAAGTCCCCATCCCTACAGGTCAAATTAGTTGGCTGCATACTGGCAAATACTAAGAAAACTTAATGCTTCTCTGTTTTGGAGAATTTTTCCTTTGTTCCCCAGCCCCGTTAATAATTTCTGCTCACAGACAGTCTGTATTTATGACAACTTAATCATCTTGGCCTGCGCACTGTGTCTCGGTGTGAGCCTCCTGTGGAAGGCAGCTTTATAGAGACCACACTGTGGACAGATTCATGCCTCCTCCCTGTGGGTGGTCAGAGGTAGGGAAATCTGAGCTTTCTATCCCAGGCCTGTCATGTGCCAGGAAATTTAGATTCGGGGAGCTGTTATCTATTACAGCTATGAGCCTCCCCCAAACCAGAATTACAGGTAACTAATATTTCTTTTGCATGCCAAAGCAAACCCCAAACCTTTAATCCCCAAATGACTGGGCTATTAATATGAAAATGGTTTCTTTTATATAGTATGTGTAACCATTTGTTAGTCTCCGGGCCAATGCAATAAAAACATCATGGAAGGTCTTTAACTTTGAAGCACATCTAAATGAAAAAGAGAGGAAGTATGTTATCTGCTGGAAAAGACTGAAGGAGTTAGTCCATCATGGAGATAGACTCAGATTTCTTGGGCGCCAACCCAGTCTTAGAAAAAAGTTCTAAAAGATTTAGTAGAAGGAGCCAAAGCTGGATTAAAGCAAGGCAAACCTGATTTTGAATCCTGCATAGAATTGGGTGTCCTTGGGCTAGTTCCCAAACTTTTCTGACCCTTTCTTCCCTCGCTTTAACAATGGAGCTCACAATAAATACTTTTCACAGTGATATAGGGGAAATAATGTAATGGATGTGAAACACTTGGCTTTTGTGGTGTGCATATCACATACCTCTTTATCTCATGATTAAAGCATATCAAAATGCTTCCAACCCGTTGTTATCAGTTGGCACTTAAAGGAAAATGTACTTCTTTTCATTTGATAATTAGAATGCAACATGCAAATGGTCATGTTGAACTTAGCTTGGGATAAGTTACCACCTATCAACAGATACTAATATTGATACCTGTACCACCATTGACCTTGGCCTCATCCCACACATGCAACTTCTATTGCCAGCAGCAACCCCAACACCAGTGTATTGATGTTACATGCACATTCCTACCCAATAGTGCCATATACAGTCCACCTATATATGCTAATTCCTACCTCCACATCCTTTGCAATCCATAGAAATGATTTTCCAGGTAATCAGTCATAGGAGTAAATGCCTGTATGTAACTGCACATAGAAGAGACTTGTTTTGAAAAAATAAAAAAATATATAAATATATGTATTTATACATAAATTATTAGGTATTATACATAAATTTTTGTATCTGTGTATTATACATAAATATATGTATATATGTGTATATATTTATATATGTATGGGAGGGTAAAATTGTGTGAGCAAGTTCAATATAACGTGCGGGAAGATAGATTATGATGTTGAGAAAAAGAAAGGAAAGTGGGTAGACTTAGGAGACATACTCCTGAATACAAAGCAAATTATAGCCTTTGGTGTGTAAAATGTATGCCAGTTACACTGACAACAGTGCCTCTCAAATGTTAGCATGCACTTGACTCCCAGAAGGGCCTTGGGTTCCTGGTCCCTCACTCCCAGACCTTCTGATTCAGTAGGTCTCAGTGGAGCCAGATAATTTGCATTTCTAACAAGTTTGCAGATGATGTTGATGCTGGTGGTCCGGGAAACCACTCTGAGAACCACTGATTGAAATAATTTGAAAATGAATTTAGGAGCTTTTCATCTTTTTCAGGGGCCCAGAATAGTTTTTTTCCCTCCAAGTTTTTATTTAGATGTCAGTTAGTAAACGTACAATATAATATTAGTTTCAGATATACATTAGAGTGATTCAACACTTCCATACAACACCCGGTGCTCATCACAGCAAGTGCCCTCCTTAGTCCCCACCCCCTATGTCACCCATCCCCCCAGTCACCTCCCCTCTGGTAACCATCAGTTTGATCTCTATCGTTAAGAGTCTGTTCTTGGTTTGTCTCTCTTTTTCCCCCCCTTTATTCATTTGTTTTGTTTCTTAAATTCCACATATGGGTGAAATCATGATATTTGTCTTTCTCTGACTTATTTCACTTAGCATTATACTCTCTAGCTCCATCTATGTTGTTGCAAATAGCAAGATTTCATTCTTTTTGATGGCTGAGTAATATTCCATAGTACAATATATACCACTTCTTTATCCATTCATCAGTCGATGGACATCTGGGCTCTTTCCATAATTTGGCTATTGTAGATAATGCTGCTATAAATATCAGGGTGCATGTATCCCTCCAAATTCATATTTTTGTATCCTTTGGGTAAATGGTCCAGAACAGTTTAAATAGCTATGTTCCATAAGTTTTGGTAGGAAATAAATATTCTCCTTTTCATTGGTTCTAGGTAGTTTATAGTTAAAATTTTGCTTTTCTCATTAATTCTAGAGTTATTTTGAAGGAAGTTTTTTTATTTTATTTTTGAAGTAGTTAAGCTTGACTAGCTATTGCTTTAATTTTTTTAATTTTTTTATTGTTATGTTAATCAGCATACATTACATCATTAGTTTTTGATGTAGTGTTCCATGAGTCATTGTTTGAGCATAACACCCAGTGCTCCACGCAGAACGTGCCCTCCTTAATACCCATCACCAGGCTAACCCATCTCCCCACCCCCCTCCCCTCTAGAACCCTCAGTTTGTTTCTCAGAGTCCATCGTCTCTAATGGTTCATCTCCCCCTCCGATTTACTCCCCTTCATTCTTCCCCTCCTGCTATCTTTTTTTTTCTTAACATATATTGCATTATTTGTTTCAGAGGTACAGATCTGTGATTCAACAGTCTTGCACAATTCACAGCGCTCACCATAGCACATACCCTCCCCACTGTCTATCACCCAGCCACCCCATCCCTCCCACCCCCCACCACTCCAGCAACCCTCAGTTTGTTTCCTGAGATTAAGAATTCCTCATATCAGTGAGGTCATATGATACATGTCGTTCTCTGATTGACTTATTTCACTCAGCATAACACCCTCCAGTTCCATCCACGTCGTTGCAAATGCTATTGCTTTATTATTTAATATCAACTTTATTTGCTTATGATCTAAGATTATGGTCTATTCAAGTATCTACTTTGAAATCATCTGTTCTTTATTTTTTTTTTAAGATTTTATTTATTTATTTGACAGAGAGAGACACAGAGAGAGAGGGAACACAAGCAGGGGGAGTGGGAGAGGGAGAAGCAGGCTTCCTGCCGAGCAGGGAACACAACGTGGGGCTCGATCCCAGGACCCTGGGATCATGACCTGAGCCAAAGGCAGACGCCCAATGACTGAGCCACCCAGGCGCCCCTGGAATCATCTGTTCTTTAAAAGTTAGTTGGACCCCAGCTCTGAAATTGCTTCATCCTCATACCCCCGTCCCCAACACATCCTTTTAAATGACAGAATTTTAATTACTGTTTCAATCTCTTTTTATTAAATTTTTCTCATTCTTCTTGGATTAGTTAATTCCTATTTTGTTAAGAAATAACCCCTTCTCTCTAGAATTTCACATCTATTGCAATAGGATTTAATGTAGTACTTCCTTATAATTACTTTCATGTTTGTGTGTGTTTCTTCTTTTCAATCCTAATATTTTCCTCTCTTCTTTCCCGAATCATACTCATGCAATGGTTTTATATTTTATAAAAGAAACAGCTTTTGAATTTATTTGTTCTTTCTACCATTTTGGTTTTCCACTTCATTCGTTTCAGTATTTATCTTTACTAATTCCGTCTTCATCCTTTACTCGGGTTTATCCTTTTGTTCTTCATGGAATTTCTTAGTATTGGCACTGTGTTCATTTATTATAAGTCTCTCAGGAACAAAGCTGTCATAACTATAAGCTGTACATTTTCCTCTGAATATAACTTTAGCTATGTTCCATAAGTTTTGGTAGGAAATAGTTTAAGGTTAAATTTTGCTTTTCTCATTAATTCTAGAGTCATTTTGAAGGAAGTTTTATTTTATTTTATTTTTCAAGTAGTTAAGCTTGACTAGCTATTGCTTTATTATTTAATATCAACTTTATTTGGTTATGATCTAAGATTATGATCTATTCGAGTATCTACTTTGTAAAATAAGTTAAAATTTTCTTTTCAGCCTTGTAATTTATTTATTTTATTAATGTTCAATTGTGATGCAAGGTCTGTGCAGAAATCTGTTAGATTGTGTGGCTTATGTGTTTCAAATCTTTATGTCCTTTCTTGTATTTGGGCTCCTTGATCAATCCTGAAAATTCCAAATCATTTCCTAAAGCCAGTGTTACCTTTATTCCAAAACCCAAGGAACAAAATACAAACCAAAAACCTATGGACCAATTTCACTTATACATACAGATGCAAACTTTTAAATAAAGCAGTCCAGAAGGACCCCAAGAGAATAATACGTTATGACGAAGAAGGACTTGTTCCTGGAGCATAAACATGGGTAAAAATCAGGGGAGCTATCAGAATAATTTGTCTCATCAATAAAAAAAGATTATAACAATACATGTAGAAAAAGCATTTGAAAAATTCAACCATTTTTAATTTAAAAAAATAAACCTGGGCGCCTGGGTGGCTCAGTCGTTAAGCGTCTGCCTTCAGCTCGGGTCATGATCCCAGGGTCCTGGGATGGAGCCCCACATCGGGCTCCCTGCTCAGCGGGAAGCCTGCCTCTCCCTCTCCCACTCCCCCTGCTTGTATTCCCTCTCTCTCTGTGTCTCTCTCTGTCAAAAAAATAAAATCTTTAAAAAAAAACCCTTACTTTCTATTTCTCTTTTACTGAAATATGATAACTTTAATTACTTTCTACTTCTGTTTTATTTAAATATGATAAAGACTATCTGCCAAAACTAAGAAATAACAAAATTTTAATGGTGAAACTCTAAGGCTCTTTACATTAAATTTAGTCATAAGAGAGTGTCTCAATCATCCATTGTCACAATAATACCTTAGAACAAATAACTACCAAACTCCAAGGACATATGATAATAAACATATAAGTAACTCACAGTCAGTGGGGATCAGGGGATGTGGGCTGGGCTTTTGTGCCTGTCTGTGGTCAGCTACCAGTTATCTAGGCAGCTCTGGGATAGTGACTGGGCTTACCCATGTATCCGGGACTGGCTGGCTGTGGACTAATTTAAGATGGCCTCTGCTAGAACAATTGGGAAAATTTTACTCTGTACAACATGTTCTCACCTTCCCCAGCCAACCCAGGCATGCCTTCACGGTGGTGACAGAGGAATAAGAATAAGAGCATTTACAATGACATTTACAATGTCAGAGCATTTTCCAAGCCTCTGCTGGTATCATATTTGCTAACATCCCATTGACCAAAGCACTCATGGGGCTCAGCCTAGACTCAGGATGTGAGGGCACTGCGAAGTTTCATGACAAAGGACATGGATACGGAGATAACTGAGACCGTCTTTGCACAATCTTCTGCAGATAGAAATCCCTGGTTCCACCAACGTTATTCATGATAGCTTCAGAAGTTCCAGTAAATTTATATAGAATAAATATTTAGCATAATTCATGCAACCAGAAAACTAATATTATCATTTTTTTTGTTCATGATGTGATGGCATATCTACAAAAGTCAAAAGACTCCAGTAAAAAATTGCTACAATTGATAATGATATTTGGCAAGGTGGCAAGATTGAAAAATAAATGTAGAAAAATCAATAGGTCTTCTTTTTAGTCATTCCTTTGACAGATATTTATTGAACACCAACTGAATGAATGCCAAACACTCATCTAGGGCCTGGAGATAATAGTAGTCAACAAAAGGGACATTGCAGTTGGAGGAAATGGAAAATAAACCACAAATGACTAAATGTAAGTCAGATGGTAACAAGTGCTATGGAGAAAAATAGAAAGCCAAATAGCTTATAGCAAATGCTTGGTAGGAAGGTGGGCAGCAGGCAGAGGTATGCTGTTGTCTATGGCGTGATCAGGGAAGGCCTCACTGTTAAAACTGTGAACATCTGAGCAGAGGTTTGAAGTACATGAGGAAGCCTGCCATGCAGATAACTGGAAGAAGCCCATTCTAGTGAGAGGGAACAGCAAGTTCTCAGGCTCTCAGCGTTGTACATGGTGTGCTTTATTTATAATAGTTATCAATTACAAATAGAAGTGGAACTGTTACCATAACAATACAAATTATAACATACTTAGGAATAAACTTCAGCAAGAAATGATAATTTGAAGAACATAAAACATTATCTGTGAAAACCTAAGAAACTATTTTAAAAACAACAAAGAAGAGATTCACTTGCCTACCAGATACTTGAACATATTGAAGGAACCATATCAAAATAACGTGATATTGGCAAAGGAGTAAACAAACTGATCAACACTGACTGGAGAGTCCATCTGGAACTAAAGCTGTACCCCTACTTGCTAACATCTTCAAAAGTAAATTCCAGATAGATGAGGGCACACTTTATTTTAATTGAGCAATTAATGTATGTTAGTTGTCTATTGCTGCCATAACAAATCATCACTAACCTAGTAGCTTCAAGAAAACAAATGTATTATCTAACAATTCTGTAGGTAACAAGTCTGACATAGGTCTCAGCAGGGTTGCATTCCTTTCTGAGGCACTGAGGGAAAATCCATTTCCTTGCTATTCCTAAGGGTCGTCCACATTCCTTGGCTTGTGGCCCCTTCCTCCATCCTCAGAGCCTGCGATGTTGCATCTCTCTAACCATACTTCTGTAGTCATATCTCCTTCTGACCACACCTGAGAAATGTTCTCCCCTTAAGGACTTGTGTGACTAGATTGGACCCCCCCCCCCGGATAATCTAGGATAATCTCACCATCTCAAGTCTGCCCCCTTACCACACCTGAGTCCCTTCTGCCATGAAAGGCAACATTTTCCTAGGTTCCCGGGATAAGGGCATGGACGTCTTTGGGGACCTTCTCTGTGCCTACAACAAACATTTTAAAGGAGATTTGAGAGAATATTTTTATAACCCAGATGTCAGGGAAATGTTTATATTCAACAGGGAAATAACTCATAAAGGATAAAGGAAAAGATGAGCATGCTGTACCATGTAATTTGTTTTAATTGTATGATCAAACATATAAACAAACTCTAAAGACATATGCTAGATGTCTTCCAACATGTGGCAGACAATATGTTCACGTCTGCATTTTTACAGTGGTTATAAGAATTATTAGGGGGAAAAAAAACTTTGGAAAATGGGGAAAAGATCTGAATAGTCAAGTCACATGACAGCAAATCCAAATGGCCAATAAAGCCACATGAAAATATGTTCAACCTCAGTAGTTTTTGGAAGAACACAAGTTTATGGTAACAATGAGTATATTAGTTCCCTAAAGCTGCCATAATGAATTACTACAAACTTGGTGGCTTAAAACAATAGAAATTTATTCTCACAGTTCTAAGGGCGAGAAGTCCAAACAAAATCAAGGTCAGGGTCATCCTCTCCCTGAAGGCTCTAGGGGAGGATATATCCTTTGGTCTTCCAGTGTCTGGTGGCTCTAGGTGTTCGCTGGCTGGTGGTTCTATCAGCCCAGTCTCCACCTCCTTCTCCACATGGCTCTCTTCTCCCTGTGTCTCTCTCCCATGTGTCTCTTATAAAGATATTTATTGAATTTAGGGCCCACCAGAGAATCCACAATGATTTCATCTAGATATCCTTAGTTATATCTGCAAAGACCCTTTCTCCAATGAGGTCATATTTATAGATTCTGGGAATTAGGACATGGACATATCTTTTGGGGGGATGGGGGCTACCATTCGTCCACTATAATAAGATACTAACCCTCCCATCAAATTGGTAAAAATTTTAAAAGAGCCCTAATATCCACCACTGTGGTAGATGAGAGATGGGGGAGAGGGGGGTGAATCTCATACATTGCTATGGTCTTGTGAATTTTTGAAAAGTCTTAATGCAAACACACACACACATCACACACACAAACACACACCATATATTACATGACTCAGCTTCTGGGAAACTGGCCCATAAAAATAAAAACATCAGTATGCCAGATTTGGTAAACAAGAATGTTATTGCATCATTGTTGTGATGAAGGAAAGAAGAATCTGGAAACAAAATGAATGCCCAGCAATCAGGGAATGA
Organism: Zalophus californianus; assembly: GCF_009762305.2. Taxonomy (NCBI): domain Eukaryota; kingdom Metazoa; phylum Chordata; class Mammalia; order Carnivora; family Otariidae; genus Zalophus; species Zalophus californianus. The sequence goes on from NC_045595.1 coordinate 78,615,073, forward strand.
TTGAAAAACATTGTGGTACACCTATACCATGGATATGTATATATAAGAGATTTGAGAAATATACAGAAGAATAATCATCAGCTTTTTTTATGGGCACAGTGATTGGCAGATCGTGCTAGAAGTCATGTTTGAGGTTTTAAGTGGAAAAGATTTCTTTCTTTTGAGTCACAATGCCTGGGATCCTGTTTAAACTTCTTGATCCCCTAATTCTTGGTATAATTGAGCAAAGTGACACGTCACCAGCCACCCTGGATCCGCGACTGTCAGCCTCGGGTAGGAGGCCGCCCCTGCTCACCTCTCAAGCTCCTCGATCCTGTGAGTAGATGCCAAATTCCAGAAGGAGCAAAGTGTTTAGGTTCTGCTCCCCCTGAGGTGTAGTGAGGATATTGTTTTGTGATTTGACTGGACAGACGCAGAGATGTAATCAGTGGCTTTTGACAGAGTCATTGCTGAGTAAGTGAGAAAGTTCCTGCGCCGTTTAGACCAGGAACTGAGAGGCAGTGTTGGGACGTTCCATTCAAAGATGCCTTGGCCCTGCTTTCTGTAATTCCCCCAGAATATTTTGAGCAATGGGAATACATTGAAAAAGGCACTACACAGCTTTTTCCTCCAGAAAAAAACCACACGCATGCAAAGGTATAAACTCTGGTATGTTTGCTTTAAAAAAAAAAACTTGCCCACAAAACTCAAGGCTTCCTGGAATCTCTATTAAGAATTCAGATGTACTGATGATAAATTTCTAAATACCATAATTTCAGCCAATACTATTAACAAGTAGAAAAAAGAGGAACAATGCATGTGTGTGTGTCTGTGTGTGTGTGTGTGTTCATAAGAACTATTTTTTTTTTAAATCATGGGGGAATGAAGTTACACCTGGCAACCTGTGAAAACCTGAGATCGGATAGTTTATTGATCCTTTCAAATTGTTTGCACACTACGTGGTATAGAGTGTCAGGTCTGTGTTAACTCCAGAATACTTAGAAATATTCAAAAATAAGTTATCACCTCAAATCTCTTGAAAAGCATCCAAAGATCAAGTAACTCTTCCCAGAGACCTACCCTGCCCAGGCTCTTGAAAGCCCTTCTTATTTTTAGAGAACACTTGGGTATAATGCATGATTCATAGTTTCTTCTTCTATATTTTGATCTTATTCTATAGTGAATATAAATTACTTTCCTAATCAGAAAAAAACTACATTAACTAAAAACTCATCTATGTGATTTGAGAATTACAGTTCATAAAGTATTTTTGGAGTGGATTTTTAAAGAAACAACCAAACGAGTTATAATCCATAATCAGAATTTCATAGTGTGAATGCCGGGAGACCTTTTTTTATGCTGATATTTATAGGAGATTAAACTCTCAATAAGTTACAAATGTGAGAGACAGTGTGCAGTGCAGGGGAAGGGCCTTCTGTGTAAGTGGGACCTAAAGCCAAATGTGGCAATTTGCTTCCTCTCTAAGCCTCTGTTTATTCATTTGTTAAGTAGAGATGACACTAGTTCTTACTTTTGCAGAGTTGTTACAAGACTTAGGGTTACAGAGTGTCAGAAAATTGCACCCAATAACTAACAATATATGAAAATCTGGGAAAATATTTCTTTCTCGTGTTCTTCCTTGTTTTCAATAACCATGAGCAAGAGAAATACAAGATGGATTAGGTCGTTTGTCTTCAAAATACTATTGGCCCAGTAATTATCTCTCAATAATTATTTGCTCTAAATAGGCCCACTATACTGCAGGGTGATCATGGGAACAAATAAAACCTTTTAATGAGAAGAAGTGATATTAGAAATCAGGTCTGTGGTTCCCATGGGCCCTGGGTCATGCCTGCGAGGGAAAGCTCCTGGATGACTGGTAAACATCAGGTTTTTTATCTGTGTGCTGTTTACATAGTTCATACATTTACATCCCCTGCATGTGTCTATAAGTGTGTTATACTTTAATAAAAAATGGAAACCAAAAAAAGAAAGAAGCAAAGGGGTGTCCCAGAAAGTATCACCTATATAGTCTTGAATGGACCTCATTCTTCTATTTTAATCTTTCTCACATTTCATAAACACATGAGAGGAGAAATCAAAATGAGTGCTTTAGAACAGAGGTTTTCAGCTACGGTTGGGCATCAAAACTCCAAAGCGAGTTTTGATTTGGAGTTTTTTTTTAAAGTAAACATCAAGGGGCACCTGGGTCGATTGAACATCCAACTCTTGGTTTCAGCTCAGGTCATGATTTCAGGGTTGTAGGATTGAGCCACACGTTGGGCTCCATGCTCAGCAAGGAGTCTGCTTGAGATTCTCTTTCTCTAACCCCTCCCCCAGCACACACACGCACTCTCTCACTCCCACTCTTTCTGTAAAATAAGTAAATAAATCTTAAAAAAAAAAAAGGTAAACATCAAGATCTGCCCACCCCTAGAGATGATGATTCACTGGATCTGGGAGAGGGGCCCGGGAATCTGTATTTTTAACTCCAAATTTAGGAATATTCGACTGCTCTCAAGTCTAAAGCAGAGGTTCCTAAACTTTGCTGCATTTTGGAATCACCCCAGGAATTTAAAAAATATTGAGGGCTGGAATCCACCCCTAGAGCTCCTAATTTAATTACCTGGGAAGTGACTAGGGCATCCAGATTTTTTTTTCTGGGCATCTAAATTTTTAAAATTTTTGCTGCATTTTGGAATCACCCAAGGAATTTAAAAAATATTGAGGGCTGGATTCCACCCCTAGAGCTCCTAATTTAATTATCCGGGAAGTGACTAGGGCATCCAGATTTTTTTTTCTGGGCATCTAAATTTTTAAAATTTTTGCTGCATTTTGGAATCACCCAAGGAATTTAAAAAATATTGAGGGCTGGATTCCACCCCTAGAGCTCCTAATTTAATTATCTGGGAAGTGACTAGGGCATCCGGATTTTTTTTTTTTCTGGGCATCCCCCCCAGATGATTCCAATGTACAGTATTTATGAACAACTATCTAAAACAGAGGGAAGGAGCTTGGAAACCTCTTCTAGGTGTTTATGAACAGCAGGGAAAATATGGAGGGAATCTCAGCATCATCTAATTGGTGAACGCCAAATCTGCCACCACTCCTTCCACAATTTACCCTGCCCTGTGGCTTTCACATAAGGAAAACATTTATTGTATATTTCTATAATGAGTATGTATTTGTTTATAGGGCCTTAATATCCTGTCTGAGTCATCATACTTTTAGCCTGTAAATTTCTAAATGGCGGGGCAAGGGCGGGGTAACTGCTTATACAGACAATGAAGTGCAGCCATTCAATGGACAATCACAAGAATGCAGAAATTGCTTTCTGCAGATCACCGGAGAGGCAGACACCAGCATTTTATAACCCATCTACCCCAGTGAGTTCACTGTAGGAAAAGAAAATGCAAGAAACAAACTCTTCTTGGAGACCAAGAGAGTTCACAGAGGTTAGCATTAGACTCTCCCACGTAAGATTTGGATTCCAAGATTCCATCACTCTGGTGATGAAAAATGCTTCTATTTTGATTGGGAACTCAATGCTCCAGATGACTATGCTCCATGTTTATGCAAATTCTTAACTCTTTTCCTCCTCTCTAACTCATGGGTCCTACCTTGTATTCAATCCCTTCAAAAGACTGCTTCTTAGGACGCCTGGCTGGCTCAGTCGGTTAAGCATCTGACTCGGTTTCAGCTCAGGTCATAATATCAGGGTTGTGAGATCGAGCCCCACATTGGGCTCCACGCTCAGCACAGAGTCTGCTTGAGATTCTCCCTCTCCCTCTGCCCCTCCCCCCACTCATACACTCTCTCTAAATAAATAAATAAATAAAATCTTTAAAAAAGAAAAAAAAGACTTCTTTTCTCAGATATGCCTTAGAATTTCCTTTACTATGTCCAAGAAGTAGAACTAAGTGGGATTGGAAAGGGTAGGGCTCTTGTCATTTATCAAGGGACTGGAAGTTGCCCTTAAAATAAGCAAAAATCCAGAACCCAAAGTTTGAATCATTTTGCCTATTGGAGAAATAGTTTAGCTAAAAGACTTTTTAGTGAGAGGTGGCAAAATTAGCTCTAATGTCTTACATTGTTCTCATAAACTTAAGCATAAAGCTTCTGGACAGCCCTACTCAACAGCCATCCCTGAAGGAACCATGCTTCTCTGTCAGAAGTGCCCTCCTCCATCCTTAATACCTTTATACACTCCTGTTCATCCTACGATAACTCATTCCTGAAACCTTCCCTCGCTGGCCAGGAATTGAGGATGAAGATTTGCTCTCTCCTTGTATTCTTACAACACACTGTTCACATATTGGATTATAGGATGTGTCATGGTGTGTTGTAAATATTTATCTTCTGGCCATGCTCCTCTTTTAGACCTGGGCTCTTCTTAAAGGAGGAGGGAAACTTACTCAAATTCCCAGCCTCAGAACTTAGTCCGAGGTCTTGGCACGTGGTCGGAATCACACCACCTAATTACAGCAGACGATGTTTGGCAAATGAATTGCCCATTCTGACAGTGTGGCCATATTTATTAGCAGAAGCTCTGGACGGCAAAGCTTTTAACTGAAGCTGACATTATCCTAAAATAGGAAGCCACATCAATGCTGCCTTTTGACGTGATAGAAGTCAGCTCTCATTCCATCCAAATAACTCTGGACTCTCCAATGGGGCCCTAATGGAAGATCAAAGAGGTTCTTAAGACCTGGTCCTTTTTTCCATTTCAAGTAGTGGGTTAATGCTACAGGTTAACTCTAAGCTCTCAACTCTAAGCTGGAATGGCAAAGGAGGCATATCTGACCTTTAATTCTAAGTGAAATGAAAAGACAATGGAGTTGGAGAGGTAAAGGTACAAAAGAGAAAGCTAAGTGGTAAGTTGGGGTAGGAGGAGGGTATAACATTAGGTAAAAAGGGATGTAGATCATCAATCTGTGCTGTCCAGTACTACAGTCACCAGCCCTGGGTGGCTCTTTAATTTCAATGTAAATTGATAAAAAACAAAATTAAATATTCATTTCCTCAGTCACACCAGTCACATTTCAGGTGCTCAGTAGCCACACATGGCTAATGGCTCCCACTTTGGACAGTACAGATAAAGAGTATTGCCATTATCACAGTAAGTCCTATTTGACATCATTGGATAAATCCCACCCTTTTACAGATGGGAAGCCTGACCACTGGAGAAGGTTAATGACTAGCCACAGACACACAGTAGGCCTACACCTGGGACCCAAACCTCAGAAACCCCAGGCTGGCCCTCCAACACTCCATGCTGTGAGATTCGCCCACTTTCGCTCTCTAATTTGTCCGTGTGAGTCAAAGAAAATGAGGAAGGCTGTCGAATTCCAGATGAATTCAAAAGTATCAAGTAGCCATTTGGTGCTGTTATACTAAGCAAACTTACTGAAAGAAAATTTTTAAGTAAAAAGTTCGGGTATAGTAATTATCTAAAATGGAAAACTTCTGAACAAAACTTGTCTTTGTACTTAAAACACTAAGCTACGTGGTCTTAAAAAGCATCATCTAATCACTCAACTTAATATCAGGTCAGGAAGTTGCATGGTAATCAGTAACTTCCGGGCACATACTTGTAGCTATTTAACTACCTGATTTTGTATAATAATTACACATTGTTGTGCCGTAAAATATTACTTCCAAAAAATTCACATTTGCATCTTCTAAATATACCGAATTGTGGTTAGAGCTGTCACCCATCATGCATTGACATAAGTTATTTGGCTTTTCAAAATGTTGCTTATATATGTTCAAATTTCTTTCTTATATCTTGAGCTGGTTTCGATAATATAATAATGTGCTCATGTATGCCCTCCTATAAGGAATATCAGTTTTCTTTATACATTTAAATTGGGTTTCCAAGAACCATAGTGCTAAGTTTTCAGACTTGGGGCAACATTTAAAATAGGATTATGTGATGGGGAGCCTGGGTCGTTCAGTCGTTGAGCATCTGCCTTCGGCTCAGGTCATGATCCCGGGGTCCCGGGATAGGGCCCCGCATCGGGCTCCCTGCTCGGCGGGAAGCCTGCTTCTCCCTCTCCCACTCCCCCTGCTTGTGTTCCCTCTCTTGCTGTGTCTCTCTCTGCCAAATAAATAAATAAAAATCTTTTTAAAAAATAAAATTAAATTTAAAAAATAGGATTGTGTGAGAAATTTGAGTTGGTGTCATAGGTACTGGGACATTTTTTGGTCATGGTTTTTCAGAAGGCTAGAGGGGATTTTCTTGAATTTGCGGATAATTTATCTTCTTACTTTTGAGTGAGAACATCTCCATCCTGTTTCCTTTCGAGCCTTGGATGACCATGCTGAGAGCTGGTCACTTATTAGAAAGCAATGTACAGCTCATGTGAAGGGGACATTTCATCTCCAGTGACTGGAGTTACATGTCCATTGCGTTTGGGTTATTTGACCGGAAGTGCGGGCCCTGCAGTGTGGTTGGATGATACTGGCGTGAGTGGCTCCAAACTCTAGGGAAAGCTCAGCAGCTTAGCTGACTTAACAACACGTCTCAACGTTCTCCAGTCCATTCAGGCATCAGAGTGTCTGGAAGTCTTGATCCTCATTCAGAGCACCACAACACAGCAATACAGGGAACTTTCAAAGGTAACCAACCTAATTTTGGGTGAAATCACTAATATTTTATACTTGATTCTGGGACAGACCCGTGAGGGGTAGCATGTACAAAAAACTAAGAGAAAGAAACAAAAGAAAATTTTGCAGCTAAGAAGTTCTATCAAATGATATATTTTTCTTAGAAAATTGGTAAAATTTGGTGTTTTTTAAATAAATTAAAATACTTTGGCACAACTTCCATTTTTGCATTGAAATGCCCCCGTGTAATTTATGGGACATGGGTGTTTTATGTGGCCTGGGAACTCTGGCATAGATCAGTGAAAGGGCCAGGAAGCCAAAGGAACTGGTCCAAATTTGCAGCAAGAATCCTGTGTTTATGGTATTCTGGTATTGTTTTGCCAGAATGTACTTATAGTATTATTTACACAAAGTCGTAGCACTTGTTACCCTTATGGTACTCCATGTGAAATGTCTTACAGCTATTATCTCACTCAACCTTCACAAACCCTCTGAGATGGAACTATGTGATCCTATTTGACTGATAAGGAAACAGGTTGAGAGAGGTGAAGCAAACTGCCCGAGGTTGCACAGCCAGTAAGTGATGGAGCTGCATTTGAACCCAGGACATCCTAACTTCAAAACGGCTACAAGATCTTGCCTCTCAAAGAAAGGCCAAGGAGAGGCTAGGCTTAGCAGGCTCAGGACCTCTGGAAGAGTTTGGGCTACCAAGCCAGACACCCATGTTCTACAGCTTCCTGTTGGTTTTCAGTTCCAGAGAGCAGTTGTGGTCTTTAGTTTATTTGCCATGTACATCTCGATTCCTCCATCCCCTTCTCCTCTTTCCATCAGATTCCACAAAGGGAATAATTTAATCAAACTAAATGAACATTTCCTCAAAATCCTTTTCCCAGAACGTCTGGAGAAATTCCAGCAAGCAGTTCTAAATCTTAGTGAAACGCATTTTGCAGGAGTAGCTGTCCTTTAACAGGGAGAGAGAGAGAGAGAGAGAAGCCTTCTGAAATAACTGTGAAAATCAGAGCAAGAGTCTACAAAGTCTTCCAAAGAGTGGTTCAAAGGCCTCTAGTCTACTCCTTGTGTTCTGAATTTTTGGTTCATGGCTAATTTTGCAAATAGCTTCAAAGCAAGTTGCCCTCCTTCCTTTATTGATTTTTAAACCTAACATTTAATGATCCTGTTAACAACTGTAGTTGAGATGAGGCCACTGACTTTTTTTTAATCAGCTAGATTTATTGGCTACCCGATATTTGCCAGGTACTGTGCTGAGAACCAGGGATTCATGAATGAGGGCAAGATGGTTCCTGGCCCCGAGCAGGGGGCTTTACCGTCCAGCCAGGGAGAAGGGCAAAGAGCAAAGTGGTGCACTTAATGCCATGTGTGGGGAACTCAGAGAAGGAAGCCAAATATCTGCATCTCATTCAGAGCCCTGCTTACGTTCAAAATACAAGTATTACATTTATAGACATCCGTAATGCCCCTGAGGGCTGAAAGGCGTCATTTTTGTAGACACTGTGACCATGGAGCTCTTTAAAAAGTGTTTTATTAAAAGTAATGCAAGTAAAAAAAAAAGAAGAAGAAGAAGAAGAAGAATTAATGACATTGAGAAGTTCAGAAGGATATAAAATAAAATGTAAAATCCCCATCCCCATCTCCCAGCCCTACTCCCTGCAGGTCACCACTAGTAAAAAATTTTTTTGTCTACCTTATCAAAAATTTTGTGTGCACAGCATTTCTACTATACACACACATACACACAAATATGTCTTTTGCACAAATTGGATCATACTCCCTCTATCACACTATGACTTACTCTTTCTTCAAATAATATAACTCTGACACCTTCCCATACCTCTCCATATAACTATATTTACAGATAACAGGTGTTATGATTTTGTGGAAATACTGTAAATATACTCTATTCCCTCTCATTCTTTTTAATTGCCACATATTAGTCTGTAGTATAATTAATGCACCAAAACTTATTTACTGGGTCTTCTGCTGATGAACATTTACATAAGCCACAGTGAATACATCTATCTGAATGAATGTGTTTGTGGGATAAATTCCAAGAGGTGGGGTTGTAAGGTCAAGGGATATATGCTCATGGAATTTTGACAAATGTTGCCAAAATGCTGGACTGATTTACACCTCATTGATGGTGTGTAAGACAGCCACCGTTTTCTTTCACACGAAATACACCTGACAATAACCCGTGCATTCACAGAGTGCCTGATGGAGCTTTGAAAGCAAGAAGTGTGCACCTCATATTTGAGACAGATGTAAGCAGAGTCCTGTGTCATTTGCTAATGAGAGAAAAGGGCAGAGCCACGATTCACAATGCCTCCATTTTCCGGAGTCCTTCTTCTAAAGTCTTTCAACTGCTGTGTCTTAGGAATTTAGTTTAAGTGTTTCCTTGAAATTTGGGTTCAGGTACAACTTGGCTTCTCATCTCCAGTTGCCGGAGAAAAAGGAAAATAGGAACCTATTTTGTGCATCTCTCTTAGTCGGGTAAGGCCCTCTGGAGGGAAAGTGTGATTAATCACAGGTGACCAGGACAAGTGACTGCCCCCTCCCTGTCCTTACATAGTCCTGGGGAGTCCGAAGACTAAGCTCAGTTTGAACCTGACCTGCCTTAACTGCTCCTCTTTGGTATGGAAATTTGTGGGAACAGGACATGTGGTGGGTAACTATGCCATTTCCCTACAGTCAGGTCAGTCAGAAAAATTTCAAGAATCATTTTAGGATCTTTTATTCCACGTCTGGCAGAGCACAGAAAAATATTAGCCTCTAGGCCTAGATGACTGCTTTGGGATCTCCAAGTAAAAAGTTTCAAGGTTAGTCATTACTAGGCAGTTCAGCGGCTGTGACTGATTTGAACACCATCCCAGGATCAACAATTGCTAGAAAAATCAGGCTCCTCTTGTCAGAAAGATTTTTTTTTCAATTTCTGATTAATTAGGGTATTCTAACCACTTAATTGTGCATCATATCTCTTGGGGCAGGAAACTGAAGTAATTTGTCAGAAAATCACACCTTTAATAACTTAAGTCCTTTGAGTAGATCTACAGAGGAACTTTGATCCATAACCATTTTGTTTCAAAATGTTGAACATAGTTTTTGAAGTTTATAGTGAACATGCCTAGGATATGATGCTGACTTGAAAGAACATTTTGTTTACAAGATATCTCTGGTGTCAATTCAGACATTTCAGAAGGGCCCAGAACAGGACACACAGGAGACTGCACGGCCCATGAAGAGAGAAACATGCATTGCATTTAATTAAAGCAAACTTGCTGGAAGATTTATTTCCCTTCCTTCATATCTAAAAAGAAACGTAACTAAGCACCAGCTATTTTTCCCTCTGCCAGTGTTTTGGGGTTTATCTTGGCTCGTGTTTTTTCAGCCCAGACATTATGGAAAACTTTATTGCCTTGCAGACACGTTTCTGGGCAGCTGAGGGAATGAAAAGGAAGCACAACTTAGTTGATTTCTTCTTTGCTAGGACATAGTACCCAGAAAAATAAATACTATCTGCCACAGTTAAAAATCAGGAGGAAGAAGCTGAGCATTGCCTTTGAAAATAAGGAAGTTGTTTATGAAAAACATCAGAGGTCTTTGCTGGAGATGGGGAAATCTGTAGGTAAAGTTGCAGAAATTTTAGATTCGTCAGCATGATAGGGAGCAGCCCAATACTCTGATTTTTTTGTTTATATATAGATAGAGAATTTTTAGTCATGCCAGTAAGTAAGGAAACTGATTTCAATCTCAGGGTATTTAAAAATATTTTAGAGAGACTTCAGTTTTTAAAACAAGGAATAGTCTTTATAGATGGTTTAGCCTAGGCTACATTTAATACCCTTTAACAAGAAACAAACTCCTGGAGATAATTAGGTTTTCTTTAAGTGCAATTGTAATAAATAATCAAGTGATATTTTAAATTTTGTTTTATTTCTGAAAGGCAAAGTTGTATTTTAATCCTTAGCACCCTACCCCTGGCCCCCCCCCACCCCCCAAAAAAGATTGTTGAATGGTTGGATATACACTGACACACTGGCTATTTTACCTGAACAAAAATTAAGAATGCAGTTTCTCTGAAGTCAGAATCATATAAAACTGCAATTAAAATGAGCAGATTCGTGGCACTGTTTTATGTTTCTACCTAAATAGAATGTGCATCTCAAGCACACAAACTTTTGCTTGTATTTACTAAGAATTTAGAACTTTGTGCAAGCCATCAAGCACGCAGTTTATGAAATATCTCTCTCAAAGTGAAGATGCATACCTGGAGCTCTTTTTGGTGTTTTCAATCCTATGTGCTTGATTTCTTTAAAAATTCCCTAGTCTTCATGTGGCTAATAAGCAGCAGTAATAAAGCCCTTGTTTGTCCACTTGCCAACCCTCCCATTTGGCCTGTAAGCCTCTGGCTTGAAACCCCATACTGGGCTCTGGTCCATTTTTCGTGAGTCTCCTCTCCCCTCCCTTTTCTTAGCCAGCACTCCGGACGACAGTCAGAAATCAGAAGGGCTTTATTTCCTTAAGCAAGTCACTTCTTTCAGCGTTTCTGGCATTGCTTTGGTGCAGTGGCTTTAAACGGATGACCACAGTCCCCAGTAAAAAAATACATTTTATATAACTCCTGAGCCTACAAGCGGTGTGTGTCTACAAACCCAAACAAAAGTTCCACAAAACAATCCTTGCTCTCAGTAAGTACAGTGAACTCCTTCCAGTCAACTGTATTTCATTTTTTAAAAGATGCGTCTTGCTACCCTCTAAATTGATTTCACAACCCACTAATGGATTGGGACCCATAGTTTGAGAAACACTGCTTTAGTGTACTAGATTCAGCCCGAGAATTTTAAGTTTGGCAGTCAATCACAGGCTTGCTTATATCGGCAGAAAAGGCAGGACTATTCATTGCTAGGAACATGGTGAAAACATCCTTTGGCAGCTTTCAGAAGACTTTTTTAAGAGCAGTAGAATAAACAGGTATTAAGTCTATTAATGGAAGACTGCTCGGCCAGAAAATAACAAGGGGTTAAAAAATGGCTGTCATGCACTCTCAGAAGGTGGACAGAATCCTGCAGACTCCGGTTCTAGAACTTTGCTTCCAAGTACAGTTCTCAGCTGATTAAAAAAAAAAAAAAAAAAAAGAGGGCTGGCCTGTTTTCCAGGTAGTAAGGAATGGAGATATTTCAGAGGCAGGCAGTGGAGCCGGGGAACTTGGATGGAGAAAGGCTGGCTCTATGACTGTTGGTCATGCCTCGTTTCCTGTTGGGACCAGGAACGAAGGCTTCTCTGTGCTCACAGCCACTGGCCATCTTCAGCCATCTCCTGGCCGTCCCCCAGCCTCCCTTTTAACACCTTGGGCCACAACTTGTTCTGCTTCGGTCACCTGAGTGAAAACTTGTTTTCTAGATTTGGGACAAACTAAAAGCTGTTCTTAAAACCTGAAGGAAATAGTCTATCTGGTGCTTCTGACTCCACCAGGTAATCGTGTACCAGATCAGAATCCTATTCCATACCACCTCAGAGCTGCAGCCTCTGCGAAAGCTGTGAGTGTAGAGAAGATCCGGGATACGTGCAAAGTCAGTTCTGTGTTTGGCAGTTTTCATTAGTTATGTGAGTAAATGTTCCTTTCTCTTTCTGGTCTTGGGCTACCAATGTGTCCTTTTTAAGCTTATGCTGAAGTGGGATGGGAATTTATCAGGTGACAACTGAAAGTGGGCCAGATCTCATCAGTCCAGGACCCTAAATATTTATTGTTTCCTTACCATGCCACATGAAGTTTAACTTCAAAGGGGCCACCGCAGGTGTTCTGCCTTTACACCTTCTGTACTTTTCCCGCGCCACTCAGAAAGCACTTTTTTTTATTATGTTATGTTAATCACCATACATTACATCTTTAGTTTTTGATGTAGTGTTCCATGATTCATTGTTTGCATATAACACCCAGTGTTCCATCCAGTACGTGCCCTCCTTAATACCCATCACCAGGCTAATAACCCCCACCCCCCTCCCCTCTAGAACCCTCAGTTTGTTTCGAGAATGCCCAAGAATCTTCACCGTCAGGAAGGTCTCTTGATGGCTTTTAAAAATGCTTTCTCAGAGACGAACGATGAGAGACCACAGACTCTGAGAAAGCATTTTTAAAAGCCATCAAGAGACGTTCCTGACAGTAAAGATTCTTGGGCATTCTCGAGGATTCTGAACAAAGCTGGGACATCTCCCCCACTGAAGATTAGTTTTATCTCTTTCAAATGGAACAGGAAGAGCCAGGAGAGCACGCAGTAGGGTAGTAGAAGCCCTGAGGATGACTCTCATTTCCCCTACAAACAGGAGACTATAGAAGTCATGCTGCCCTACAACTGATTTTCTGCTTCTCTAAGCTGGGAAACCACTCTTGGCCTATGTTGCTCATAGAATGGATGTGGCTGTCAAATAAGGTAATACACGTGAAAATACTACAACAAACGTGAAGTCCAAAGGCTGTGTTCTTTTCTGTTTTCCATCAGTCCAGACCTAACACAGGGAGGAAGGTGGTATTTTTAAGTCCTCATCACCCTAGCAGTTTGTTTTTTATGGAGAAAGTGCCGGGCTTAGATCTGAATAAAAGAGGGGCTTAAATCAAAGGCACCTGGGAGGGGGAGCCAACCAGGGGGTGTTCAGAGGCGAAAGAAAGAACATGAGAAGAAAATCGGTCTAAGGTGCATCTGAAGGTTATACGGCATATTTCAGAAACTCTCCGGAAGAGCCTGGATTTCTACCACAAGTTCTAGGCCTTTAAAGGCCTGCTTGAGGGCCCCGTGTCTTGTGAACGTTGAACATTATTCATGGGAATTTACCCAACTTCAACCTCCGTGAGACTTGATCTTCAACTTCTTAACTTACAGGAACATACTGAAGTTGAAAGTGAGAAGGGCCATTTAAACCCCATTCTTGCGTTCCTCCTGGTTCTACATCCCATGCCACCCTGACTAGTGTGGGAAATGGAGAATTTTTGCTTCCTCACAGAAACATAGGTGTTTACATGGGAAGAGAGAGAGAGACGTTGCAATGAAGAAGTTGTGTTTCAATATAAAATTTCTATTTCTTCTAGTCACACCATGATCTTAAATCTTGAAACTCTTCTGGTTTCAACATGAGTAAACAAAGCTGCTAGTGAAATGCGTTGAGCTTGACATGAGTGAGCTCAGTCTCACAGCAGATTCACATTCTTCGGCTATATCTACAAATGATCTAGCCGTTTGTCCCAATGCAGGCTTTTGAGATGTTTAGAGGAGAGGAACCTGATTGTTGAGGCTAAAATATTAAGCCATTTGCATTAAGTAAGCTGCACACAAAATTTCTCCCTTGCCTCTTAGCTAGTGATGGCAACAGGGTTGAGCTGTGAAGAAATATGGCATGTCTGGGACTCCTGTCTTTCATTGTGTGCGTAAGCATCTTACTGAACCACGGTGAAAAAACAATATTAAAAAAATGCTTTCTTTAGAAAGTTGCTATTTTATAAAAGCATGTTGGTATTGGTGAACCCTACATTGTTGATAAAGACTTGTAAATGAGAAGAGACATGTCTTAGCTTGGGTTGCTATAACAAAATACCACAGATTGGGTGACTAAAACAACAGAAATTTATTTCTCACAGTCTGGGAGCTGGGACATCCAACATCAAGGTGCCAGCAGATTTAATGTCTGGGGAGGACCTTGTTCCTGGTTTACAGATGGCTGTGTTCACATGGCCGTTCCTTGGTGCAGGCACTGGGAGAGAGTGAGATCTCTCTGTCTTCCTCCTCTTATAAAGACACTAATCCCATCACGAGGGACCCACAGTTAGAGCTTCAACATATGAATTTTGGGGGGACACAAATCTTCATCTCATAAAAAGGTATAACCTTAAAAATGAACATTAAAAATTTCTAAAAAGCTTCTAACTTCAATGGTCAGTGTGATGTAAAATGACCTTTACTCTAGGTAAATTGTGGGTGATAATCTAGCAATTGTTCAAATGATAGCAGAAGTTACCATTTTCTGGGACATGTTAGTTCCATTGAGACCTAGGAAATAATCAGGAAGTTAAGGTAAGATAGTCTTCTGGGAGGGAAATAAAATATATGTGGCATGAGAAATTGCTTCTATAGCTTATGAGGAGGGAAGAGTAATAAACAAGTACCTTTCAGCCAAAGCAGCCTGGTTATTTGTAGCCATTTTTGTGCCATGGACCCATTTGGCCATCTGAGGAAGCTTATAGACTCCTTCCCAGAATACTGCTTTTAAATGTATGAAATAAAGCACATAGGATTACAAAGGAAACTAATTATACTGAAACAGAGCTTCATCCCTGGACCCTTTGGGGACCATGGTCCAGGAACACAGATTAAGAACCCCACATACTTGAAGCTCAGAAGAAGGGTAAATAAGAGCGATAAGGGAAACAAACCAAAAGAATTTTCAGTGCATTACCATTACTGTTTCACAGGACAATGTGGGGATTAAGTACTAAGTTCTGACTTGATCTCAAAAGTAGCCTAAGAGCCCATCGCAGTGCTTGAGGAGAGCTCTTGAGAGTGGCCAAACCTGGGACTGTAGAATCTAGAACTTCCTTCTCGTATGAAGCTTCCAGATGTTTTTCAATATTGGAAGTGTTTTCTCACAGACAAGTCCACAGTTTCACTCTTCCTATTATGAGTATTTCCAGTTCTCTACTTAAAGAATCAAGGTACCCTTCAAATTATGTCCTATGAAAGCTGAAGGTTTAAATGTAAATGGTATAATGCACATGTACCTGGGTGGTGCCTATTCATTTAGTGAGCCATTCTGAGCCTGGCCACATCAGGGGCTGTGCTGGTTGTGGGAATTATGGATGGTTTGAGATGAGGTTCCTGCCCACAAGTTAAGAGTCTGGAGATAGTGAGAGACTAGTTAAAAGACACTTTCAATGCAGTGGTACCACTGACATTTTAAAACTTGTTCTCAAATGTTGTGACATCAATAGAGGGTTGTGATATAATATGCCTTCCTTTTCCATAATTCTGGGTTGTTTCTAAATGAAAAATACAATGCATTTTTGTACATCATGTGTTGTATACAATATAATATTATACTGCCAATTCAAGAAGCAAAAATGGGCTTTTTCAGGGGATGCTGAGCAGGGTTCAAATGCTGTCTTCCAATTCTCTGCCTTTGGGCAAGATAGACTCAGACTTTGCTAATAGAATGAAATCTGATTGATTATTTTATACATTATACAACCTTTCTTAGTAAATCTTAGCAGTTTTAACAGTGTTCAAATTATTTCTCATTTCTCTTATCCACTTTGTTTATAGTATATTTCATGCCTGCTTCTGTCAGTTCTGAAATGGAGATTAGCCAGACACCATAATAGCTTCTATATACTTCATATAGTTTATCGAATAAAAACATAATGAATCAGTAAGAGATCGAATAAGTGTACATGCAAGGCTTTATGAATCATTTCTATTTTGTGCCCTGGAAGTCTGTTCCCTTTAATTTTTCTGCCTATCCCCTGTGTTCCAACATCATTATGGATTCCTTTAAGTGGTCTTAAATCCCTAAACTCCTCTTAAGATGAGAAGAATGGAACGAGACTTCTGCCTACTTGGAAGGAAAAATCAAGCTTAATAAAAGTATACCCATGCCTGGTACCAATATCATAGCATAATTATTGGAAAGTAAATGATTATTAATGATGCTACCACTTGAGAACATTGATTATTTGGTGAATGCCGAGGGACTGATTTATTGTAACAAACTTGAATTTTAGAGAAAGTGCCAGTAGTTCTTTATATCTAGAACTTAAATGTGACATTACTTTTGGCCAAGAAAGCCATTGAGGAAAAAGACATCCAGAAGGCAGCAGCTGAAATCTAGGACAGCACATTGATGGCTTACTTTTAAAATTTTATAACTAGTTTAATTCTACACATGTCTATAATAAACTGCGCCTTGTTGGTAAATGCCATAAATACAACCTCGGCAACTTTCCACTCAAATTTTGTATAAGTGAAAAAAGTTTACATAACTCTGAGATTTCAGATTTGAAAATGAATATGGAGATTATACAGACCAGTGGTTCTCAAAGTAGAGCCCCCAAACCAGCAGCATCAGCATTACCTGGAAACTTAGAGCTACAAATTCTCAGGACCTACCCCAGACCTACTGAATCAGAAATTCTGGGGGTGGGGCCCAGCAATGTGGGTTTTAACAACTCTCCAAGTGATTCTGGTGCTCTACAGTTTGAGAATCACTGATTTAGGCTGACATTCTCAACATTTTGATCCAGATCATTCTTTGTGGTGAGGGCGGTCCCGTGTATTGTTCGATGTTTAGCAGCATCTCTGGCCCCTACCCACCAGATGCCAGCAGCACCCTCCCAGTCATGACAATAAAAAATGTCTCCAGACATTGCCAGATGCCCTGGGGGGCGGGGCGGAGGACAAACCTGTTTCCTGTTGAGAACCACTGCTCTAGGCTACCCAACAAGCCTGATACAGGAATCTCCTTTAGAGATACTTCTACCACAGGTGTGAGTTCTTTTCTTTTCCTTCTCCCCTTAGAAGCCATGGAACTCATAAACTCACCCCCTCAAAATATATGATTACTAAAAACTTAAACATTTTAAATATATTTAGTTTTAAAGTATATAATTTTTATAAACGGCATGCAATTAATCATGTAAGAAACAAGAATGAATTTTTTTAAGATTTCATCTATTTATAAGAGAGAGAGAATGAGCACGAGCGGGGGAAGGGGCAGAGGGAGAAACAGACTCCTTGCTGAGCAGGGAGCCCGATGTGGGGCTCGATCCCAGGGACCCCGGGGTCATGACCAGAGCCAAAGGCAGATGCTTAACCAACTGAGCCACCCAGGCAACCCAAGAGTGAATTTTTTTCAAGTGTGCTTGATTACTGATCTTTCTTCAGAACTTTATTTCAGCACCGTATCACGGCAGGCTTCCCAGAGCACACACTGCTCCCTCCCCATCCTACCCACAATAGACACTGGATCTACTCAGATGTTCTCTGCCCATTTACTCCATCTATTAATTAGTGTTTGACTCCTTACTTCTATACTCTAAATCAGCTAATCTTATCCATCTTGCCCTTAATCTTATCCCTCATGTCCTAGGCACTGTGCTAAGTGTTTTCGAGTTCGTGTTCTCATACCACCGCCATTAAGGCAGGTCCTGTCATTGCAGAAAAGAAAATTGAGATTGACTGAGCTGGATACTATGTTCCAGGTCAAAAAGCTAAGAAATGATGGAGTTAGGTTTGAACCAAGGGAGACCTGGATCTCAGGCTGTTAATCAGTGCACTATTTTGAGTACTTAAATGTCTAGCAAATGCATTCACTCTTCAATGCAGGATGAATGAATGAATAATTGACTTGATTACTTAAAGCTAATGATGAAAGCTTTCAGCTGAATTACCTAAAAGTTCATTCATCAGCCTATTGTACAGTGTGAACACAGGCGTACCTCGTTTCCTTGCACTCCACTTTACGGCACTTCGCAGATATCGCGTGTTTTACGAACTGAAAGTCCGGGACTTCCGTGGAGAAAGTCACTGCGGATGTGGTGGGAATAGCAAGAGAACTAGAGTTAGAAGTGGATCCTGAAGATGCGACTGAATTGCTGCAGTCTCATGACAAACTTGAACAGGAGAGGAGTTGCTTCTGACGAATGAACAAAGAAAATGGTTTCTTGAGATGGAAACTACTCCTGGTGAAGATGCTGAGAAGACTGTTGAAATGATAAAGGATTTAAAATAGCACATAAACTTAGTTGATAAAGCAGCAGCAGGGTTTTCAAGGATTCACTCCAATTTTGAAAAGAAGTTCTGCTGTGGGTGAAATGCTCTTAAACAGCATCACAAGCTACAGAGAAATTGTTTGTGCCAGAGTCACTGGATGCGGCAAACTTCATTTTTCTTATTTTAAGAAATTGCAGCAGTCCCCCTAACTTTCAGTAACTGACTGCCATACTGATCAGTCAGCAGCCATCCAGCAGAAAGATCATGACTCACTGAAAGCTCAGACGATGGTTAGCATTTTTTAGTAATAAAGTATTTTTAATTAAGGTATGTACATTGTTTTTTTAGATGATAATGTTATTGCACACTTAATAGACTATAGTGTAAACATAACTTTTATATGCACTGGGACACCAAAAAAAAAAAAAAATGGACTCGCCTTATTGAGATACTCACTTTGTTGCCCTGGTCTGGGACCAAACCCATAATATCTCTGAGGTATGCCTGTATTGATTATTATATGCTAACCGGCAACATTTGGGAGAATGGTTTTGAAACTGCCCAAAACAGTTACTACTTGGAGAAGTCATATGCAATAAAGACAGTTGGATTTGTTGGCCTTCAGTCTCCAAGTATGATAGTGGCTTAAATCGGAAGGCTGTCTATAAGAGCATGAAAAGGAGGTTAACAAAAGAAATACAAGAATATAGGGAGGTTTCCCAGACTCCTTTCTTCTCCTGCAGTCCCTGGACATTTCAGTTCCTGGGGAAGTGGCATTTTGGGGATGAGTACAAAGCCCATTGGTGTGTCTAAGTCCAGTAGTTACTCAGCCTCTGATATACATCAGATCACCTGGAGAGAGCATTTTCAAACTGTAGAGGGTTGCAGGAGGTCCAGCGGGACCTAGTGAATCAGGGGCTCAAAGGCCACAGCCTGGTCTTTTGAGTTGTGTTTTAAAGTCCCCAGGTGGTTCGGCTGCACACCAAAGGTCAAGAGCCACTGCAGGTCATTGTCTTTTCCCAGGCAGTCCCCAAAGTCCAAAAGAGGGGACAGAAAAGGAGGCCCACAATGGTCAGTCACAGAGTTAGGTTGCTTTCAAAAACATGCACTTCCATCCTGCTCAAGACAGAGCCAAATGAGAAGTACAAATAGGGCCCCAAAAGCAGTGCGACAGGATGAGATCCATAAAACAAGGCTCTCAGAATCATTGGCAGTAGTTTCTTTTCCCTTGAATTCTTCCCCCTCATAAGAGAAAGGATCAGACAGTGATGTTTTCAGCAGCAAAGGTGCCTGTAATTGTGGGCTGGGCTTTCGAGATAGAACAGACATTTTTTTTAAATGTGTCCTCAGAGATGATCCATGTCAGCTCCTTCGTTCATAGATGAAGAAAGCGAGATCAGTGGTGGTATTCAATTTTCGAAGTTTCATAAAGTTAGGAGTGATTATTAACACTTTGGGCAAACAGCCAGTGTGGATGTTTAAATTAAACTTTAGCTGTCCACGGCTGTACCATAACATTTTATTTATCCTTACATGAATTTAAAATGACTGTTACATGTTGCTTTCTATATTCCTTTTCCAAACACACATTTATGTTTGTTGCAAAACTCAAGATGCAAACCCCTTGTTTCCGAAACATTTGAAAGAGGAAAGTGCCGGCCAGGAACCAAGTGCCAGGAAAGTGCTGGGCAAAGCAGAGGGCCAGACTTGGGAGGAACTCACACACTCTGATAAGAGCGTATCGCTTAGACTCCTTGAGTCGTGGTTTACAAATCCATAAACAGCACATTATGTGAGAGAGGAAAAACAGAGTGCTTTGAACTGATGTCAAGCTGGCACTGAAATCCAGGTTCGAGAATACTGGAATTGAAGTTCCTTTAGTCATCGAAAGAGTTCCAGTGACAACCCACTGGAAGTGGAAATGGTTTCTGCTGGCAAAAGCAGAACGTGGAGATGATCTTCTCCAGGCTTTTCACACTGCAAGTTTTAACAAGTAGTGAGCATGAAATGAATTAAGTGGGTCATATCCAGCATTTTCTCATGAAAAACAATAGATTAGAATAGAAGCTGTATAATAAATCTTTCATTGGAAGGTTAGGTAGTGTTTCACGAAACTTGGTTTGGGGTGTCTGGAGAAGGGTGTGTCACAGTGCAAAATATACTTGTTCTAGATCAGCTAGTCCAATACCTTCACTTTATAGATAGGAAAAAAGTTAGACCAAAAGAGGTTGGGGGACCTGGGTGGCTCAGTCGGTTAAGCGTCTGCCTTCGGCTCAGGTCATGATCCCAGGGTCCTGAGATGGAGCCCCATTTGGGCTCCCTGCTCAGTGGGTAGTCTCCCTCTGCCCCTCCCCCACCCCTGTGCTTGCACATTCTCTCTCTTTCAAATAAATAAAGTCTTTAAAAAAATAAAGTAAAATAAATAAATAAGAGATTAAGTGACTTGCCCAAAGTTGCACTCTTATCAAACATAAATTGAGAAATTTGAATTTTAAAAAAACCAACTCAGTCCTTTAAAAATCCAGTTGTTCCCCAAATCTGAGGAATGATTCTACAATGACACAAATTTTCCTTAGAAGAAAACCCCAGAGCCTACTGGAGGAACAATAGCATCTGTTCCCATGGGATATTAGAAGACTATCATTTTACTGAACTCAATGAACTGGGCTGGGTGTCAAGTGCTTTGGAGGAATTACATCATTTCATTCTCCCACAATAACGTAGATGCTCTGCCCTCACAGATGAGTAAACAGGCGCTCGAAGAAATGGCAGTTGCTCTACCAAGGGAAGCAGCTGCCTTGTGAGTCCCGAGCCCACGCTCACTTGCTTAGTTGCTCTCTCTCGTCATTCTTTCTCTTCAAACAAATAAATGGATAGCTCAAGAAAAAATAGATTGATGCCCAAACCCTAATATATACACATATATTTAGCATTTAGGTATTATATACTTTATAAGTAAAGCCTAATCAAACAAAGAGTTTAAGAACCTTCTCTCTCAGAGAAAAATAAATGGAAAGGCAAACAGTATAGGATGTTTGAGTGGAGCCTTTGCTGCCAGCACAGTTTTCTGTCAGGCTTAGTGATTCTTAAAATTGAATTAACCAATAAGCACTAACTGGAACAGCAACAATCTGGTATTTTTGCCGTGAATGAAATATGACGAATTTTTGCTTCACTTTCTCCAGGCAGGTGCCTTGTGAATGTCATCTGCTTTGTGTGTCACAATTAGGATAAAAATGCTTCTGATTGTGATAATCATAGAAGAGAAATAGACAAATTGGAAAGAATGACTGGGAGGAAAAGAAAACAGACAGAAGGAATGAGTCATCAAAACTGATCATTACAAAGGCTTTACAAGTTATTTATGCATACATTCATTCATTCCTGGTTTCTTGAGGTAGTTTTTTTTTTGAAGAGAATGATATTACAAATGCATGTAACCCACAAAGAGAACACAAATGAATCCGTCGAAACTTTAAAATAGCTAACATTAATTTGCTTCCCCAGTTAACCTTAATTGTTTATCCCTTTGGTTTTTGCTCAGAACATTCTATAATTTTAGTCCATATAAACAGTATTTCAATGTAGTACATACCATTTACCATCAGATGCAGAGAATTAGAGATTGGGAAAAGTCAGTTTGCCACAGACTCAATTGCTGAATGGAAATAAAAATAACTTAGTCTGCCCTCTCCCAATCACTCTAAGGAAAGCACTCATTGAAATTAAAGGGCAGAGCAGAATGATAATCTAATGCATCCCACCCCGCCAGCCAGTCCTGACACTCTCATTGTCAAAGACACCAATGCTACTCAAAGTGTGATCCTGTGACCAGCAGCATCAGCATTACCTGGGAGTATGCGAGAGATGCGAATCTCAGAGTCCTCTCCAAACCTCCCGAATCAAAGTCTGCATTTACCAAGGTGCCCTGGGATTCAAGTGCATGTTTAAGTTTGAGAAGCAGTGGGCTATACCCTTATAAGGGGGAAAAAACCCAAGGCTACACTGGAGCAGTTGAGATCAAAGTATAACCACAACCCCCCAAGTGGGAAAAATTCAAGACGTGATTTGATTGTCATTGTGGAATACATGAAATACTTGGAAGGAGGTTGTTGATTTACCCTTTCAAGTCAGAACAAAAGGAAATTTAAATTGTCTTGGGAGAGATGAAGGTGAGTCAGATAGAAAGAAACTAAAATGCTTTCTATCTGATCCATTTCAAGGATAGGAGCGTGGGTTAGATCCCCAGGTGTTTTTGGTGGACCAAGGGATTTTGTTTGGTCAGTGACCTCTTCTTATTTATGACAAATGGTACTGGTTTGTTTTTTGTTTTTTTGTTTTTTCATTTATAGTGGTGATAAAATATTTGCTTTGAAAAGAAGTTGATTTCAGGTTTTTAAGTGGGTCAATTTAAAGAACTATAATAATTAAATAATAGGACAGATGGATTGAGGGTGGGATATGACCAGCAAGCGGGCTTGCTAGACTAGGTCTGTATCCCCCAGAATTTCACATTTCACAGCTGAGCATCATGCTTAAAAAGAAATAGAGAATGGCCAGCTTTTCTATTTTGCCAAAGAAAGATGTTTGAAAACAGAATAAACAAACACTTTTTACCCACTATCACCAAATAAAAGATAGAATATTTTCATACCCCTAAAAGCAAGAGAGACAATAGCAGAAAGAAGGATTAGACCTTCCCAAGAAAATATGGTTGGCAACCTTACAAAGACATATACACATAGGTCAACACTCCCTTATCCAAAATCCTTGTTAGACGGGTCCCAGAATTCAGATTTTTTTGGAGGGTATGGGGTTCTAGAAGGTATGAAAGTAGTATTACAGCATCTGAGGGAACATCCCATACCATAAGAAGCACATTTATATTTCTGCAGAGAAATATTCACACTATATAAAACTATATATAAATATAAATATTCACACTAAGTTGAAGCAAAAAAGACAGAACATCCCTATGAAATCAGGTCGGTTTTTACCACCAAATGAGTTATGAAAAAACTTAGAGTTTCTGACAGCTTTAGATTTTGAAATTACCAATAAGGAATCATGCACATTTATATTATATAGTATTGCCCTTTTTCTTCTCATTTTGCTGTGGAGCAAGAAGCATTCTATCACTAACAGGACTGATGACCCTGGAGTGTGTTTTTGGCCTCTAATCATATAATTTCTTCACTTATTCTCCACTTAGAACCATAGCCCTGTGGTGATGAGATATATTAATTCATGTCTACATGAGTGTGATTAAAGAGATTTTTAAATGGTCACCTGCTAGAACATGTCTGTGGGGCAGAGATGTCTGTTTTGTTCACTGATATATCCCAAGCACTTAAGAGTGCCTGACACATTATAGGTGCTCAGTGTTTGTTAAATCAATGAAAGATTTGCAAGTTAACAACCTATGCAAATACTAAAACTATCACTGACAGCTCATGGACATAGAGTTGAGTTATGGCGTGTGTGAGTGTGTGTTCAATTCAGAGCAATCTGCTACATATTTCTACAAAAAAAAAATATGTATATGTGAGTTCTTCCCATGGGTTCTTCAGTTGTAAACAGAATGTGAATAAGAAAGTTCCAGATAACGATGTCATATATTGAATCATCTGAAACTCCTGAGTCAACAGAAATAAGTATTTGGTACTGATGGTTATGTTTTAAAGACAGAATATTTCATTTTCTTTGCTATTTTGGATCCAGGTGGTCAAAAACTAAGTGAAAGGTTAATGAACTTTAATAGGAAAAAAGACCACGAATACAGTAAAATATTCAGTGGAAATAAAATAATTCAGTAAAATAAGATACAGTGAAATTTTAAAAAGAAATTGCTTAGCAACCAAGGATCTGAATTGATTTTCATGATCACAACAAAATATGACTACAGCTGGACGAAATGTGATGGCAAAAGGAAACTAGTGTAACTTTCAAAAAGGAAGTTAAATTGGTTCTCTTCCCTTGACTCATATGGGTATGGTTTTGATAAGTGTGATTAAATGAGCAAAACTTCTTTGCCAGGAAAAAAATTATCCCCAACTAAAAGAAAGGCAGTATCTTCTAAGTAAAGACAACATGTTAGCACATCATAAATTATTGGCAATCTTTTTCAGAACTAAGACAAAATCCTACAGGCATGTACCAACTACAGTGTACAGTGAAATTTTAAATGGCTCATGATCCCGTCCACCAAAGATTATGGAGCTCAATTGTTAGTAAGTATCCATTACCTTTGAAACGTAACAACCCTTTGACCATTGTAATCATAATGGCTCTCACTTAGTGAGTGTTTACTATTTGCCAGGCACTGTATGATAAACACTACTCATCTAACACACTTATTGGTGTCACCGCCCCCCACTGCCATTTTAGAATTGAGGACATTGGAATTCAGAAAATTTCAATAACTTTCTAAGTTTATACCACAGTAAGTGGCAATGTTGGGGTTGTATCCAGATCCATCTGATCCATATATCACCCATTGTACCACTCTACCTTCCTCCAGCCACACTAGTCACATGAAATGCTAAAACTCTGTGACTCTCGGATGTAAAGGTAACTGACACCCAACAGCAAGCACTTCCAATTACTGTCATTTATTTTCTTCTGTTGAGTGTTTTCATCTTCTGCCACTGCTTATGACAATAAATGCACCCAGAAAGTCAAGAGCAGTTGATCTCAGCTAATAGTCTTTTCAACTTGCCATTAGTTTCTTACCTGGTTATTAAAATGGCTCATTCTGAAATAGATTTGTGGGATTTTAATTGTCTAATTAATTGTTTTCTTGTACTGTTTCCTGTCTTAAATAACGAAACTTTCAGTTAGCTTTGTCAGTCGCCACAAGAAAAGAATTTACAGAATTCCTATTATGCAGCCTAATTTATTTTAAGCAGAGACTCCACATATGAACAAACCAAAGTAAGAAAATACTGCCATAGAAGTCAAGTGTAATTAAAACCATAAATCATCAATTCATTCATTTAACAAATGTATTGAGTACCCTGGTTTGTGTTAGAAATTGGTGTAGGTGCTTTGGGGAATCTAAAATCCAATTTAATAGGGAGATGCGGAGTCTTTCAAGAGAAAAGAGGCTTTAAAATATCCTGTTAAGGCTGATGTTTGAGATAAGACCATAAAGGCAAGGGATTATTACATATTGTCTGTGGCTGCTTTCACACTCTAATGGCACATTTGAATAATGGTCACAGGGATTGTATGGCCTGCAAAGCCTAAAATATTTACTATCGGACCCTTTATAGAAAAGATTGCCAAGCTCTGATTTAGTGCACTCTAAACACAAACATCTAAAGCACATCACTAGCTTCAGTATATAGGCAGGAATAATTTGTCTCTAATCCTTTAAAATTTCTTTATTTATTTACTTGTCAGAGAGAGAGAGCGCACAAGCGGGGAGAGCAAGGAGCTCGATACAGGACTCGATCCCAGGACCCCGGGATCATGACCTGAGTCAAACGGAGGCATTTAACCCACTAAACCACTCAGGCATCCCAATTTGTCTCTAATCCTAACTCTATAAGTACACAAAATACTTTCTAATAAATAATATTTAATGTCTCATAAATACTATCTCCTTCCAAGGAATCTGTGCTTGTCTACATCTAAAAGCTAGGTAGCCTTTAAAATATTGTTCATGTTATGTGGATGGAACTGGAGGGTATTATGCTAAGCGAAATAAGTCAATCCGAGAAAGACAAGTATCATATGATTTCACTGATATGAGGAATTCGAGAAACAAGGCAGAGGATCATAGGGGAGGGGAGGGAAAAATGAAACAAGACGAAACCAGAAAGGGAGACAAGCCATAAGAGACCCTTAATCTCAGGAAACAAACTGAGGGTTGCTGGAGTGGTGGGGGGTGGGAGGGATGGGGTGGCTGGGTGATGGACATTGGGGAGGGTATGTGCTATGGTGAGCACTGTGAATTGTGTAAGACTGATGAATCACAGACCTGTACCACTGAAACAAATAATACATTATATGTTAATAATAATTAAAATAATAAATAAATATTGTTCATGTAACAAGACGATCGCTTCCACAGAAATCCTTTGATAAACTTATTTAGCAGGAGGAAAGCAATAGAGACCAGAATGTAAGTGATGAAAAGGAGGCAAATACATAAGAAATAGGGAAGAGTATTAAGAGAGAAGACATAAAATAAGAAACGTAAACACAGCAAAATTCGCTAATTCAAGAGTTATAATACATACAAACATTTTTAAGTTTTCTTAATACCGAACACAGAGCAGTGACGCCAGCAGGCCGGCTCTGGGGACCGGGAGGGGGTCCCACAGGGCCAGCCAGGAGGGTCCCTGGCTTCTCGTAGGATAGAAATCAAGCATAAGCCAGCAGACAGTGAGAGCAGAGTTTACTGGAGATATAGAGAGACCAGATAGAGATGGAGGGTCTGGAGACTCGGAAAGGAAAGGAGCATGAGTCTCGTCTTTGTTCTAGGTCTGGGGAGTTTTATTGAGGATGGTGGTTTAGTGTATGTGTCGTCTCAGGCACCTGGGAACTGGTTAGAGCAAAGATGAGGGCCCAGGTGTTACTCCTTGGAGCCAGGAGGCCTTGGCATCAAGATGTCTAGTGCCCGGTGGTCTGGAATAGGCATATGATAGCTTCCTCTGGTCATTTTCACCTGGTCCTTCCTTAGATGTGATCTAATCTAAAGAAATCATTAACTCCTTGTCCCTTCCGAGGCGGACATAGCTATTTGATTACAAGGCACGTGTAAAGTGGGGTGGGGTGGGGTGCAGGTCCTAGCAAGAATTGAAGTAGGAAAAGGAGCAAAAAGTAGGTTTTTATGGAGTCCTTCACTTTCCCTGTGTCAGCAATGCTTCTGTTCTGGTCCTAGAAGCCTGTTAGCCAACATGGAAACTTTTACATCACAAAACTCTAGATGAGCTAAGTAAACTGTAACAAAAAGTTGTTAACGTGCCGCAGATACAGCACACCACTGGAAGATAGCAGGCACCAGAAATGAAAGTAGACACTAAAAGATAAATCACGGGGTTCCAGAAATATCACAAGGAAAGCAAATACTGCAGGTGAGAGTCATCAGATACTATAAAAAAAAAAGTATTACCACCACGAGAACTTTATATGATGGAAACAATTGGAAAGACCATAAGTAGAAATGAGTAAAATAATTAGAGTCAGAATAAGGAATAAATGCCATAAGAAAGAAGCTATCGTTGGGATAAGAAGAAAAGTGGATAGATTTAAAAATGAACTAAACAGAAGTTGTGGGGAAAGTACCTTCTAAATTAAAAGCCTAATAGGATAAACAGGTTAAATAGAAACAGTTGAGCTAATGAAGTAGCAGGAAATTCACAGGAATCCATCACATAATAATAAAGAGATGGAAAATATGAAAGATTGGGAGATAGAGCTAGTAGAATAACAAGGTCCAAGATAAAGAGAACCGGAGTTTCAGAAGGTACAAGGCAAGGTAAACAGAATGGGCAAAGGA